>NC_041389.1:34009947-34037342 GCF_002162155.2 Triticum dicoccoides
CCAAGGCTTGCCGCCCCGACGGCGCCCCGCCCCCGCCGCCCAAGGTGATTTTTTAGTGTTTAGGTTTAGGTTTTAGTGGTAGGATTAGGTTAATGCCAGATTTAGGTTTAGATAATTAGAAGAAGAAAATAATTGAAAAAAGAAGAATAAGTAGAAGAAGAGAAAAAAGGGGAAAATGAAGAGGGTTGCCGAGGGGATAGATGGTGGAGCCAGTTGGTCCCGCCTGTCCCGACACCCATGCGGAGAACCCCCGGTCTGAGTGCTGACCTATCGACCGTGCGTCGCCATACCTGAGGAAAAAAGAGAAAGAAGAAGAAGAAAAAGACACCCCGACCCACACCCCGACCCAGACCCCGACACTACATCCACGTCCCACAAGTGACGCCGACGTTCGGCGTCCCAAAGCAAAAGTTCTCGGTGTCCCTAAATAGCAAGTATCGTCAGTGCGAGGTACATGTGCCCGTCGGTGTCGAAGACTACATCCAAGTCCCACAAGTGACACAGGGGTCCTGCGTCCAGCAGCAACAGTTCTCGGCATCGATGGCGGTCGAACACCATTGTGAATTTGTCTGGCAACCTCAGAGATGACGATTGAAAGCTAAGTGTTGAAACTTGAGACACCCAAACTCACTCAAGTCGGTTTGATTGTTTGAAATTTCAAAACTTGTCTTTAATCCTCATCGCACAGGCCGCCAGACAAATTTGCCAAGGTGTTCGACCATCATCGGCCACCAGAACTATTGTTGCGGGATGCCGGGCGCCGGCTTCACTTGTGGGATGTGGATCTAGTGTTCAACGCCGACCGCCTCATGTACCTTATACCGATGGTAGTTGCTATTTAGTTTACCTAGGGGCGAGCGGGTTAGAGGGTTCCTCGGTGTCGATGGTACCATAAATAGCAAGTATCGTTAGTGCGAGATACATGTGGCCGTCGGTGTTGAATACTTGCTATGTTACTCATCTTTCGTTTTAAATATGCAGTTATTTCGTCGCTGCGAGGGTCTAGTGTTCGACAAGCTCCACCCCTGTGTTCGTTGGTGAGCACAAATGACATCTCCTCCTCCCCCCTTCATTTGCTCTGTTCCGGTCTTCGTGCCGATTAAACTTGCTAGCTATAGGTGTCAATCATCAGTATGCGCAACCACTATGCGTCTCCCATTTGGAAGGGTTACATCTATAAATATGCATGCATTTGCATATTTATAATCGTGATTATTTTGAATTGTCCAACGTTATTCATGGATAGCCCGAGTGTCGTGGAAATATCACGTCAGATGTCCTCATGTAAGGACTTAGTCGTGGAGCCATCGCGACGAGTTAGCTTAAAGGGGTTAAACCGGACAAAGGACACGAGGGATTTTATACTAGTTCGGCCCCTTCGATGAAGGTAAAAGCCTACGTCTAGTTGTGATGGGATTATTGGGGACTCGCTAACCAGGGAGCTAAACAAGCTATGCCTGGTTATCGAGTTGTTGTTTCCTGTCCCTGAACCGCCGCCGGGTCGTCCCCTTATATACACGGGTTGACGCCCGACCGGCCTACAGAGTCTCGAGGCCGACTCATACAAGTGTTCGGCTCGGTCTCTCCTTTCCTTATCTTACAATACAAGTTATATGACTATGGCGGTTTACCACTATGGGCCATAATCCACCTTTGGGCTCCGGGCCTCTAAGCTTCATAGTAAAGCGCCATCTTCTGAGTCTTCGTGGGCTTCAATATACTTGAGGGTGAACCGGCCCCTCCTGGGCGGTTTACACTCAGTAGTTATATCCCCAACATTAGGCCCCAGATTGATTTGAACCTGTTTATGTCAATCTTCAACACTTAGAAAAATCCTGTGAACATCTTCCTTCATTTCTCATAAACCGCCATGATGTCTTCCCTTTATAAATCTTGTTAAACCGTCGTGACGTCATCCTCTGGACACAGCAACGGATCACCATGACATCATCTCTGAAAAAAAAGAATAAAAAGATTCCCTTTATTTAATGTCATCCCGGAAATCGAGGTGACAGCTGCGCCACTCACCGCTTTGGTCTCCTTGATTCTTGCGCCTGTCACTTATCCCCTTGCCCTGTTATAAATAAGCTCGACAGGTACTTTCATTTTCTCCCCTTTCTCATCTTCTTCCTCGCGACCCGAAGAACCCCAGCGCCGCCGCCGCCGTCGATCTTCGAATCTGCACCGACCAAGGCCGCTGCATCAACCTGTTTGTTCTAGAAACCCTGTCGCGCTCCTCCACCGCCGAGTGGCCCTAGTAAGTTCATGTCCCGTAAACCTAGATCTTCATTAGGGTTTTCGAGTTCATCCATGTCGCCGTTCCTCAGTTCCTCCGCAGCCTTCTTTGTAGTCCTTTTACCGAGGATATATATATGCATCTGCTAGTTTTGATTCGCGGCTAGATTCATTTTGATAGTCCACCATCCCGCGGCTTCTTGCTGCTCCTGACAGACTGTGTCTAGATCTTCACTGTTCCTCTTAGCGCCATTGTAGGGTTCAGTAAAACTTTCTTTAGTTATCCACGGTAGATCCAAAATTGTACTGTGATATTGTGAAACTGTTTTTGTAACACTTAGTAAATTTTGAACCCTGGTCCTTCTGCCTACGGGCGGTTTAACCTATGATAACCAACCCGCCATATATCATTAGCCCTCTCTTAAACCGCCAACTAAACTTGAACGTCAATTCGCCGGTTTAACACTGAATAGTACGCTTAAACCATTAAATTGTAAACCGGCCTTTATGTGTCTTTTCACAGTTTTCCTTCCGGGATGGCCAAACAATTCTCTGCCTGCAATTGGGTACTGTCCAAGATCACTGAGACGCAAATCAATGGATACTAGTAAGCATGCACGTGCAACACACGTCTCAAACGTAAACCAGGTAAGATTCACATAATATGAAAAATAAATGTTTTTAAAAATATAAATCAAATGGATACACAATGTTTGATGTCGCTCAAATTGTATTTTCAAAAGTGAGACAAAATAGTGGTTATGTTGCTGCATAGAGTAATCGCAGGAAAATATTCTCATTTAAATAAAATCAGCAATTATTTATTAATGCAGTAATATAGGCTTGTAGTGTAGTCTTCTCTTCGAGTGTAGCCAGGAAAAAAAAGTATAAACTGCCTTACAGTGCAATTATATTGTTCAAGATGCGGCTTAATTCACGAATCTTATTTTATTCTACTAATCTGCATAGAAAAATATATACTTGTACTAATTTGGATCAAATTATATATATTTTTTGGTTGTGTAGATTGCCAAAGTTATATAGCTACCTACTATGGATAATAGGAAATAGAAGATGATATGTGACTACAACGGCCTCTATATAAAATAAAGATGATTTACAAGAACTAATTGAAATGTAAAAGGGTTAAAAGAAATCCAATAATTATCATGATAGAAAGTATTTATCCGGTTTAGTATGTGTTTATGCGTTGGCAACCATGCTAACTTACAATGTTGTAAGACGCTGTGTACGTACAGAAACTGAAATGAGTTATGAAGAAAAATAAAGATGGAAGGAACAATATTCCAGAGTATTTGTCAAGCTTAACCTTATCAAGCTTTCAGGTCAGCTTCTAAACTAAGATAATCCCAAATCTATAATTCTAAATTGCTTGAAGCCCCACGATTCTTATTTAATATGTAATGCATGTGCACCCACTGAACAGACACTTTATGAGAGATAGTGAATTCAAATTTCTCAACCAGGCAAAATTATGCATGTAGTCAAATTCTAATCTTGGTCTAAATAGGAATCGCATTGTAAGTATACAGGTCTAAACAAACACACTCTTACAATCAGTCCCATTCTTCCTATATCTACTCCCTTCATTCCAAAATATAAGTCTTTTTAGATATACCAATACGGACTATATACAAATGTATATAGACAGATTTTAGAATGTAGATTCACCCATTTTACTCCGTATGTAGTCCGCATTGAAATCTCTAAAAAGACTTATATTTTGAAACGGAGGGAGTATATATGAGAATGATTTTCATGCTCCAGATCACATGTATTTCCCAAAGGAATTATCAAATGAACTCTGGAATAGCAATTTCTTCATGTCCCAATATTTTATTTCCAGAATGCATCAGAGGAAGATTGGTTGATAGATGAAATTGCAGATCAAAAATTCCCGACCCACCTCCAAGTGCCAAAAGTGCAGTATTACTTGTGCAAATTGCAGAATACCCCCAAATCGAATTAAAGGTTCACCTGATTGATTTGTGATAGACCTTCGGTGCCCTCGATTTTGCACGTAGGAAGAACTGCAGGAGGTCCTCGACGACCCAGTAGGACGATGACAGGAACGACAATGACGACACCTCCTACGCCACGGCCGAGACCGGTGCCACCCTAGGGACGATGGCAGTTGGCGGCTTGGACTTGGAGGATGTCAGCGGTGGGTTGTTGTCGGCGTGGGTGTTTTGAACGGAGTGAAGTCGATGCGGATGCCGATGGTTGCCGGAGAGCATGCCCTGGACGTGGATGGAGTTGTTGCAGTAGTGGCAGAAGAGCGCCTGGCGTCCAGGCAGAAGACGATGGCGGCGACAACACGTGTGTTCCCGGAGGAAGACGAAGCTCCTCGCGCTTCCCCCATCGTGGTTAGCGTGCATGATGGCGGCAGGTGGCTCATGATTAGCTTCCTAATAGGATGGATGCGTCCGAGATAAGTTTTTAAATAGGATGGATTTGTCTGAGATTAGTTTCTGAATAGGATGGATGCACTCTGATTTAGTTTCCTAGAATAGGATGCATCCATAATTATTAGTTTCCTAATTGCCCAGGCGTGGAGTTTCATATATTCCTCCACGGTGGAGTACGGTCAGTCAACGTAAATTGCTAAGTGTACACCAAAAATGGTTTAGATTAAGGCTAACCGTTAGATTGATTTTAGTGGGCCTAATCGTGCGGTGGTATTGGATCTATGTACGCTTTGTGGGGTATGCTTAAAGAAGTTCTTGTTTGATTGTTTAATAGTAGTATAGATCACCACTGACGCTTTAGCCTCAAAAAGGGTCCTTAATTGGCGTGTTCCGAGCTCTGAATGCCCACCTGAATCTCAAGATGGAGAAGTGATTGTATTTATGCAACACTTAAACCAGGGATTCAGCCCACCCGGATCAAAAAATTTCTGGGATGTCCTCGCAAGCTCCCAACTTCATCCACAAGATATTGGACTAAACTCCGTGTCCAATATATGCAACTTTCAAGTATTCTACAAAGTCTACCTTCAAGAAGAACCATCTGTGGAGTTGTTCCGAGATTTTTTCCATTTGAACCGCTGTATGGAGTTCTCTGATGGTACCAACACAGAACTTGGTGGCATCTCAATTCAGAAAAGGAAAGAAGTTGATTTCCCTCATGCAAAGCATCATAGTCATTCTAAAGATTGGAACCAAACTTGGTTTTATTGCCGGAATACAGCCCCTGACGGAGAAAATCCTTTGCCGGGTTACCGCCCTCAACGGATTAGCAACGGTCACCCATTACCTTCACGCTTATCCGCCGCAGAACGAAAAGCTTTTGCTCCTAAAATCGCCAAGCTCCGGGATCTCATAGCCAACGGTTTGACTGGCATTGATCTTGTCCGCTGCTGGGTTTCTTGGGGCATTCTGCCTTTAAGCCTCGTCCCGGATTGATGTATGAATATACTGGCAACGTCAAAGATCCTCAACGATATCATGAAGTGATAATGACAGACCTTGAAGTTACTGAGTCTATGAAGAAGATGCTTGACGAAACAATCTCTGCCTGCAGCCAAACCGGGTTGCCACTATTTTGCACCACCAACAAACCGCCATCGGTAAATTTGACTTAATGCTCACAGTTTCGCCTGTGCCTTAATAATGTGCTAATACTCTTTTCCTTTAATTTTTATAGGCCGACAGCTCTTTCTGGAAATGGACTAAACCGGCGAGGGCTCGTGCAAAGACCAAAGCCATCAAGAAAGCAGGCAAGAAGAAAACCGCCGAGTCTTCTGATCCGCCAGAGGAAGTTGACGAATCAGATCCAGAGGTAGAACTTGATTCACTTGGTTCTCTTTTCATATACCTTATTGACAATGATTATTCCCAGGATGACACTGAGGCCAGCCGTGCAGACCACATTGAGGTAATCACTCTTTCTTCCGATTCTGATCTTGTGCCGGTTCAAAGAGTTCGCCGTACAGTTCGGAAAGTAAAACACTCTCACCCCCTTGCTCATTTGGATCCAATTTTTTTTAGAGACACAGCAAGCTAAAGAGTGTCGTACAACCCGGCACAGTGGCCAACAAATCACCTCATCCGGTCTACCGGATACACCAACCCGGAAATGTCGTCTAGAGGTGAATTGTTCTCCTGAAAAACTTTATCCCTTGAAGGGTTTCTTCCGATGCCCACTCAATCCATCTGATACGAATTACCAGGCATCTTCAAACTCATCTGGCGGTTCATCAACGACTCAGTTGCCTCCCCTCAAGACCGTCGCTGGGTAAGTGTATTGTTCTTCAACTAGTTTCTTCACGCGTCGGTTTATCCTATTCTAACTTTTGATGTTGTAGTGCCAAGGCCCGATTGAGTAAGAAGGCCAAGACCAGTGGCCCTACTGACGATGTTGATCCGGAGAAGACCATAGAAAATGATGGCGAAAACCCTGAGTTTGTCATAGACAATTCTGCCCCACAAGACCCAGGAGCTGATGCCAACCTGCCAGAAGCTGAACCAGAAACACATGTTAATATATCAGATCCACATGCCACTCCTCCAAGTCCAATTGTTGACCAGCGGGATTCAACTGTTGATCCGCCAAGCCCTGCTACCAGACCGCCAAGCCTTGTCGAGCTATGATGATTTGTCTGCTCAGGATCTTCATTCCGGTTTCTTGAACCGCCTTTTCACAAGCCGGGATTATGAAGCCGGTTTGGTGAATCTGATGAAGGAACGCTATGAGGTAAACAGTTTGATTTCTTATTTTGTACCTTCATTGCATTGTATCCCCCAAGGGTCGATTTGTCTTAGAAAGGCAAACTGGGACTTTGCATATTCCATACTGTACTTTGCTGATATTCGTCGTGTACTTTTTGATCAAACACACATTAGCCCCCAAGTGTCAAGGTTAAAACTTGTATTAATCCTTGAGACTTCAAACAATCAGTAGAAAAAGTGACCCACATTAGCCCCCAAGTGCCAAATGCATAACTGGTTATATGCTTGGGACTTTCAAAAATGATATTGACATGCTTTCTGACTGTTGCAGACTGAAATAAATCAACAAGTCTCTCAAATTGCTGATCTTCAAGAAAGTCTGAAATCCCAACAAGCAGAAACCACCAATGCCAAGGATGAGTTGAAAACTGCCTTAACCACCATGGAGCAACTCAAAGAGTGGTTCAAGTCTGAGCGAGCCAACTGGGACCCCGAAAAAGCTGGATTGCTGAAGCGGGTGGAAGATGCTGAATCGGCTCTTAAACCGGTGGCAGAAGAGCTTACTGGATTGAAGCGCCAAGTTAATGCCATGACTTCTGCAATATTTTGTAAGTACCTTTTTCCAAGGCTTTGTGAATGTCCAAATTTGAAGTTGTGCCGGTTTAATATGCAATCCTTAAACCGCTGTAGGTGGCTGCATTACTCATCTGGGCTCTGAGATGTGAGGAAGAAGCTAAAGGCAGCCTACACGCTGATTGAACAGATGTATACCGGTGCCCAACGGGTTATCTGCGCATCCTCTTATGACAATGCGGTCCCAACACTGATCAAGTACATTCTGGCCAGGTTATCCATGACACCAGCACGAATTGAAGAGATGAAGTGATCTGCTGCCAGGGCTGGCGCTTTATTAGCACTGACCCGAGCCAAAGCATGGATAGTTGATCTCGATCCGGTTGATATTGCCAAGGGCTTTCCCAGTGAACAAGAAAACGGGGCAGAGTTTGATAATGAAGCCCTCAAAAGGGTGACAAGGGAGATGCGTCCTTTGGCGAGTCAGTTGGCAGAAGAAGCTAACTTGACGGTTCACTGGTCCTTTTATGACGCCAAGAACAAACGGATTGAAGGTGTTATTCCAGAAGTTCAAAATCTTATTCCGCCAATCCGTAAGCACACTTACGCCCCTGACATTGATCCGACTGAACTTATAAGTGAGGAGGCTGTCTTTCAGGCCTTAACCCGGATTGACTGGACCATTACTAACTTCCAGCCACTGGATGGGGAGGAGGAGGCTGAACCGACGCCAGATGAACCATCCACTTTGCGTCAACATGGTGACGAGGCTTGATCCGACATTTGTGTTTCTGTGACAAACTTTTGTTGTGCAAAAACAATCAGCTTTTTGGGCCTCAAAGTGCCTTGTAATAGGCTAGTAAAAACTCTTTGATTTGTTGTGCTGATGCATGACTTGTGTTGAACCGACATAACACATGCAATGTCTGCTTATGCTGTGATAACGCGACTCTAAAGCCTGCATAAAGAAAGTCTTTCCTGGCGGTTTACCGCTGGACGGGTCATAATACCCAAGATAAAGTCTGATTGATAATCAAACCTTAAGAAATATGAAATAACTCATACCTGTGATGTGATATCACTTTAGTTGGTTTACCAACTTTGTTTGTAATAAGGGTGAAAACCCATATCTTGAATTTTGTATAACTTCACCATGTACTGATGATGTATAAGAAGTCATGCCGGGTTATGATGAACACCAGATGACCAAACCTGGCGACAAGTAGTCAAAGCCAGGCCGGGTTAATAAATTCCGGTTTAATAATAAGGTTCAACAACTTGTAGTCGAGATCCAAGCCGGGTTAACAAACACTGGGTTAATATGATGATAAAAAAAACCATGCCAGATCAAAGATATCGGTTTAACACAGAAGTCATCAAAAGAAAAAATAATGACAGGTGCAAATAAAACCGTGTAGTCGAGGCTTTTCGAGGGCTGCCAGGCCCAAATTCGAGGCTTTTCATGGGCTGCCAGGCTACTGAGTTAAACCATTTGACAAAGCCTTTTAAGATGGGCCTCCAACTAACCAATCACCATTTTAACTTTGACAAGTTCAGGGTCTCAATGAGAGTAACTGTCAAACGTTCGGAGGGTCATGCCAGGATTACCTGGATAGGAGTGGCTTACTTGATGAAGGTAGGTTAACCCGGGGTTTTAGGTAAATATACCAGGCTTCCAAGCCGTGGGTCGATACCCAGCTATAAGGGTCCTTTCAAACTCTTTGTTACTTTACACAAAGAGCCCCCAAGTAACGTGATGAGCTGTGCTCATTGAGTGCCTATGTTTGAGCTGTGCATAGCATCCAGACTCTCTTTGGCCCCTTGGGTGTGAAGCTCCCAAGCTGTATGGTGGCATGATAGCCGGTTTAACAAGTAGTATTCCGCTTTGTCAGCTGAAGCCCCCATGTAACTCAAAGGATATTTGAGAAAAAACAGCAGAGGCCATGCTTATAGAAAGGATGCTGGTTTATTTTATTGATCATAATATATACATTGTCGAAATATGTACGTAAGAAAAGCCTATGGCTCAAGTGTAGTAAGGCCGTAGGAGAGCTATGTTCCACGGCCGCCGGATCTCTTCCTTAGAGGTATGTGAGTTGTCTCGAACGTTAACGAGGTAGTATGGTCCGTTGTGCAGATTTTTGCTGACCACAAAGGGTCCTTCCCAAGGTGGGGATAACTTGTGCATGTCGGTCTGATCCTGGATGAGCCGGAGCACCAAACCACCTTCTTGAAAGGTTCTTGTCCTAACCCGGCGGCTATGATAACGCCGCAGGTCTTGCTGATAAACCGCCGAACGGGCTAAAGCCATATCTCGTTTTTCATCTAACAGGTCCAACGCCTCCTGACGTGCTTGCTCATTGTCTGCTTCAACATAATTAGCAACCCGGGGCGAATCGTGACGAATATCACTTGGGAGGACCGCCTCTGCCCCGTACACCATGAAGAAAGGCGTGTAACCCATCGATCTGTTGGGGGTGGTGTTGATGCTCCATAACACAGAAGGCAATTCTTCCACCCAACAGCCCGGCGTCCGCTTTAAAGGAACCATAAGCCGAGGTTTAATACCCTTCAAGATTTCTTGATTAGCTCTCTCCGCTTGACCATTGTCCTGGGGGTGCGCCACAGATGCTAAGTCAAGCCGGATGTGCTCTCTCTGACAGAAATCTTCCATCGCACATTTAGAAAGGTTTGTGCCATTATCCGTGATGATGCTGTGTGGAAAACCAAAGAGGAATATAATCTTTTTGAGAAATTGAACCACTGTAGCTGCATCACACTTGCTAACAGGCTCCGCTTCAACCCACTTGGTGAACTTGTCAACCGCCACCAGAAGGTGGGTCTTCTTATCCTTGGAGCGCTTAAAGGGTCCCAACATGTCAAGCCCCCAAGTGGCAAACGGCCAAGTGATGGGAATCATCCTTAATTCTTGAGCCGGAACATGAGCTGTGCGTGAAAACTTCTAATAAGCATCACATCGCTTTACCAGATCCTCCGCATCAACATGAGCTGTCAACCAGTAGAACCCATGACGAAAAGCTTTGGCAACCAGGGACTTTGAACTGGCATGCTGACCACAATCCCCTTCATGGATTTCCCGTAGGATCTCTTGGCCTTCTTCCGGAGAAACACAACGCTGAAATACGCCTGAAACGCTGCAGCAGTGTAACTCGCCACTGTGAATAACCATGGACTTGGACCGCTGGACTATCTGCCGAGCCAGGACTTCATCATGTGGTAACTCGCCCCGGTTCATATACGCCAGATATGGAACCGTCCAATCCGGCACAACGTGTAAAGCGGCCACCAATTGAGCCTTCTGATCAGGAATAGCCAAATCTTCCTCTATAGGCAACTTAACAGACGGGTTATGCAAGATATCTAAAAAGGTATTGGGATGTACTGGTTTACGCTGAGATCCAAGCCGTCTTAAAGCGTCTGCTGCTTCGTTTTTGCGCCGATCGATATGCTCAACCCGATACCCTTTGAAGTAACCCGCCACAATATCCACCTCACGTCTGTAAGCCGCCATGAGTGGATCCTTAGAATCCCAAGTGCCAGAAACTTGCTGAGCCACAAGATCAGAGTCTCCAAAGCATCGTACCCGGCTTAAATTCATCTCCTTGGCCACCCGGAGCCCATGGAGCAGAGCCTCGTACTCAGCTGCATTGTTAGTACAGGGGGAACATTAAACGGAGGACATAACGAATTTTATCACCTCGAGGGGAAGTAAGAACAACTCCAGCCCCCGAGCCCTCCAATTGTCTGGATCCATCAAAGTGAATAGTCCAGTATGTATTATCCGGTTTGTCTTCTGGCGCTTGTAACTCGGTCCAGTCATTGATCAAGTCCACGAGTGCCTGAGACTTTATGGCTGTTCGAGGCACATACTTCAGACCATGTGGACCAAGTTCAATTGCCCATTTTGCAACCCGGCCAGTTGCTTCCCTGTTCTGAATTATATCACCCAATGGAGCTGAACTGACAACCGTAATGGGATGGCCATGGAAATATTGTTTGAGCTTCCGACTTGCCATAAAAACCCCATATACGAGCTTCTGCCAATGCAGAAATCGCTGCTTTGACTCGATAAGCACCTCACAGATATAGTAAACCGGCCGTTTAACCGGGTACTCCTTAGCAGCCTCCTTGCGTTCCACCATGATTGCCACACTGACAGCACGGGCGTTAGCAGCCACGTACAACAGTAAGGGCTCCTTGTCAACCGGAGCGGCAAGGACGGGCGGTTCAGCCAACTGCCGCTTCAAGTCTTCAAACACCGCATCAGCCGCATCACTCCAGACAAAGGTGTCTGTCTTCTTCAACATCTGATATAGAGGGATCGCCTTCTCTCCCGAACAGCTGATAAATCGGCTTAGGGCTGCAATCCGACCTGCTAGACGTTGAACATCATTGATGCATGCCGGTTTAGCCAAAGATGTAATCGCTTTGATCTTCTCCAGATTAGCCTCTATGCCTCTGTTGGACACCAGAAAGCCTAGAAGCTTGCCTGCCGGAACACCAAAGACACACTTGTCCGCATTGAGCATCATCTTGTAAACCCGTAGATTGTCAAAGGTCTCTTTGAGATCATCTATCAATGTCTCCTTCTTCCTGGACTTTATCACAATGTCATCAACATAGGCATGAACATTACGCCCGATCTGAGTGTGAAGACAATTATGCACACAACGCTGATAAGTTGCTTGGGCACTCTTGAGCCCAAAGGGCATAGAAACATAGCAGAAGGCTCCAAAGGGAGTGATGAAGGCGGTCTTCTCCTGGTCCTTAACTGCCATTTTGATCTGATGATAGCCTGAATAAGCATCCAAGAAACTCAAACACTCACAACCCGCCGTTGCATCAATGATCTGATCAATACGTCGGAGAGCAAAAGGATCGGCTGGACAAGCTTTGTTCAAATCTGTGTAGTCCACACACATGCACCAAGTGCCGTTTTTCTTAAGAACAAGCACCGGATTAGCCAACCACTCAAGGTGAAACACTTCAACGATAAACCCAGCAGCCAACAGCCGGGCTACCTCTTCACCAATTGCCTTGCGTCTTTCCTCATTAAAACAACGAAGAAATTGCTTGACCAGTTTAAACTTGGGATCAATATTGAGAGTGTGCTCAGCGAGTTCCCTCAATACACCTCGCATGTTAGAAGGCTTCCATGCAAAAATGTCCCAGTTCTCACGGATGAACTCGATGAGCGCGCTTTCCTATTTCGGACCCAGATTAGTGCTGATGCTGAACTGCTTGGACGAGTCGCTAGGAACAAAGTCAACAAGCTTAGTCTCATCAGCTGGTTTGAAATGCAGAGTTGGGTCATGCTCAGTGGTGGGCTTATTCAGAGGGGTCATGTCTGCCGGATCAACATTTTCCTTATAAAACTTCAGCTCCTCTGTAGCACAAACCGACTCAGCATAGGCTGCATCATCTTCTTCGTAATCCAAAGTGATTTTACGACTTCCGTGAACCGTAATGGTCCCTTTATGACCCGGCATCTTGAGCTGCAAGTAAATATAACAAGGCCTTGCCATGAACTTTGCATAAGCCGGCCGCCCAAACAGTGCGTGGTACGGGCTTTGGATCCTCACCACTTCAAAGGTCAATGTCTCAGACCGGGAATCATGTTCATCACCAAACACAACTTCCAACGCGATCTTACCCACAGGATATGCTGATTTACCTGGTACCACACCATGGAAAACAGTGTTGGATGGTTTAAGACTCTTGTCTGTCAACCCCATGCGACGGAAGGTCTCATAATACAGAATGTTGATACTGCTTCCTCCATCCATGAGTACCTTGGTGAACTTATATCCTCCCACCTGAGGTGCCACCACCAAAGCCAGGTGACCCGGATTGTCAACCCGGGGCGGATGATCCTCTCTGCTCCATACAATAGGTTGCTCGGACCACCGCAGGTAATGTGGTACTGCCGGTTCAACAGCATTAACAACCCTCTTGTGAAGCTTCTGATCACGCTTGCACAAACTAGTGGTGAACACATGATACTGCCCACCATTCAACTGCTTTGGGTGACTCTGGTAACCCGACTGCTGCTGATTTCCTTGATTACTCTGCTAGTTATTACCACCTTGGTTGTTCTGTTGCCCTGATTATTCTAAAATCCAGAGTTTGAACCGCCGCCACCATGAAAACCTGGACCTAAACCACCTGATGGACCCTGATCATACCAGAAAAGATCAGAGTTTTTGAACTCCTTCATAATGTGACAATCTTTCCAGAGATGCGTCGCAGGAACCTCCTTGGTCCCATGCTTTGGGCAGGGCTGATTCAATAAACGCTCCAGATTCATTCCGCCTCCACGCTGGGGCGGTTTACCCTTACGACGCTACACATTAGCGTTAGCCACAAAATCTGAATTCGCTTTACGCTTACCATTATTCCCATGGCCTCCTTGGTTGTGCTGCTATCCCTTTGCACCACCGTTCTTATTTTCCTTCTCCGGTTTCTCCTCATCAGAATCGGGATCCTTGGTATTATCAGAATCGACATACTTGACCAAGGCGGCCATGAGGGTGCCCATGTCATTGTAGTGGCGCTTGAGCCGTCCCAACTTCATCTTTAGTGACTTAAACCAACAATTACGCTCCAAGGTGATGATTGCCGAGCCAGCATTAATACGTTCCGATGAATGCAAGACTTCTGAAACCCGGCGCACCCAATGAGTTGTTGACTCGTTCTCCCCTTGCACACAGGCGTCGAGATCCACAATGGACATAGGTTGCTTACATGTGTCTTTGAAATTGGCTATAAACCGGGCCTTCAACTGGTCCCATGACTCGATGGAGTTAGGTGGTAAATTTTTCAACCAAGTACGGGCTGTTCCCTCCAACATCATCGTGAAGTACTTTGCACAAGCCGCTTCATCAACGTCCAGCATCTCCATTGCCATCTCATAACTTTGTACCCACGCCTCGGGTGGCTGATCAGCGGTGTAATCCGGCACCTTACATGGGCCCTTGAAGTCCTTAGGCAATCGCACATTCCGGAGAGCCGGAATAAGGCACGACACTCCCCACACACTGAAAGCAACTCCGACGCCTCGGTCCACTGACGCTGCTGGCTGAACCAGGGCGGGTTGGTATCGATCCGTATGTTGTGCTGCTAAAGCGGCCTCCCTTCGTGCTCTGCCATTATCCACCACGTCCTGAGCACTCACATCACCACGCACCGGATTAGGCCCTTGAGGGACAATGCGGCACCGCGCACTGCTAGACACCTTCGGTTCATCTATATACCTGCTATAGCTTTTCCTCGGTCGTGGAGTTGAGTGAACCCTGTCCCAGCTATATGAGTAAGCTTGCTGCTGTGTCAAAGCTGTTTGAGGAAGATCCCTGGCCCGCCGTGTCTCAACCGCTGCCGGCGATTCACCTTCAATCGGAATAGCGGCTAACCGGGATGCTGCTGCTATCATATTATCCAACGGGGTAGAGAAGTGACCCGGCGATGGTGTAGTATACCGTGGCAGGTTGTCCGTACGCTGAGGCGGACCCATCACCTGAGGTTGATCTGGCGCTCCGGTCCTTGGATCGGTATTCTGGTTTACTGCTGGCGGGTTGCTAGTTCCTGCACCTGGCGTTCCAAAGAGATTCATTGCGTTGTAATCCGCCGGCAAGCAAGATTGATGTTTCCTCCTGGATACTTGATTTAAAGCATTCTGATCCATCAAAAGTCGATAATTCTCAGCTTGAATCCTTTGCGCCTGGGCATCTAAAGTGGCCCGTTCCTCCGCCATCTTGGTTTCCTCAGCCGCTAAATCCGCCTTGGCTTGCGTTATCTGATCTTTTAGACTCGCAATGTCTGCATTGTGCTGATCCTGTGTCGCTGGTGTAACTGCCATGGTTAACAAGGCCGCCCAGGCATCCATCAAACCGGAGAGAACTTGAGCTAGCCGGTGCGCGGAGCCTCCTGCCCCTGCTACCGGTCCAGACGCCGCTGCAGTAGAGTTTTGCAAGGTTGGCTGTGCTCCAGCCATGAAGATTCCAACATGGTTCGGCGTTTCAAGAAATTCCAGAATACTGGTGCCATCGGAATACCCTTCAAACACGCCATCCTGAACTTGATACAGGGATTCGGTTTCACCAGCGGATGCTTCGCCATCGGAATAAGAGACCGTC
This sequence comes from Triticum dicoccoides, assembly GCF_002162155.2. Lineage (NCBI taxonomy): Eukaryota > Viridiplantae > Streptophyta > Magnoliopsida > Poales > Poaceae > Triticum > Triticum dicoccoides. The sequence continues at coordinate 34,025,600 of NC_041389.1, forward strand.
TCACCCTCAGACACCGGTTCAGATCCGATCCCGTGGACACATTCCACGAACGCATGCTTCACGGTAGGCTGAACCCGGGCGGGACTTGCACGCTGAGCCGTTTCGACGAGGTCGGTGTAGGTGTCCGGCTCAGGGCCCGGTTCGCTGATCTTGCCGATGAAGACGTCAATTCCGCCGAAGGGGACCCGGTACCCGTACTCGATTGAGCCGGCCTCGGGGCCCCAGCCTGCATCGTCAATGTAGAGTTTGCCGCGACGACTCTTGGTCATCCGACCCACAACGTATCCTTTGAGTCCTTCAAAGCTGCCCTTCAAGAACTCGAAACCATCGTGCGATAGCCCCACGGTGGGCGCCAACTGTCGTGGAAATATCACGTCAGATGTCCTCATGTAAGGACTTAGTCGTGGAGCCATCGCGACGGGTTAGCTTAAAGGGTTAAACTGGACAAAGGACACGAGGGATTTTATACTAGTTCGGCCCCTTCGATGAAGGTAAAAGCCTACGTCTAGTTGTGATGGGATTATTGGGGACTTGCTAAGAAGGGAGCTAAACAAGCTATGCCTGGTTATTGAGTTGTTCTTTCCTGTCCCTGAACCGCCGCCGGGTCGTCCCCTTATATACACGGGTTGACGCCCGACCGGCTTACAGAGTCTCGAGGCCGACTCATACAAGTGTTCGGCTCGGTCTCTACTTTCCTTTTCTTACAATACAAGTTATATGACTATGGCGGTTTACCACTATGGGCCCTAATCCGCCTTTCGGCTCCGGGCCTCTAAGCTTCATAGTAAAGCGCCATCTTCTGAGTCTTCGTGGGCTTCAATATAGTTGAGGGTGAACCGGCCCCTCCTGGGCGGTTTACACTCAGTAGTTATATCCCCAACACCGAGTATGTGTAGATTGGGTTCGTTTTCCCATATGCTCATCTCCGGATCCGAGCAGAATTTTGTCAGTGCCTCCCTATTGTTATTCGGGTACACATCCTCCCTGCTTATTATCGAGACGTGTATCAGGAGAACAGCGGGGAGGTGCTGCCGAGATTTTGCATCGGATCCGGAGCAGAGCATGGGAAAACGAACCCGATCTACACATACTCGGCTGGGATTAGGACCTATCCTTACCTATTAGCGTGTAGGTTGCATGGACGTAATAAAACAACAAACTCCATTAACTGATGGATATGGTTTGCTTAATTAATTATGTATATATTTCTTGTGTGTCCAGTAGGAAGTCAATATGAGTGATCGTGCGTGGATGTACACTGGTTACACTAGTCAGTATGTTTGGATCGAGGAATGGTTAACAAAAACTAAGGGGTTTGTTAGAGCCGCATTTGCAAATTGCCAGAAATTAAGCTTGTGCCCCTGTGTCCGGTGTGACAACTATAATCAGAGGGACGAGCTTCAAATGAGTAAACACCTGCAGAAGTTTGGTTTTACGCCTGGTTACATGGTCTGGACATTACATGGTGAGTTTGCCCAACGTGCCAGAGCCGAGGTCCGTTCATTTGACAATTACGACATCAACGGGTATCGCTTTCGTACCTATGGCAAAGAGCTATCTATAGCCAACCGAAAGTCTACAAATTGTTGTGCCTGTGCTATCGACGAAGGAGGTGTCGAGTATTATGGAAGAGTTGAAGCAATTTATGAACTTCAATTCTATGGTGAAGACCCACCAACCATCGTAGTCTTCAGATGTTATTGGTTCCAGCCGAGGGAGACTAGAAGGAGTCATGAACATATAGGGCTAGTCGAAATCAAATAAAGCACCCATTTGGATGTTCCTGATGTCTAATACGGCTCAATAGGCAACCCGAGTTGTCTATCTACCGTGGGCTTGTCAAAGTGATCCAAATCTCAGTGGTTGGGATGTCGTTTATGAAGTGCCTCCACATGTTAGACCACCTCCCCCCAATGAAGAGGATTATGAATGTCACATTAACCAAGACACATATGACGAAGGAGAATTCTTCCAAGAAACACGTCTTGCCAAAAAACATTTCAAGAAACACTCTACTCCACCCCAGAACATTGAAGTAGACAACGATAGTGTATCCGACCCTAAGCCGGAACAAGAAGAGTCAGAAGAAGAAGAAGTTACTGTTGCAAATGACCTGTCAATGCTTGAATGATTACGTAAAGATGGCCTTCCACATGATGATGCATTTATTAATGATGATGATGAACACGTCATTACCGATTTTGATGATGATGATGCATTTATTAATGATGAGGATGAGCACGTCATTACCGATAGTGATTATTAGGTATTCAAATTTTTATGTTGTACTTTGTATGATTTATATAGTTGGTATGTATAATTTTCTTAATTTGTATGATTGTTTCTTATACATAGTGCCATGGTCTTGATGTCCATCCCCGTCGGCCCTCGCCCACTTTATGATTCGGATGTGGTAAATTCTCTTTCATAACTATTTGTTGCATTTCGCATTTATGACAATTATGGCCATCAACTTGACATAAAGATATTTTAATCTAGGAGGTATGTGAACCGGAATTTGAAACCGACCCTCTTGTCGAGAAGTTAAATTTATTTGAAAAAGAAAATGAATATTTGAAAGAAAAAATTAAAAGAATTGAAGAAGAGAAGATGACATTGGAGTTGTATGTTGCTGATGTCATTGATGATCACAAGATGAATATGAATGCAATGCGCTTGAAGATGGATGCAATGCGCCTGAAGCTTAAGAATATTAGAAAATATTCCCTTGATAATGAGGCTTGGTATCATTATGCCGTTGGATCAATTGTTACCTTAGTTGCGATCTTCATCATATTTGTTGTGATGAGGGTAAGTTTTCTCTAATGTTTTGCTTTACAAATGGATACTTAGCTTATTTTCCTCCTAAATGGCATAATTACCTAAGTTAGATAAAAAATGAGCTATACTTAGATTATTCAGTTCATTTATGACATACTTAGCATACTTAGGTTAAAAATGGCATAATAATTTTTGTTACCTCCAAAATGATATAGACTTAGCTTATTTTCCTTAGAAATGACATAATAACCTTACTAAGCTCCAAAATAACCTATTTACCTAGCTTAGCTTTAAAATGACCTACACTTAGCATTGTTACCTAGCTTAGCAATAAAATGGCATTTTACTTACCTTAGTTAGAAGAAGAAGAAGATAAAGAAGAGGAGAGGAGAAAAATAAAGAGAATAAAAAATCTTCTTCTTCTTCTTCTTCTTCTTCTTCTTCTTCTAACTAGTCTTCTTCTTCTAACTAGTCTTCTTCTTCTTCTTCTTCTTCTTCTTCTAACTTTCATCTTTCTCAATTTGCAGATTTGCTTTACATAGAAAGGCTTGGATTCATGGAGTGTACTATTCTTCTGTGCTTCCTTGTTGTTTATGAAAACTTGTTTGGATATGTATGTCTATATGGATATGTTGTTGGAAACTTGTTTGTGGTTATGTATATATGGATATGTTGGACTTTGTTGAACTATGTTATTGGATTTGATGAAATATGTTGTTGGACATGCTGTTGGATATGTTGGATATGTATGCATGTATATCTGTGTTTGAAACCATGTCTAATTAATTGGACTAAAATAAAAACAGGGGATGTATAGCCTCTTTGCCGTCCGCTAGCAGACGGCAAAGAGGACACATGGCAGTCATCTATGTAAACTGGGAACACTGGCTGCCTATTTGGTCATTTTGCCGTTTGCAAGCGGACGGCAAAGTGACCCAATAGGCCTGGCATACTGGGCCATCTATGCCGTCGGCTGGCAGACGGCATAGCTGGCCACGTGGCAGCTTCCCAGTGCTTCCCTAGCTAAGCGCTTTGCCGTCGGTCAGCGGACGGCAAAGAGCACCGTTAACCCCCTAACGGCTCTCACCCCACACCGCTGGCGTCCGTCGTCGTTGCCGTCTGCTGGACTCGTATGGCGGATGGCACAATCCTTTGCCGTCCGTTTCTGTGAAGCAGACTGCAAAGAAGGCCTTTGCTGACACGTGTTCAGCCGGACTGTTTGTCGTCCGCTGACTGACGGCAAAGGACTTTGTCGTCCGGGATCTGTGCCTTTGCCGTCCGCCATGGCGGACGCAAAGAAGCTGATCCCAGTTGTGATGCATAAAACACGACAATGATGGTATTTTCTATGAGAATCTTTACACAACTTATGGTCATTAAATTTCATAAAAGTGAGAAAATAGATACTACTAAAAATAATTTGACTCCTAAAAATACGTAAAAAGAACAATTAGGAGACACCACATTAGTCTGATACCATCACAACACTGAGAGAAAAATATACTGATATTTCTTCCATGAATCCAAACAATTGAGCAAAATGGAAGAAGGTATGAAAGACCCGAATCACTTAGGGACGTTGACCATTCCGACAACTTCTCCACCCAAGTCAATAACTGCCCCCCCATTGTCATACTGCAACAATTCATGTTGGCAACATATATGAGAGTTAGCAAGAACAAGAAAAATGTTATAACAATAGATTGCAATATAGAACTTAAAGATGACATCAACCCGGAACTCAAAACTATACCAAATGTATATCATACTATCAAATGATAAGATATATTACCTCATTATCATCGCCATGGACATCTGGAGAACGGAAATATACATTGTGATGCCGCTCAAACATGGTTGGATTCAAATATTCTGCCCTAGCATATGTTATCCTTAGATCCAAGGAATTGTCTCTTCTGAACCAAAAAACCTCTTGAGCAAATTTTACATTTTTTTCATTCAAAGATGGTACGTTGATTGGTTGATCCACCTGAACGGTCAGGAAAGCGAGATCGTAGTGGGGCTGGAGATACACCAGCTGGCCCTTTGCACTGGTGCCATTTAGCAAATGAACAGTGACCTAAAAAAAGTTGCGGAACAGATTATATACGATTTTTGTATGGTAAGCGAAGGTGTGTTTTGTTTCCATTTTGTTATTAGAAAAGGCCAATAGAACACACAAAAATATGTGAATTGCAATACACCGAGATTATTTTATTTATTTGAGATGGAACCAGCTGTAAAAGATAGTACATGCATATACAGAAATTAATAGAAGAAGCACATTGACTCACATCAGCATCTGTAGCATACTCTTCACCCCCTGACCAGACACTGTAAGGAGCATCCTTTGTGCGAATCAGCTGCGCAGTTGTCAAAACAAGGCCAGTTTTCTTCCACACATCCCAATCGACCCAGAGGCCAGAGCACCGTCTTAGCGGCCTACCATCTATGTGATTCAAGCACAATATATATTGTATGTTGTAAGTTGCACACACGACGACGAATCAAATAACAAATAATCCAAATCATATAGAGGGTGCAAGGTTACACATAAAAGTACCGAGAGAGGATGAAACCCCTAGAAGAAATTTCGCGGCGTGGAGTACCGCCTTGCTTCCGGATCGACAAACGGGGAAAAGCCCGACGGTGTGAAACCTGGTGGGAGGTTTGTAGTAGTCGAGCGTAGCAATTTTCACAGGGCGGGGAGCTACAGGTAGAAGGAAACTGATGAAACATTGGATGGTGTCCGGGAATCGCGCGATCATATATATATTCATACCTGATTCTTCGTCGAGTCTGGCCTTTTCCATCATGGCCAAGTAGTCATCGCTGAAGGAATCGGGATTAACACCCGCCCATTGTGACGGATTAGGCAAGTCCTCGTCGCTGTCGCTCCCCAGATCCACCACCTTCTTCTTCTTCGCCAAGGGATCGACTCGACTGATCGGGTCGGCCGCCATGGTTCTTTTGTTGTTGGATCTCTCCACACCCGCACCCATCTTCTTCCTCCGATCGATGGGAATCAACCGTCGACCGACCCTCTTGCCATCGCGCCGCCGCTACCGACTGTGCCGTGTTCGTGGTTGGGGTCGGGGCCGGGGTCGGGCCGTACACAGGTGTTTCCTGCGAATTTTTTGTGTACAAAAAAAAATCAGAAATTTAGAAAAACTTCTCGAATTTTTTTTCGAGAGTAAAAACTTCTCGAATTTGAAAATAGGTTAATAATTATGTTTAAAAAAACCTTCATGATAAAAAAAATTGGTAACAGAAAAATGAAAAAATATAAAATGAAACAAAACACATGAGTTGAAACTTTTTACATTTAGTTTATTCTGTCATTTCCTTTAATCATTTACTTATTCTTTCATATTTTCTTTTCTATTTTTGCTTTCCTTTTTGTTCTTTTTTGATCGCTGAATTTTCAAAATGTGCATGGTGTTTTAACTTTTAATAATGAAATTGAATATTTAAAGATGTTGATCATGAATTTTAAAAAATATTCATACTTTTCGAAAATATGTCCATCATGTACTATAAAATATTCATTGTGTTTTAAGAAAGTACATCGTGTTTCTAAAAACAGTTCACTTTTTTATTTCCCAAATGTATTCACGCATTTTGTAAATGGCTATCATGGATTTAGGAAAATTATTCACTGTACATTTTGAAGAATGTTCATCGTAACTAGACAGTGCCACGGTCTATTTAAAACATGTTCATTGTGTATTAAAAAAATGTCTCGCTTATTTAAAAACCCCATCATGTATTTGAAAAAAATATTCATAGTAAAGTATAGAAACATGTTCGTCGCATAACTAAAGATGTTCATCATGTTTTGAAAACTTCCATCATGTATTTCAAAAATATCTTTTCATATTAAAGAAAACTATTAACCGTGTATTTATTTGAAAAAACTCAATGCATATTTTAAATTATGTTTGAGAACATTTCTTTTCATATGCGTAGGATTTTCCCATAATATTTTTCAGATCTAGGTTACATTTTTTGAAGCCATATAAAACTTTTCCAAGTCCGTGAGAAATTTCTATGCAGTATGGCGCGCGCACACACAGTGTCGCAAAATTTATGTGCAATGCGAAATATTTTTGAAGGCACGTGAACATTGATTTTCATATAGATTAACATGTTTATTCAAATATCTTTTGTACAAGCGAAAAAGTTGTTTATTTTGATTTTTGAGTCTAGAATGTTTCGGAGACATCTTCTCCGTGGGATAAATCTTTGCTAGATTTTTTTTTGAGACAACATAAATCTTTGCTAGATGCAGTACCAACAAGTCTTCAATTGGACTGGAGCATGGCTATTGCTACTCACTCACCTGCATGAATTTGATTACCAATAAAGGTTTTGAAAAACCTCTTGAGTCACCCATCCAAAAAGATGAGAAGTCATGAGCGATGAACATGCGTGGACCGGGGATGGTCCCCTAGAAGTGCAGTCTGTCAATCCACAAAGAACTTCGCCATAATGTCATGGAAGATTCCAACTCCATAAAAATCAAACTAGCAGAAATAAACTTGACACATCAGATCCGAATAATGGACTCTGCAAGGACATATAACTCACTGTCTCCATGGCACCGCTACAATGAACTGGGTAATTTATTCAAGAAAGACCATGGTGTTTTTTTTAATGTTGACAAGACATCTACTATGCTAGCCAGTTTTACAGACTAGTTTGGCGGGCAGACTCAACACCTAGCCGCATGGACGCGAGTAGGCGTAAGTTTTGTGGGACGACCCAAGGCGGGGAACACTCCGCTAGAGCTCACAATGAGCGAGATGTAATCGTGCCCGTGCATCGGTGCTATATCTCACTTGTTGTGAGATGTAGCATTGTTTTTCCTTTGCGCCCAACTGTGCGCTGGCCTTAATGGACCGACCAATAGAGTGATTTAGGATGGTTGTGAGCTCACCATAATGGGACACCCCAATAGACCAATTTTGGGAAGGTTCTACATACTAGTTTTAGAATCTTCCATGCGATTGTTCCTTTTTGTATTTTTGTAGGTTTATTTATTTCTTTGTTTTCCCTTGTGTGTTTTCTCTATTTGTTTTCATCGGTTCCTATTCATTTTTTTTACTTTTTTGTTTTCTATTTTCCAAATACATGTTAACCATTTTGCAGATACATGTTGAACATTCTTTTTCCAAATACATGTTGAACATTTGCAAAATGCAAATTGACATTCTTTTTAATAGAAAGTGAATATTTTTTAACACACATTTGAACATTTTCCTGGGAATTCCCCTCATCCATAAATCAATACACATGGTGTTGTATGTGACGACTTATTATCCGATGATTTTTTGCACTACATTATGTCAGAGTAGTTTTCTTTTATCCAATGGTCTTGGTAGCATGTTATGATTGATGTTAATTGTTTGTTGTGATACGGTGTTATCATCTTGTGCCAATTTATGATCATGCATGTAAGTTGAATCACACTTAACGCCTAGTATTATGTAATCATGAGTATGCATAGGGTGGCCGGAGTGACAGTGTATGAGTCAAAATATATGGGATAAAGAATAGATATTGATTTTCTAGTTGGGTTTATCTGAATGAATTGTTAGTATTTGCGGATGTTTACTGGGGATTTTAATCATAAGTACATGTGAGTCAATTGATTTTGCATCATATTAGCATAGACCTCTCCCACATATAAAACTGGAAATATGTCTATCGGTTATAGTATCGTAGACAATGGCCTAGGGACAATTTCACAACACCTACCACCACTACTTCCAGACTCGCTTTCATCTAATTTATCGCATATTTAAATTCCAGTGCATCCCTTCTATCAACTTGCACTTTATGATCATACTACATACATTGCATTTGCATTTTATATTTTGTTAGAGAATCTAGGTGAATCAAATGTTAGATGCATGAAAGGTTGTATCAGTGGCACCGATAGAGCCCGAATGAAGATGTAGGGAAGGTTGTATCAGTGATTACCAAATTTGGTTTCTTTTTTATTTTCCTTTTCTCATTTCTATTTTCTTTTCATTTCCCCTTTTCCCTTTTCTATTTGATTTTTTTCTTTATTTCTGTTCTTTTTCATGTGAAAATTTTAAAAAATGCATATTGTTTTAACAATGTTGGCATGTTTCTGAAGATGTTGATCATGTATTAAAAAAATGTTCATACTTTGCTAAAGTATGTCCATCGTGTATTACAAAAAAAAATCATTGTGTTTTAAGAAAGGTTCATCATGCATTTTCAGAAAGTTCATCGTGTTTAAAAAATATATTCATCATTATTTCCCAAATGTATTCACGTATACAAAAAAATGGCTATCATGTATGTAGAAAAAATGTTCGCAATATATTTTATAGAATACACATCACGTACCTAGGCAATCTCACCGTGTATTTAAACAATGTTCATAGTGTATTTCAAAATTGCCTTCGTGTATCGTAAATTATTCATAGTATTTTTGAAAAATGTGTGTCAAATAACTAAAAATAATTTATTTTAAATGTTTGAGAACATTCATTTCATATGCATGTGCATTTTTTCCATAATATTTTGTCATATCTTGGGAATACTTTTATTAAGTCGTATAAAACTTGTTCATGTATGTTAGCACATTTAATGCAATATGATACAATTTTAAAGAATAGTTATACAAAACAAAAGTTATGTTCCATCGGAACAATTTTCTCAGGGCACATGAACATAGGTTTTAAATAGGTTAACAAAACTTTTTTCAAATATGTTTTGTTCAAGCAAAAATATTGTTTATGGTTATTTTGGACTAGTTGTGGAAGTTATGACTCTACTAAATTTCTTGTCTAACATCAAATCGCATGCATAGAGGACGTTTTTTCAACACTCAAGTGGGTAGGATAGCTATTTTTTCCTTAGAAATGCATGTAGCTTTATTCATACTCAAAACTACTACATGTATATTGCTTTATTCATACTCCTAGGAGCTTGATTGTAGTCTTATTCAAGGGAGTCTACTTTGCAGTGCAGGGACTTCTGTGCTCTCCCAAGTTGTGCACCGTTGCAACTTCTACAAGCACGTGAATTGCAATACAAAAACAAAAGAATGCGGAGAAAATGTTTCATAGCCATAGAAAATGCCTCAAAAGTCAATCGAGCAGAAAATCTGAAAAATCAAACCAACACTTAGGAAGACAACACCAGTGCTCATAGTTTAGATCTGATTGCTAGTCAGCCGCGGCTGCTTGCTGGTGTACTCCACTCAAAGATGTTTAAATATGCGTTGAATATTATGTGTACGAGTTGTGCTATAATTGGACTTATAATTAGCAGATGGTTAGGTGCTTGAGTTGAACATGTGTAACCAGGGCGTGTCATATATAAAGGCACCACGGGCAGTGGTGGAGTGTGACAAGCAACCAAGAGGGGGACAAATTCAAACTAAAAGCCAAATATGCATAAAAATAGGTGTAATCCAATTTACGCCGGAAGCACTAGGTTTACATGGAAATTAAATTTTTATGAGCATCAGAACGTCTTAGAATCAATATTCTTTAACTAAATTCAAAACCACCTTTCTTTGCTTCTTCACTCCATCTGTTGTTTGGCAAAGTTCATTGTTCAGACATTCAGTTCATCTGTAATCGTCACATTGGGCCGTGTAGATGCAGAACTGCAGCATCACGAGATAGGCAACGATAGCAGCGACGTGCAGATGAGACAACAAACTGTTGTTGATGATCGAAGTCGCTCGGCATGGCAGGCACATCTAGATGATAGGAAGGGCAAACAACACCGGTGACATGCAGATGCAGTAGCAAGGTGCGGCACAGCAGCAGTTGGCAATCAAAGCCTCGATGGAGCAGCCGAGATGGGGGAAAGTGGTATTGGGGGATCAAATTGCAATGGAGGCAGAGAGCAAAATTGTCTATTTTATGAAGGGAGGCATGAGCATGAGAGGCGCATCTGTGCATTGGGCTAGAGAGGAAAAATGTATGTCCATGTGTTGGATCAAGATTCTTAGTAGTACTAAAAAGAAGGTTTAGCTTTTGGAAGGAAGGGTCGTGGCCCCCTTTGGCCCCCATGAGGCTCCGCCAGTGCCACGGGGTGACCAAATAGACTAGACATAAGATGGTAGACTAGACAGAGATTACAATAGCAAGGACGGTCTGGTGCCTGTGGCAGGGATGGCCGGATCGGCCATGCCATGGTGGTCGGAGCGTTGTTTGAAGTATTTATGTTTATCACAATCTCCTTTCAAAAGATAAATGAAAATGTCAAACATTTCCTTTGAAAAATTTAGACATCTACGTGTATCATGTTTCTTCTTAACTATTTATAAAATCTAAATGTGGTCCAAAATTCAGGAAATTTTCCATATCGCTATCATAGGACCTCACGGGGATGTTATTAATATAACTAACAAAACACCAAACATAATTAAACACTAGAGTTAATCAATTTGAAGAGCATGGCTCAAAATCAAAAGACAACATAATAAACAAACAACGTGTGCCTAGTTGGTCAGACCAGGAGATGATGATTACGATGGCATGACTCATGGCCTCGTAATTGGAGTCAGAAAATTAAACAAAGTATGTGACCACCTCACACTTGGTGGCCTCCCTCCATTGCATATCCACTGGTCGGCCTATCACGTGGGCTCGACGCCGATTTGCTCATCGAGCGCTACTAGATATGTGCTAATGGCAGCGAGCCCGACCCATCAACGTGGACGACCTCAATTTGGGCCTCAATGGTGATGTGGCTATTCGAACAAGGAATTATTGTCTCCCACCCATCCCCATGCAGTCATCCTCAATCTACATGGACTACATGTCGTCCTCTTCTATTGGTGAGTTATCAATCTCGTAGCCATCGGAAAAGAATCTCGACTAGGAGGCTGACGGTGTATGAGGAAGATCTTGACGATACCCAACAAGCCCATCCACTACTCAGTTGCATGGTTGTGTGGCGCGCGGTG
>NC_041389.1:34037907-34117166 GCF_002162155.2 Triticum dicoccoides
GGGTGTTGAGGTCCAATGGTCTTCACGGGGCCTGCGAAGGCGCGGGCAACGGACGAGCCAAGTCGGTCGCATGACGTAGACGAGGTGGTTCCTGGCTGCGGGCGGGTGATCAATCCGATCACGCGCAAGGTTGGGGATGCCGCTCGGTGGACACTGGGTGGCGGCGGAAGCCGAGATGAAGCCGGCAACACCGGCCGTACAGGCGCGGTGTAGATCGAAGGGCGGGCCGGTGCGTGAACGACGACCATGATGGGCCGCCGCATGGCGCAAGGCCGCCAGGTGGGGGCGATGCAGGATTCCCGGTCCGAGTACGGCGCCGACAACCGGCGTAGATTGACGAGCGAGTCGGTGCGCGAACAGCGGGTGATGGGCAGCCGCATCGCGTGATGCAGCCGGGTCGGGGCGACGGGGGGCAGACATGTGATACGTCTCCAACATATCTATAATTTTTGATTGTTCCAGTTGTTGTATTATCATTCTTGGATGTTTTACATTCATTTTAGCAACTTTATATCACTTTTTCGGACTAACCTATTGACATTGTGCCCAGTGTTAGTTGTTGTTTTTTGCTTGGTTTTTCCTCGCAGAATATCCATATCAAATGGAGTCAAAATGCAGCAAACTTTTTGGAGATTTTTTGGACCAAAAGACAACTAGGGAGCCAAGGAAGCACTAGAGGGGAGGCCTGTGGGGCCCACAACCCACCAGGGTGCCAACAGAGGCCCCTAGCACGCCCAGGTGGGTGGTGGGGCCCACGGGAGTCCTTTCCACCACCTCTCAGCTCTATAAATTCCCAAATATTCTAGAAACCCTAGGGGAGTCAACGAAACACAATTCCATCTACCGCAAGTTCTAGAACCACGAGATCCAATCTAGAGCCATATTCCGGCACCTTGCCGAAGGGGAACACAACCACGGAGGGGTTCATCATCCTCATTGCTACTCCTCCGATGATGCGTGCGTAGTTCACCATAGACCTACGGGTCCATAGGCAGTATCTAGATGGCTTTTTCTCTCTTTTTGATTATCAATACAATGTTCTCCTCGATATTCTTGGAGATCTATTTGATGTAATGACTTCTTGCGGTGTGTTGGTTGAGATCCGATAAATTGCGAGTTTATGATCAGATCTATCTATGAGTATTATTTGATTCTTCTTTGATCTCTTATATGCATGATTGTTATAGCCTCGTATTTCTTCTCTGAATTTTTGGTTTAGTTAGGCCAACTAGATTGATTTTTCTAGCAAGGGGAAGAGGTGCTTCGTGATGGGTTCGATCTTACAGTGTCCTCACCCAGTGACAGAAGGGGTAGCGAGGCACGCATGTATCGTTGCTATTAAGGATAAAAATATGGGGTCTATTCCTACATGAATAGATCTTGTCTACATCATGTCATAGTCCTTATTGCATTACTCCATTTCTCCATGAACTTAATACATTAGATGCATGCTGGATAGCAGTCGATGTGTGGAGTAATAGTAGTAGATGCAGGCAGGAGTCAGTCTACTGATCTTGGACATGATGCCTATATACATGATCATTGCCTTGGATATCGTAATAATTATTTTCTCTTCTATTAATTGACCAATAGTAATTTGTTTACCCACCATATGATATTTTCTCGAGAGAAGCCCCTGATGAAATCTACGGCCCCCGGGTCTATCTTTTATCATATTGTTTCCACATCTATTATTCCAAAAACCCAAAAATACCTTGCTGCACTTTTTCTTTACCTATTTTATTATGTGTTCTTGCTAGATATATTTATCCAATCTCATACAATTTAATCTATCTTTTTAACGTGGAGGGATTGACAACCCCTCTTACGTGTTGGGTTGCTAGTATTTGTTCTTTGTGTGCAGGTACCATTTACATAGTGTTTCTTGGTTCTCCTACTGGATTGATAACCTTGATTTCATAACTAAGGGAAATACTTGCCGTAGCTTTGCTACATCATCCCTTCCTCTTTGGGGAAATACCAACACAGATTCAAGCTACCGTAAAAAGAATTTTCGGCGCCGTTGCCGGGGAGACTTAACCAAGATCTATCAGGTTCCTAATCACAAATCTCATCTCTTTCCAATTTACATTATTTGCCATTTGCCTCTCGTTTTCATCTCCCCCACTTCTAAAACATTTTTTCAAAAGCACAAAAACATTTGCCTTCTTTTCCGTTTGCCTTCTTTATTTGTTTGCCATGTGCCTTCTATTTGCTTGCATCTTCGCTTGCTAAAAATATATTGATATGGATCCTCATCCTCTTGCTAATCTTTTTAAAGATCCAATTATGATGAACCAATTGCTAGTGATTTGAGTGCACTAGATTATCTTTATGAAGTTTTGCTTGAAGATTGTGAATCCGAAAATTATGATGAAGTGCTAAAAGAAGAAATTTATGAAGTGATTCACGATAGTTCCTTGAATGAAAAGCATGATTGCAATGCTGTTATTATAAACTATATTGTGCTAGTAATATGCAAAACCTCAAGCTCGGGCATGCTAATTTTGATATGTGTACTACTTATTGCGATGATCATGAGAGGGATTGGTGGAATATGATGGATGTATTATTGAGCCTCGAGGGAGAGTATATATTGAGGACAAGACTTGGATGGCAAGATGCCTCTCATCGAGATAAGGTAGGAGACAGATTACAAATCCTAGACTACCAAATACATGTATTCCAAATATATCTCTAACAAAACCTACTACATGTATATTGCTTTATTCATACTCCTAGGGGCTTGATTGTAGCCTTATTCAAGGGGGTCTTCTTTGTAGTGCAGGGACTTTTGTGCTCTCCAAGGTTGTGCATCGTTGCAACTTCCACGAGCACGTGAATTGCAATACAAAAACAAAAGAAAGTGAAGAGCCGAAGACAATGATTCATAGCCATAGAAAATGCCTCAAAATTCGATCGAGCAGAACATCTGAAAAATCAAACCAACACTCAGGAAGACAACATTGGTGCTCATAGTTTAGATCTGATTGCTAGTCAGCCGCGTGCACCGCCAACTGCTTGCTGGTGTACTCCACTCCAAGATGTTTAAATATGTGTTGAATATTATGTGTACGAGTTGTGCTATAATTGGACTTATAATTAGCGGAGGGTTAGGTGCTTGAGTTGAACACGTGTAACCCGGGCGTGTCATATAAAGGCACCACGGGGCAGTGGTGGAGTGTGACAAGCAACCAAGAGGGGGACAACTTCAAACTAAAAGCTAAATATGCATAAAATAGGTGCAATCCAATTTATGCCGGAAGCACTAGGTTTACATGGAAATTAAAATTGTATGAGCATCAAAATGTCTTAGAATCAATTTTCTTTAACTAAATTCCAAACAACCTTTCTTTGCTTCTTCACTCCATCAGTTGTTTGGCAACAGTTCATTGTGTTCAGCCATTCAGTTCATCTGTAGTCGTCACATTGGGCCGTGTAGATGCAGAACTGCAACATCACGAGATAGGCAACGATAGCAGCGGCATGCAAATGAGACAACAAACTGTCATTGATGATTGATGTCCCTCGGCATGGCAGTCACATCTAGATGATACGAAGGGCAAACAACACCAGTGACATGCAGATGCAGTAGCAAGGAGTGGCGTGGCAGGCCGTCAGCGGTTGGCAATCAAAGCATCGATGGAGCAGCCGAGATGCGGGAAAGTGGTATTGGGGAATTAGATCTTGGGAGGAAAATCTAGAGATCAAATTGCAATGGAGGCACAGAGCAAAATTGTCTATTTTGTGAAGAGAGGCATGAGCATGAGAGGCGCATCTGTGCATTGTGCTAGAGGGGAAAAATGTATGTTCATGCGTTGGATCAAGATTCTTAGTAGTACTAAAGAGAATATTTTGCTTTTGAAGGGAGGGTCGTGGCCCCCTTTCGCCCCCATGAGGCCCCGCCAGTGCCACGGGGTAACCAAATAGACTAGACATAAGATGGTAGACTAGACAGAGGTTACAATAGCAGAGACGGTCTAGTGCACATGGCAGGGGTGGCTGGATCGACCATGCCATGGTGGTCGGGGCGTTGTTTGAAGTATTTATGTTTATCACAATCTCCTTTGAAAAGATAAATGAAACTGTCAAACATTTCCTTTGAAAAATTCAGACATCTACATGCATCATGTTTCTTCTTAACTATTTATAAAATGGAAATGTGGTCTAAAATTGAGGAAATTCCTCATATCGCCATCATAGGACCTCACGAGGATGTAATTAACATAACTAACAAAACACTAAATGTAATTAAACACCAGAACTAATCAATTTGAAGAGCATGGTTCAAAATCAAAAGACAACGTAATTAACCACCAATACATAGTTAATCGACCTAATGAAACATAATTTAAAACAAACAATGTGTGCCTAGTTGGCCAGAGGAGATGATGATGATGATGATGATGATAATGATGTTGGAAATATGCCCTAGAGGCAATAATAAAATTGTTATTATTGTATTTCCTTGTTCATGATAATTGTCTATTATTCATTCTATAATTGTATTAACTGAAACTGTAATACATGTGTGAATACATAGACCACAACATGTCCCTAGTGAGCCTCTAGTTGACTAGCTCGTTGATCAATAGATGGTTATGGTTTCCTGACCATGGACATTGGATGTCATTGATAACAGGATCACATCATTAGGAGAATGATGTGATGGACAAGACTCAATCCTAAGCATAGCACAAGATCGTGTAGTTCGTTTGCTAAAGCTTTTCTAATGTCAAGTATCATTTCCTTAGACCATGAGATTGTGCAACTCCCGGATACCGTAGGAATGCTTTGGGTGTACCAAACGTCACAACGTAACTAGGTGGCTATAAAGGTGCACTACAGGTATCTCTGAAAGTGTCTGTTGGGTTGGCACGAGTCGAGACTGGGATTTGTCACTCCGTATGACGGAGAGGTATCTCTGGGCCCACTCGGTAATGCATCATCATAATGAGCTCAATGTGACTAAGTAGTTAGTCACGGGATCATGCATTATGGAACGAGTAAAGAGACTTGCCGCTAACGAGATCGAACAAGGTATAGGGATACCGCCGATCGAATCTCGGGCAAGTAACATACCAATGGGCAAAGGGAATTGTATACGGATTGATTGAATCCTCAACATCGTGGTTCATCCGATGAGATCATCGTGGAACATGTGGGAGCCAACATGGGTATCCAGATCTCGCTGTTGGTTATTGGCCGGAGAACGTCTCGGTCATGTCTGCATGGTTCCCGAACCCGTAGGGTCTACACACTTAAGATTCGGTGATGCTAGAGTTGTTATGGGAAATAGTATGTGGTTACCGAAGGTAGTTCGGAGTCCCGGATGTGATCCCGGACGTCACGAGGAGTTCCGGAATGGTCCGGCGGTGAAGATCGATATATTGGACGAAGGGTATTGGAGTCCAGAAGTGTTCCGGGGGTACCAGGCTATGGCCAGCATGATCGAAAGGTGTTTCGGGAGCCCCGGCAAGTGTTAGAGGGCCTCATGGGCCAAAGGGGAAGGGGAAAACCATCCCACTAAGGGGTGGTGCGCCCCCCCACACCCTTTACCGCATTATTTGGGGAGGTGGGGCACCTCCACCTGGCTTGAGAGGCAATCCTCCACCTGCTTGGCTTGGGGGGCAAGTCTCCCTAGGATTTTCCCTAGGGAGATCCAATCTGCTTGGCCGCTGCCCCCTAGGGGAAACCCTAGGGCGCCTCCCCCTCTCCCCTTGCCCCTATATATAGTGGAGGGGTGGGAGGTGAGGGAGTCCTGGATAAGGGGGTATCCGGACAGCCGGACTGTACACATCGTTCGGACTATAGAAGCGTCAAGATACAAGACTCAAGACTTCGGCTCGTGTCCGGAGGGGACTCTCCTTTGCATGGAAGATAAGCTTGGCGATCCGGATATTATATTTCCTTCCTTGTAACCGACTCCATGTAAACCCTAGCTCTCCGGTGTCTATATAAACCGGAGAGGATGGTCCTTAGAAGGCCGATCACAATTACAATCATTCCATCATAGGCTAGCTCTTAGGGTTTAGCCTCTACGATCTCGTGGTAGATCTACTCTTGTACTACTCATATCTTCAATATTAATCAAGCAGGAAGTAGGGTTTTACCTCCATCGAGAGGGCCCAAACCTGGGTAAACATTGTGTCCCTTGCTTCCTGTTACCATCAGCCTAGGACGCACAGATCGGGACCCCCTACCCGAGATCCGCCGGTTTTGACACCGACATTGGTGCTTTCATTGAGAGTTCTCCTGTGTCGTCGCTTCGAGGCTTGATGGTGTCTTCAATCGTCAACAACACGGTCCAGGGTGAGACTTTTCTCCCCGGACAGATCTTTGTGTTCGGCGGCTTCGCACTGCAGGCCAATTCACTTGGCCAGCTGGAGCAGATCGACAGCTACGCCCCTAGCCACCAGATCAGGTTCGGAAACTTGAACTACATGGCGGACATTCGCGAAGACTTGATCTTCGACGGATTCGGGCCTGTGCCAGGAGCGCCGGACAGCCACGACGAGCATGGCCTAGACCTGCTATCGGACAATGCTCAGGACATCATCTCTGCAGCAGCCCCGGATTCAAATCCGGAACAGGTTGCGTTGCCCAAGGATGGAGGGATAGACCCCGTCCCGCAGGCCGCACAATCATCGGCGGTGGAGTCGAACACAGGTCGCATCTCTGTGGAGGCCTGTATCCCCGGGCCCCCGGACTCGTATCCGGTTGTTGTCTCCGATCTGCACACTCTCGAGCCAGCCGAGCCAGGTTGGGCTCTGGTAATGGAGTTAACGCTGCGGACATCTTTCAGCACTCGCCCTTTGGCGACATGCTGAACTCATTAAAGTCTCTCTCTTTGTTAGGAGGCTCTGGGCTTAACTATGTCCGACCCGAGTGGGAAGCAGGTGACGAGAATTCGTTGCCCACCCACCACCCACTTCATTGCCACGATCGAAGATTTAACCAACGTGCTTGACTTTGACTCCGAAGACATCGACGGTATGGACGACGATGCAGGAGAAGCTCCATAATCTCTGTGGCACGGGACTACTACCTTGTCACACGATATATACATGGTAGATACGCCCAAGAAGGACGACAGCGATAATCCGGAAGATAAAACACCTGGGCAAAAGCCAAAAAGGCGGCGCAGACTACTGCCAAAATTCGACGACGCGGCCGTTCCACCAAAAGAAAATTCGACCAAGAAACCAGACGTACCACTTCGCAACGATAACAAAGCGGCTGCGGACACTGCGCACGATCTATGTGAGCATCTGGATAAGAAGGACGGTGCAGCGAGGTCCATCTACGGATCTAAAGGACACACCCCAGCAAGGGACTATGGTCACCCAAACGCTCATACAAGCCAAATACCAGTTCGGAATAAGCACTGGACACAACAACAGCCGACTGCATGCCACAACGCGTCCAGATACAGAGGGGCTGCTCACCCCCTGTGCTTCACCGAAGAAGTACTGGACCATGAATTCCCACAAGGCTTTAAACCTGTGAGCATAGAAGCATACGACGGCACGATAGACCCAGGGGTCTAGATTGAGGATTTTATCGTGCATATTCACATGGCTCGTGGGGATGACCTCCACGCCATCAAATACCTTTCCCTCAAGTTGAAGGGACCAGCTCGACACTGGTTGAAAAGCCTCCCCAAAAACTCAATTGGGAGTTGAGAGGAACTCGAAGACGCTTTCAGGGCCAATTTTCAAGGGACCTATGTCCGGCCTCCAGATGCAGACGATCTAAGTCACATAATCCAACAGCCCGGAGAGTCCGCCCGCAAGCTTTTGAAAAGATTCCTCACTAAGAAGAATCAAATTGTCGATTGTCCGGACGCCGAAGCCTTAGCGGCATTCAAACATAGCATCCGTGAAGAATGGCTCGCCTGACACCTCGGCCAAGAAAAGCCAAGGACAATGGCAGCCTTAACAAGCCTTATGACCCGCTTTTGCGTGGGTGAAGATAGTTGGCTGGACCGTAAAGGCACCAGCGACCCCAGCACATCCGAAATAAGGGATGGCAACGGGAAGCCACGGCGTAATAAGAACAAACGCCAAAACAAGGAAGAGAGCCCGTATAACACGACGGTCAACGCCGGATTCAGGGGCTCTCGACCTGATCAGCAAAAGAAGCCATTTAAAGGCAGTAAAGAGGGACCATTCGGTCTGAACAGGGTCCTGGACAGACTATGCCAAATTCATGGCACCCCGGAGAAACCTGCGAACCACACCCATAGAGAGTGCTGGGTCTTCAAGCAGGCTGGCAAATTAAACGCCGAACACAAGGGAAGGGACACACCAAGTGAAGACGAGGATGAACCTCGCCAGCCAAACACTAGGGGACAGAAAAAATTCCTGCCAGAGGTTAAAATAGTAAACATGATCCACGCGACTCACACATCCACGAGAAGGCATGGACGTGCGCCCAGAGATGCGCATGATGTAAAGTCCATCGTACCCACATCTCACTACTGGATGTCTCGTCCGATCACTTTCGATCACATGGACGGCCGAACTTGTATTCGGCGCGGAGGATCAGAGGCCTTGGTGCTAGACCCAATAATCGACGGATACCGTCTCACCCACGTCCTCATGGACGGTGGCAGTAGTCTCAATTTAATATACGAGGACACTGTCCGCAGAATGGGGATAGAGCCATCCAGAATTAGCCAAAGCAACACCGCCTTCGAAGGGGTGATACCAGGCATTGAAGCCTATGGCAGGGGCTCCGTCATGCTGGAAGTAACATTCGGCCCCCCAGGCAACTCCAGAAGTGAAGAACTACTCTTCACCATCGCACCCATCCAAAGCAGCTGTCACGCATTGCTTGGAAGAGCGGCCTTCGCCCGCTTCAATGCATTGCCGCACTATGGCTACCTGACACTCAAGATGCCCGGTCCCCGTGGCGTCATCACTGTTAGCGGAATCACAGAGCGCTCTTCACGCGTAGAGGAACACGCGACGGCCCTAGCGGCCAGACTATAAGCGGCCTCCAAATATCAAAAACCATGACTAGTCAATACGACCAAAGAACTCGGTTGGACGAGTCCGGTAGCCCGGATACAACTAGGGCATCATACATGTAATCCCATAGCGGACACTAGGGGCTATAAATATTTAATGCAGCCCCACAGCTGGTTCAACCTTACTCGCAGGCCAACATCTTTTATTACCCATCACATACTCACGTTATACTCTCATACGAGGTTTCTTTTTTCACAGACAACATTCGCGCGATACCCTTCCAGGATACGGCACAACGGAGACAAAGGCGCAGACGTGCAGCAGGGCCCCGTTCAACAGGTTTCTTTTTAGATTAAGCCCCTGTGTAAACCTTTTCTACTGTCTCTTGTTGTTTAACCATCCCATGGGTTTCATACCCACAAAGGATACTGCCGTTATTGGCATTTCGCCACGACAGATTTATCGCACGTACCTGGAAACTTAGGGTTTATAACAGGCTTTTGTCAGCCTGTGTTCTTTTACAAAGACCGAATACCTTCGGAGGTGTTCGGCGTCACGAGTTTAGCCTTATATGCATCAGCTCTGAATCATGTCTTTTGTCAAATGTTGGGTTTTCTCGGCTCCTAGGTTTGCCGCCTTATGTTCCGTTATTATCGGATAAGGCAGGCCAAAGGAGAACTACTACGATTGTGCCCTGGTTATTCCGGACGAGCACCTCAGTAGAGAAAGCCGAAAACTGACTGACATGATAAAGCGAGAGACTGTTCAACCACTCGAAGACTCACCGGAATCTCTAGGGTTCCTCCGCATTAATGAAGGGTTGTTTCCCGGCCATGTGCATACGCGCCCGTATTCGGATGCACGCGAATGTACCAGGGGCTACATAGTAGCCCCACCTTTAGACTCCCATGGCTGAGCGAAAGTGTTACAGCTATATAGTCTGGTTGCCTAGTTCGACGTGCGATCACCTCCTTAATGGACCAAGACGTTGGATCAAGTGTGATTAAGCATATTTTTCGCGAACACCCAAGCATTGTATGCGTGGGGGCTGAAGCCAACGACTGCTATCTTTCGGACTAATTATACATATGAAAACGGCCGCAAAGGGAACACAATCATACTTCTGGGAAACAAGTATAAATATAGCCTCATAATTAAAATAAAGATTGTTTTTTACAATGATTCGACTTATCACTCGAACAAGACATTCTTCGAGCACTGCGCCTCTATCGGGCGGGCACCTTCTGTGACTTGCACCAAGTAGTGCTCGGCCAGATATTGGCCTCCCGCCGGATCCTGGGTTGCTATAACAGTGGCCTCCATATCCGTCCAATAGGCTTTAACGCGGGCTAGAGCCATCCGCGCACCCTCTATGCATGCCGACCTCCTCATGGCGTCAATCCGAGACACGGCTCCAAGGAATTGTTGCACCAAACCAAAAAAACTGTCCTGCTTGGGCCCCGTCGGCCAAAGATGGTCTATTACAGACCGCATTGCAAGCCTGGACAGCCTATGGAGCTCCCCCATAGCAGCCACCTTCTCATTCAGCGGCAGCGGGCGAGTGGGAGCATTGAACCGCGATCAGAAAAGCTTCTCCACTTATTCATCGCCTTGACCCTCGAAGAACTTGACAGCGTTAGCTGTACTATTCGCCAAGTCCACATATGCGTCTGCAGGACTCAAGCGCCCAGCTAGGGGAGCATACTTCGGATCCAAGAACTTCGTCCGCAGTAAGTATGAGCCCCCAGCCACGATTTTGTCGGCCTGTTGGAGCTCCTCCTGCATACTCTGGATCTTGGTCCGCATCTCCTTGGCGGCATTAAGTGCCTTGTCCAGCTCGGCCAAACTAGCCTTATTCTCCTTTTCGAGGAGTGCGTATCGGTCAGCGGCATTTTTTAACTCCCCAACCATTTCGGCTATCTTTTCCTTGCTTCGGCGATGAGCAGCCTATTCGGCTCTCAATTCTTCGGACGCCTTTAGGGCAGCCGCATTGCTAGCCCGAGCTTGTTCCTTGGCTTGAGCAAGTTCTGCCCTCAGGGCCTCCACGGCAGCAGCACCATCTGCAGTGCAAACATATTGCATTAATATTATGCCCCTCTTGCATTTTCCTATACATCATAACAAGGGAAGCCGAGCACATACCCTGTGACTCCTCCAGCCATTTATTCACCAGCGCGATATCGGCATCAATGGATCCGATTTGCCTCCTTAGTTCGGCAACTTCAACAGACTGGTCGGCTGCCGGATCCTTGTATACCTGCGCACAAGTACGGCGCAGCCATTAGTATACGATCCCCCGTTTTCCACCTATGGCAGGCAACAAGAGTCTCATGGGCTACTATCTATAGGGAGCACACCTAGCGCACGCTTCATAACCAAAAAATTATGCATTTTTCACTACATACCTCAAAGCCTTTGAGCAGGCATGTAAAGGCCTCATTCAAACCACTGGTAGCGGATGAAATCTTCGTGAGCACCGTGCTCATTAAAGAGCGGTGCTCTTCCAAGAGCGCGGCTCGCTCCAGAAGGCCCGTCAGTACGTCCGGCTGGACACTAAACTGTGCCGGACCCTTCTCATCGCCCCCCGTGGGAGCCAAACGCTCCAAGCTCAGGGCGGCTGACGTGTTAGCCTCCGGCTTCGACAGGTCCGGACTCCTCCGTGATGACACCTCGGTGTCACTCGCCTCATGAGGCGGAGAGGGGGGTGGAGTCTCACTCTCCATCATCTCCGGAAGAAGGTCCCCCGAAGACGAACTCTATTGAGAAGAGCTGCTCGCCGGACTGCAAAAGACGAAGTCCCGGTTATGGATCTCAGAGTAAACACCATACCTTCGAATTAATGAATAACTTACGGCTCAGTGGAGGGCTGGCCCATTGGTGGGCACGACGTGGTGAGGGTGCCCATCGCGGCAGAGCCCCTTGGTGATACTTTCTTCCCTTGCTTGGGCGTCTCCGCCTCCAAATCTTTGGAGGCGGCCCTCTTCTTCCCGCTTGGGGAGGAGTCTTTGACCTCCCCTTCCCGGCTATCCTCCATAGGAGGGGTAGAGATTTCCTCGGTCTGGATGCGTAGCGCGTGAAGTTCAGCTTCACTGCCCTTTCCTTCGCCTTTCCCTGAAGGGATTTTGCTGAGCGCCCGGCCCAGCATCTTTGCAATGATTGGACCAGGCGAGCCTTCAGGAAGTGGCACCGGACACATGATTCTCTCCGCCTTGTTGAGCCATTCCTGACCGCGGAGGGATTTTTAGAATAATAATTATGATAAATATAAATGAGGTGTCCGGTTTCAAGGTTACTTACTTGGGCATCTAGGCGATTGCAGCTTAGGCCCACATCCTCGATGGTGTTCGGACACTTTATTTGTGGTCCGAAGAATAATTTACACATCCCTTTGAGCTTCAGGCTGAAGAAGTGCTTAATAGTCCACGGACCCTCCGGATTGAACTCCCACCTCCGTAGAGGCCGACGTTTGCATGGCAACATCCGTCGGACTAGCATCACTTGCATTATGCTGACAAGATTTATGTCTCTCTCAATAAACTCTCGGATACGATTCTGTAGTTCTGGCACATCGCCAGCAGGCCCATAATTCCGTCCTACGTCGGTCCAAGACGCTAACTGTGATGGAGGGCCCGAGCGGAACTCAGGGGCGGCTACCCACTTTGTGCCTCTGGGAGGTGTAACATAAAACCACCTCCGTTGCCATACATCGGATACTTCCGGAAAAGAGCCCTCTGGCCATGGGGCATCGGCATTCTTGCTTATTACGGCACCTCCGCACTCCGCATGTCGCCCCTCGATCATCTTCGGCTTCACATTGAAGGTCTTGAGCCATAAGACGGAGTGTGGGTTGACGTGGAGAAAATCCTTGCACACAATAATGAACGACGAGATATGGAGAGCGGCATCTAGAGCCAGATCATGGAAATCCAAGCCATAGTAGAACATGAGCCCCCTCACAAAGGGGTCGAGGGTGAGGCCCAGGCCTCGGAGAAAGTGAGGGACAAACACGACGCTCTCTTTGGGCTCCGGCGTGGGGATGACTTTCCCCAGAGCAGGAAGCCTGTGCTAGATATCGGCAGTCAGGTGATAGCCCACAAGTGTAGGGGATCGCATAAGCTTTCGAGGGTGAAGTACAACCCAAATTTATTGATTCGACACAAGGGGAGCCAAAGAATATTCTTGAGTATTAGCAGTTGAGTTGTCAATTCAACCACACCTGGATAACTTAGTATCTGCAGCAAAGTGTTTAGTAGCAAAAGTGGTATGATAATAAAGGTAACGGTAGCAACAGTAAAGATAAATGTTTTTGGGTTTTTGTAGTAGTTGTAACAGTAGCAACGGAAAAGTAAATAAGCGAAGAACAATATATGAAAAGCTCGTAGGCAATGGATCAGTGATGGATAATTATGCCGGATGCGATTCCTCATGCAATAGTTATAACATAGGGTGATATAGAACCAGCTCCAATTCATCAATGTAATGTAGGCATGTATTCCGTAAATAGTCATACATGCTTATGGAAAAGAACTTGTATGACATCTTTTGTCCTACCCTCCCGTTGCAGCGGGGTCCTAGCAGAAACTAAGGGATATTAATGCCTCCTTTTAATAGAGAACCGGACCAAAGCATTAACACATGGTGAATACATGAACTCCTCAAACTACGGTCATCACCAAGAAGTATCCCGACTATTGTCACTTCGGGGTTGTCGGATCATAACACATAATATGTGACTATAGACTTGCAAGATAGGATCAAGAACACACATATATTGATGAAAACATAATAGGTTCAGATCTGAAATCATGGCACTCGGGCCCTAGTGACAAGCATTAAGCATAGCAAAGTCATAGCAACATCAATCTCAGAACATAGTGGATACTAGGGATCAAACCCTAACAAAACTAACTTGATTACATGGTAAATCTCATCCAACCCATCACCGTCCAGCAAGCCTACGACGGTGAGCATCATGAAATTGGTGATGGAGGATGGTTGATGATGACGACAGCGATGAATGCCTCTCTCTGGAGCCCTGAACGGACTCCAGATCAGCCCTCCCGAGAGAGATTAGGGCTTGGCGGCGGCTCCGTGTCGTAAAATGCGATGAAACTTTCTCTCTGATTTTTTTCTCCCCGAGACGGAATATTTGGAGTTGGAGTTGACGTCGGTGGAGGTCCAGGGGGCCCACGAGATAGGAGGCCGCGCCCTAGAGGGGGGGGCGCCCCCCTGTCTCGTGGACAGGCTGTGGGCCCCCTAGCATTAATTCTTTCGCCAAAAATTCTTATTAATTAATTCCAATAAGTGCCTCCGTGGATTTCCAGGATATTCCGAGAACTTTTCTTTTCTACACATAAAACAACATCATGGTAGTTATGCTGAAAACAGCGTCAGTCCGGGTTAGTTTCATTCAAATCATGCAAGTTAGAGTCCAAAACAAGGGCAAAAGTGTTTGGAAAAGTAGATACGTTGGAGACGTATCAACTCCCCTAAGCTTAAATCTTTGCTTGTCCTCAAGCAATTCAGTTGATAAACTGAAAGTGATAAAGAAAAAATTTTACAAACTCGGTTTGCTCTTGTTGTTGTAAGCATGAAAAGCCAACATTCAAGTTTCAGCAAATATTATGAACTAACCATACTTACAATAACACTTAGCTCTCACAATTACTCATATCAATAGCATAATCAGCTAGCGAGCCATAATAATAAAACTCGGATGACAACACTTTCTCAAAATAATCATAACATGATATAACAAAATGGTATCTCGCTAGCCCTTTCTGAGACCGCAAAACATAAATGCAGAGCACCTTTAAAGATCAAGGACTGACTAAACATTGTAATTCATGGTAAAAGAGATCCAGTCAAGTCATACCCAATATAAACCAGTAATAATGAATGCAAATGACAGTGTGCTCTCCAGCGGGTGCTTTTAATAAGAAGGGTGATGACTCAACATAAAAAGTAAATAGATAGGCCCTTCGCCGAGGGAAGCAAGGATTTGTAGAGGTGCCAGAGCTCGATTTTAAAATAGAGATTGAATAACATTTTGAGCGGCATACTTTTGCTGTCAACGCGACACCTATGAGATGGCTGTATCTTCCATACTACATGCATTATAGGCAGTTCCCAAACAGAATGGTAAAGGTTTATACTCCCCCAACCACCAACAAGCATCAATCCATGGCTTGCTCAAAACAACGAGTGCCTCCAACATACAACACCCCTGGGGGAGTTTTGTTTAATTATTTTGATTTGCTTTGATATTTTGGATCATGAGAGCATCTCGGTTACCGGCCCTTTCTCGTGAATGAGGAGCGGAGTCCACTCATCTGAGAATAGCCCACCTAGCATGGAAGATATAGGCAGCCCTAGCTGTAACATTAGCTGCTCGAGCATACAAAACAGAATTTTATTTGAAGGTTTGGAGTTTGGCACATACAAATTTACTTGGAACGGCAGGTAGATACCGCATATAGGTAGGTATTGTGGACTCATATGGAACAACTTTGGGGTTTAAGGAGTTTGGATGCACAAGCAGTATTCCCGCTTAGTACAGGTGAAGGCTAGCAAAAGACTGTGAAGCGACCAACTGAGAGAGCGACAACAGTCGTAAGCATGCATTAAAATCAATTCACACCGAGTACAAGCATGAGTAGGATATAATCCACCATGAACATAAATATCGTGAAGGCTATGTTGATTCGATTCAACTACATGCGTGAACATGTGCCAAGTCGAGTCACTCAATTCATTCAAAGGAGGATACCATCCCATCATATCACATCATAATCATTCTAATAGCATGTTGGCACGCAAGGTAAACCATTATAACTCATAGCTAATCAAGCATGGCACAACTAACTATAATCTCTAAATGTCATTGCAAATATGTTTACTTCATAATAACTGACTCAGGAACGATGAACTCATCATATTTACAAAAACAAGAGAGGTCGAGTTCATAGCAGCTTTTCTCATCCCAATAAGTCCATCATATATCATCATTATTGCCTTTCACTCGCACGACCGAACGATGTGTATAATAATAAGAGTAAACGTGCATTGGACTAAGCTGGAATCTGCAAGCATTCAACTCAAGAGAGAAGACAAGTAATATGGGCTCTAAATTAAATAAACAATCATGCATATAAGAGCCACTAAGCATTTTCAATATATGGTCTTCTCGACCCCCAAAGGAAAGAAAAGAAAATAACACTATTTACACGGGAAAGCTCCCAACAAGTAAGAAGAAGAACTAGAAATCTTTTTGGGTTTTCATTTTAATCCTACTACAGGCAAGGAAATTAAACTAACTAATTTTTTTTATTTTTCTTAAGGTTTATCAAACACACAAAAAGAAAACTAGAAAAAGAAATTTAAACTAGCATGGATAATACAATGAAAGAGTATGAGCACTGACGACTAGTGTGTGAATATGAATGTAAAGTCGGTGAGAAATACGTACTCCCCCAAGCTTAGGCTTTTGGCCTAAGTTGGTTTAGTACCAGGGACCGCCTGGCTGATATCCATAAGTGAAACTGGGGTAGTACTGAGATGCAGAGGCGACCGCCTCCTAAGCAGCTGCGTGTTGGCGAACTGCCTCCATTCCCCTCTCATATTCAGTTGCTTCTTCCCTAGTGACAACATATCTTCCTTTTGCCTGATAATCAAAAAGGTAGGGAGCAGGAAGAGTAACAGGGACGACGTTGCATCTGTCATAGATTAGTCGATAATGGAGGAATTAATCATTCCTGTCAAGAAAATGATGATCAAACATAGCTTCTTTATCTAAATAAACAGGATGTACAATCGTATCCTCCTCTCGTGGAGCTATATTAAGAAAATTAGCCACACGGGTTGCATAAATTCATCCAAAGAAATCTCCCCTTGTACTATTATTCTGCAACCTACGTGCAACTATTGCCCCCAAGTTATAACCTTTATAACCTGAAACAGCACTCTTGAGGACACAAAGATCAGGGGAACACATGTGACATACCTCGTCCTTACCGTTAATGCATCTACCAATAAAGAGAGCAAAGTAATGTAAAGCAGGAAAATGAATGCTCCCTATGGTAGCTTGTGTTACGTCCCTAGATTGTCCCACAGTAATATTAGCAAGAAAATCCCTAAATTCAGATTTGGGAGGATCAGTAATATTACCCCACTGCGGGAGTTTGCAAGCAGTTGTGAAATCCTCTAAATCCATGGTATAAAACGTATCATAAATATCAAACATGACACTAGGAGAATTATGCGCAGAAATATATTCGAACCTCCGCATAAAGGAATCAGTCAATTGATAATATTGAGGGCACTTATCTTGTAAGAAGTCCTCCAGCTCGGCATTACGCACATATGTGTCAAATTCTTCCTTGAAGCTTGCTTCGACCATAAAATCATTGGATGGCCACTCAAAAGCCCGTACATTTGCGCCCCTTGGCAACTTAATATCTTGTTCACGTATAGCAATCCTTGGCCCTTTCTTTGCCGAGGAACCTCCTGGGTACATTCTCCTAAGCATATTTCTTTTTCTGAAAATTTCGGAAATTTTAGTAACTTCAAAATAAAAGTGGATAAAACTAAACAAGATTGATAGCAACTACTCCTACAAGTGCCTAGAGCCTAAATCATGCATTGGAATTGCTTGGGACCTCAAAATTTTAACATGCAAACTAAAAAACATGGTCACCTAAGCAGAAAAAATTTGCAATGAAT
The DNA here is from genome assembly GCF_002162155.2 of Triticum dicoccoides. Taxonomy (NCBI): domain Eukaryota; kingdom Viridiplantae; phylum Streptophyta; class Magnoliopsida; order Poales; family Poaceae; genus Triticum; species Triticum dicoccoides. The sequence continues at coordinate 34,055,604 of NC_041389.1, forward strand.
AAAGCACTAGAACAAAAACTAATTGGACCAATGGAGGAGTCACATACCAAGCAACAATCTCCCAAAGTAGTTTTGTGAATGGAGCTTTGAGCTAAGAGATCGAAAATCGCAGCAAAACGAGCTAGAACTCGTGCTTGAGCTGGATGGGGATTTTTCTGGTTAGAAGATGAAGTGTGTGGGAGCTGGCATAAGTGGAGGGGAGCCACCAGGGGCCCACGAGATAGGGGGGCGCGCCCTACAAGGGGGTGCACCGTCCTCTCTCGTGGCCTGGTGCTTGCCCCTCCTGTAGTGTTTTTAGTGCCTAAAATCCTCAAATATTCCAGAAAAAATCATACTAAATTTGCAGGGCATTTGGAGCACTTTTATTTTTGGAATATTTTTTAATGCACAGATAATTCAGAAAACCGACGGATAATACTATTTTTGCTTTATTTATTCTAAATAACAGAAAGTAAAAAGGAGGGTGCATAAGGTTGTTCCTTCTAGTTTCATCCATCTCGTGATCATCAAAATGAACCCGCTAACAAGGTTGATCAATTCTTGTTAACAAACTCATTCTGAATAACACGGAACCGGAGATTTTTCGAATAACACTAAGTTACCTCAATGGGGATATGAAAATCCCCAACAATAAGAATATCATACTTTTTCTTGACAGTAGGGAGAGGAAATTAAAAATCTCGAAAAATGATAGCTGGAACTTTTTCAATAGAATTGATGCTATGGACTTGAGATTGTTTCCTCGAAAAGTGTACCATATGCTCATTACCATTAACATGAAAAGTGACATTGCCTTTGTTGCAATAAATAACAGCCCCTGCAGTATTAAGAAAAGGTCTACCAAGGATAATAGATATACTATCATCCTCGGGAATATCAAGAACAACAAAGTCCATTAAGATAGTGACATTTGCAACCACAACAGGCACATCCTCACAAATGCCGACAGGTATAGCAGTTGATTTATCAGACATTTGCAAAGATATTTCAGTAGGTGTCAACTTATTCAATTCAAGTCTACGATATAAAGAGAGAGGCATAACACTAACACCGGCTCCAAGATCACATAAAGCAGTTCTAACATAACTTCTTTTAATGGAGCATGGTATAGTTGGAACACCCGGATCTCCAAGTTTCTTTGGTATTCCACCCTTAAAAGTGTAATTACCAAGCATGGTGGAAATTTCAGCTTCCAGTATCTTTCTTTTATTTGTGATGATATCCTTCATATACTTAGCATAAGGATTTACTTTAAGCATATCAGTTAAGCGCATACGTAGGAAAATAGGTCAAATCATTTCAGCAAAGCGCTCAAAATCCTCATCATCCTTTGACTTGGATGGTTTAGGAGGAAAGGGCATGGGTTTCTGAACCCATGGTTCTCTTTCTTTCCTGTGCTTCCTAGCAAAAAATCTCTCTTATCATAACGTTGATTCTTTGATTGTGGGTTATCAAGATCAACAGCAGGTTCAATCACTACATCATTGTTTTTGCTAGGTTGAGCATCTACATGAACATCATTATTAGCATTATCATCAGGTTCATGTTCATCTCCGGATTGTGTTTCAGCATCAGAGATAGAAGTATTATTAGGATTCTCAGGTGTTTCTACATTAGGTTCACTAGAAGTTTGCAAAGTCCTATCATTCTTCTTTTTCTTCTTCTTAGAAGAACTAGGAACATCTAGATTACTATTCTGAGAATCTTGTTCAATTCTTTTAGGGTGGCCTTCAGGATACAAAGGTTCCTGAGTCATTATACCAGTTCTAGTAGCCACTCTAACGGCAAAGTCATTTTTATTATTCAATTCATGAATCAAATCATTTTGAGCTTTGAGTACTTGCTCAGCTTGAGTAGCAACCATAGAAGCATATTTGCTAACGCGGTGAAGTTCGTCTTTAACTCTAGCCAGATTATCACCTGCGCGCCCTATCTCGAAGGCATTATTCTTTAACTCTCTACCAACATAAGCATTAAAACTTTCTTGTCTAGCCATAAAGTCATCAAATTCATCTAAGCATTGGCTATGAAATTTAGTAGAGGGTATTTCAACTTTATCATATCTATAGAGAGAATTTACCTTTACTACCTGTGTCGGGTTATCAAGACAATGTGGTTCTTCAGGCGGTAAATTAATACCATGTATTTCTTCAAGGGATAATTCGATTTATGCCCCTAGTTGTGTTCCACTCGTTTGTTTTACCCCTAATTCCCAAAAGTCACCGGTTCTGTCCAAGTCACTTTGCTCCTCTTATGCTTTTGCCCTTTGACCGTTTGACCGTCAGTTTGAAAACTTCATAACTAATTCATACTAAATCAGAAAAATGCAAATAAGATACCAAAATGTTCAGAAAAACATCACCTATATGTTAGTGTCATTTGCATTCATGAAAAAAGTGTTGGAAAGTGCCCATCCGAGTTTTAGCTCTTATGTTACCATCATGAATAGTAAAATCTAAAAAAAATCAAAAAAGTTCGCAAAAAAATTGGTGGCAAAGAATGACAAATGTTTTAAGTGTCTGCCAAGTTTCATCAGGGAATAACATTCGTGGGTGCCGCGGCAAAAGAAAACAATCAGTACTACAAAATAGATTATTTTTTTCCCACGACTTCCACGAATGTCATTCCCTACTGAAACTTGGTAAGCACTTAGAACATTTGTTGTTCTTTGCCACCATATTTTTTTGAATTTTTTTTGAATTTTTTAGAGTTAACAATTCATGGTGGTATCAAAAGAGCTAAAACTCGAATGCGCACTTTCCAACACTTTTTTCGTGAATGCAAATGACACTGACATATAGGTGATGTTTTTCTGAACATTTTTGTATCTTATTTGCAGTTTTCTGATTTAGTATGAATTATTTATGAAGTTTTCAAACTGACGGTCAAACGGTCAAAGGGCAAAAGCATAAGAGGAGCAAAGTGATTTGGACAGAACCGGTGACTTTTGGGAATTAGGGGTAAAACAGACGAGTGGGACACAACTAGGGCATAAATGTAATTATCCCTTTCTTCAATAGGTGGTAAATTCTTAACATCTTCAGCTTTAATACATTTTTCTTTCATTGATTTCTTTGCCTCTTGCATATCTTCAGGACTGAGAAATAAAACACCTCTCTTCTTCGGAGTGGGTTTAGGAACAGACTCAGGAGTTGGCTCAATTGGTTCAGGAATTACTTCAGGAACTGGCTCAGGAAGAGTCCAATTATTTTTGTTAGTCAACATATTATTTAATAATATTTCAGCTTCGTCGACTGTTCTTTCCCTGAAAACACAACCAGCACAACTATCCAAGTAGTCCTTGGAAGCATCGGTTAGTCCATTATAAAAGTTATCAAGTATTTCATTTTTCTTAAGAGGATGATCAGGCAAAGCATTAAGTAACCAGAGAAGCCTCCCCCAAGCTTGTGGGAGACTCTCTTCTTTGATTTGCACAAAATTATATATTTCCCGCAAGGCAGCTTGTTTCTTATGAGCAGGGAAATATTTAGCAGAGAAGTAATAAATCATATCCTGGGGACTACGCACACAACCAGGAGCAAGAGAATTATACCAAGTCTTAGCATCACCCTTTAATGAGAACGAAAATATCTTAAGGATGTATAAATAGCGAGACTTCTCATCATGAGTAAATAGGGTGGCTATATCATTCAACTTGGTAAGATGTGCCACAACAGTTTCAGATTCAAGGCCATAAAAAGGATGAGATTCAACTAAAGTAATAATATCAGGATCAACAGAGAATTCATAATCCTTATCAGTAACACAGATAGGTGAAGTAGCAAAAGCAGGATCGGGTTTCATTCTAGCATTAAGAGACTGCTGCTTCCATTTAGCTAATAATTTCTTAAGATCATTTCTATCATTGCAAGCAAGAATGTCCATAGAAGCAACTTCATTCATAACATAACCCTTAGGAACAACAGGTAATACACAATCATTGGGGGAACGTTCATCATCACTATCATCAATAATAGGTTCTTCAATATTTTCATTCCCCCTATCTCTAGCAAGTTGTTCATCTAGAAATTCACCTAATGGCAAAGTAGTATCATGCACAGAAGTAGTTTCATCATGCATAGCAGAAGTGGCATCATCAATAACATGCGACAAATCAGAATTCATAGCAGTAGCAGGTTTAGGTGTCGCAAGCCTACTAATAACGGAAGGAGAATCTAGTGCAGAGCTAGATGGCAGTTCCTTACCTCCCCTCGTAGTTGAGGGAAAAATCTTGGTCTTAGCGTCTTTCAAGTTCTTCATAGTGATCAACAGATATAAATCCCAAGTGACTCAGAGAATAGAGCTATGCTCCCCGGCAATGGCGCCAGAAATTAGTCTTGATAACCCACAAGTGTAGGGGATCACAACAACTTTCGAGGGTGAAGTACAACCCAAATTTATTGATTTGACACAAGGGGAGCCAAAGAATATTCTTGAGTATTAGCAGTTGAGTTGTCAATTCAACCACACCTGGATAACTTAGTATCTGCAGCAAAGTGTTTAGTAGCAAAAGTGGTATGATAATAAAGGTAACGGTAGCAACAGTAAAGATAAATGTTTTTGGGTTTTTGTAGTAGTTGTAACAGTAGCAACGGAAAAGTAAATAAGCAAAGAACAATATATGAAAAGCTCGTAGGCAATGGATCAATGATAGATAATTATGCCGGATGCGATTCCTCATGCAATAGTTATAACATAGGGTGATATAGAACTAGCTCCAATTCATCAATGTAATGTAGGCATGTATTCCGTAAATAGTCATATGTGCTTATGGAAAAGAACTTGTATGACATATTTGTTTCCTACACTCCCGTTGCAGCGGGGTCCTAGCGGAAACTAAGGGATATTAAAGCCTCCTTTTAATAGAGAACCGGACCAAAGCATTAACACATGGTGAATACATGAACTCCTCAAACTATGGTCATCACCGAGAAGTATCCCGATTATTGTTACTTCGGGGTTGTCGGATCATCATACATAATAAGTGACTATAGACTTGCAAGATAGGATCAAGAACACACATATATTGATGAAAACATAATAGGTTCAGATCTGAAATCATGGCACTCGGGCCCTAGTGACAAGCATTAAGCATAGCAAAGTCATAGCAACATCAATCTCAGAACATAGTGGATACTAGGGATCAAACCCTAACAAAACTAACTTGATTACATGGTAAATCTCATCCAACCCATAACCGTCTAGCAAGCCTACGATGGAATTACTCACGCACGGCGGTGAGCATCATGAAATTGGTGATGGAGGATGGCTGATGATGACGACGCAGACGAATACCCCTCTCCGGAGCCCCGAACGGACTCCAGATCAGCCCTCCCGAGAGAGATTAGGGCTTGGCGGCGGCTCTGTGTCGTAAAACGCGATGAAACTTTCTCTTTGATTTTTTCTCCCTGAGACGGAATATATGGAGTTGGAGTTGACGTCGGTGGAGGTCCAGGGGGCCCACGAGATAGTAGGCCGCGCACTAGGGGGGCGCCCCCTGTCTCGTGGATAGGCTGTGGCCCCCCTGGCATTAATTCTTTCGCCAAAAATTCTTATTAATTCCAAAAAGTGCCTCCGTGGATTTCCAGGACATTCCGAGAACTTTTTTTTTCTACACATAAAATAACATCATGGTAGTTCTGCTGAAAACAGCGTCAGTCTGGGTTAGTTTCATTCAAATCATGCAAGTTAGAGTCCAAAAAAAGGGCAAAAGTGTTTGGAAAAGTAGATACATCGGAGACGTATCATCAAGTATCTGACCTCCCTAACCTTCGCAATGTCCTCCTCTTGAATCGAGGAGGCCACCCACCAGCCTGTTGCGTCGGATCCGGACATACTGGAGGATCTGGGGTGTTGGAGCTTAGGTTTTGAGCGCTGGAGCTCGAGGTGCGAGAAGGAGCAAGAGAGGTGGAAAAGAGGCGTAGGCCTTGACCCCTTTATAAAAGGGATGAATACCAAGAGTCCTCGGCATGACCGCTTGAGACTTATCTAAAATACACGGAATCATACCAACGGTCGCCGTGGGGTCGCATATACCCACATTGATGAAGATCCCGTATTAAGAGGAACATGATCTCTGCTTTGGTAGGACGTGCCAATAAAACCGCCTCACAACGCGAGTCGAGGTGGAGCAGGAGACGCCAGTTCATGTTGGACCAGGCCACGATGCAACGGCACGAAGTATAAAGATTGCCAGCAGAACGAATTTATGCTAGGGTATGTGAAGATCATCTTGCAGATCCGGACACGGTCTACGTGTTGGATAACTATCTTGGAGTATTCGGAGGAGGAACCCGCCTTGCAATGCCGAAGACAAGACTGCGCGCCGGACTCATCGTCATTGAAGCCTGGTTCATGGGCTACTGAGGGAGTCCTGGATAAGGGGGTATCCGGACAGCCGGACTGTACACATCGTCCGGACTATAGAAGCGTCAAGATAGAAGACTCAAGACTTCGGCTCGTGTCCAGAGGGGACTCTCCTTTGCGTGGAAGACAAGCTTGGCGATCCGGATATTATATTTTCTTCCTCGTAACTGACTCCATGTAAACCCTAGTTCTCCGCTGTCTATATAAACCGGAGAGGATGGTCCTTAGAAGGCCGATCACAATTACAATCATTCCATCATAGGATAGCTCTTAGGGTTTAGCCTCTACGATCTCGTGGTAGATCTAATCTTGTACTACTCATATCTTCAATATTAATCAAGCAAGAAGTAGGGTTTTAACTCCATCGAGAGGGCCCGAACCTGGGTAAACATTGTGTCCCTTGCTTCCTATTACCATCAGCCTAAGACACACAGATCGGGACCCCCTACCCGAGATCCGCCAGTTTTGACACCGATAGGAGGGCATCCGCACCTCTCCCCTGGCGCAGCCCCTCCCTCCTCATACATCTCCTCCTCCTCCGTAGTGCTTGGCGAAGCCCTGCTGGAGAACCACGAACTCCACCAACACCACGCCGTCATGTTGTCGGAGTTCTCCCTCAACTTCTCCTCTCCCCTTGTTGGATCAAGAAGGAGGAGACGTCCCCGGGCTGCATATGTGTTGAACGCGGAGGCACCGTCCGTTTGGCTCTAGATCGGACCTTCCGCAATTTGAATCGCCGCAAGTACGACTCCATCAACCGCGTTCTTGTAACGCTCTCTCTTAGCGATCTTCAAAGGTATGAAGATGCTCATCCTCTCCCTCTCTTGTTGCTAGAATCTCCATAGATTGATCTTGGTTTTGTGTAGAAAATTTTGAATTTGTACTAAGTTCCCCAACAGTGGCATCATGAGCCAAGTCTATTGCGTAGATTCTATGCACGAGTAGAACACAAGTTGTTGTGGGCGTTGATTTTGTTTAATACGCTTACCGTTACTAGTCCTATCTTGTTTCGACGGTATTGTGGGATGAAGCGGCCCGGACCGACCTTACACGTACACTTACGTGAGACAGGTTCCACCGACTGACATGCACTTGTTGCATAAGGTGGCTAGCGGGTGCCAGTCTCTCCCACTTTAGTCGGATCGGATTCGATGAAAAGGGTCCTTATGAAGGGTAAATAGCAATTGGCATATCACGTTGTGGCTTTGGCATAGGTAAGAAATGTTCTTGCTAGAAACCTATAGCAGCCACGTAAAAAACTTGCAACAACAATTAGAGGACGTCTAACTTGTTTTTGCAGGGTATGCTATGTGATGTGATATGGACAAAAAGAATGTGATGAATGATATATGTGATGTATGAGATTGATCATGTTCTTGTAATAGGAATCACGACTTGCATGTCGATGAGTATGACAACTGGCAGGAGCCATAGGAGTTGTCTTATTTTATTGTATGACCTGCATGTCATTGAAAACGCCATGTAATTACTTTACTTTATTGCTAACTGTTAGCCATAGTAGTAGAAGTAATAGTTGGCGAGACAACTTCATGAAGACACGATGATGGAGATCATGGTGTCATGCCGGTGATGAAGGTGATCATACCGCACCTCAAAGATGAAGATCAAAGGTGCGAGATGATATTGGCCATATCATGTCACTCTATGATTTGCATGTGATGTTTGTCATGTTTACATATTTGCTTAGAACGACGGTAGCATAAATAAGATGATCCCTCATAAAATTTCAAGAAAGTGTTCCCCCTAACTGTGCACCGTTGCGAAGGTTTGTTGTTTCGAAGCACCACGTGATGATCGGGTGTGATAGATTCTAACGTTCACATACAACGGGTGTAAGCCAGATTTACACATGCAAAATACTTAGGTTGACTTGATGAGCCTAGCATGTACAGACATGGCCTCGGAACACAAGAGATCGAAAGGTCGAACATGAGTCGTATAGTAGATACGACCAACATGAAGATGTTCACCGATGATGACTAGTCCGTCTCACGTGATGATCGGACACGGCCTAGTTGACTCCGATCATGTATCACTTAGATGACTAGAGGGATGTCTATCTGAGTGGGAGTTCATTAAATAATTTGATTAGATGAACTTAATTATCATGAACATAGTCATAAGGTCTCTGCAAATTATGTCGTAGCTTACGCTTTAGTTCTACTGATTAAGATATGTTTCTAGAGAAAATTTAGTAGAAAGTTAATAGTAGCCATTATGCGGACTGGGTCCGTAAACTGAGGATTGTCCTCATTGCTGCGCAGAAGGCTTATGTCCTTAATGCACCGCTCGGTGTGCTGAACCTAGAACGTCGTCTGTGGATGTTGCGAACATCTGACATACACGTTTTGATGACTACATGATAGTTCGGTGATGTTAAATGGTTTAGAATTGAGGCACCAAAGACATTTTTGAAACGTCGCCGAACATATGAGATGATCCAAGAGCTGAAATTAGGATTTTAGGCTCATGCCCACGTCAAGAGGTATGAGACCTCCGACAAGTTTCTTAACCTGCAAACTAAGGGAGAAAAGCTCAATCATTGAGCATGTGCTCAAATTGTCTGAGTACTAAAATCATTTGAATCTAGTGGGAGTTAATCTTCCAGATGAGATAGTGATGGTTCTCCATAGTCACTTCCACCAAGCTATTAGAGCTTCGTGATGAACTATAATATATTAGGGATAGACATGATGATACTTGAGAAATTCATGATGTTTGACACCGCGAAAGTAGAAATCATGTAGGAGCATCAATTGTTGATGGTTAGTAAAACCACTAGTTTCAAGAAGGGCAAGGACAAGAAGGGATACTTCATGAAACAGAAAATCAGTTGCTGCTCTAGTGAAGAAACCCAAGGTTGAACCCAAACCCGAGACTAAGTGATTCTGTAATGAGGGGAACGGTCACTAAAGCAGAACTACCCTAGATACTTGGTAGATGAGAAGGATGGCAAGGTCGATAGAAGTATATTGGATATACATTATAGTAATGTGTACTTTACTAGAACTCCTAGTAGCACCAGGGTAATAGATATCGGTTCGGTTGCTAAGTGTTGGTAACTCGAAATAAAAGGCTACGGAATAAATGGAGACTAGCTAAAGGCGAGGTGACGATATGTGTTGGAAGTATTTCCAAGGTTGATGTGATCAAACATCGCACGCTCCCCCTACCATCAGGATCGGTGTTAAACCTAAATAATTGTTATTTGGTGTTTGCATTGAGCATAGACATAATTGGATTATGTCTATCGCAATACGGTTATTCATTTAAGGAGAATAATGGTTACTTTGTTTATTTGAATAATACCTTCAATGGTCTTGCACCTAAAACAAATGGTTTATTGAATCTCGATCGTAGTGATACACATGTTCATGCCAAAAGATATAAGATAGTAATGATAGTACCACCTACTTGTGGCACTGCCATGTAAGTCATATTGGTATAAAACACATGAAGAAGCTCCATGTTGATGGATCTTTGGACTCACTCGTTTTTTGAAAAGTTTGGGACATGCGAACCATGTCTATTGGTATGTACGCATGAAGAAACTCCATGCAGATGGATCGTTTGGACTCACTTGATTTTGAATCACTTGAGACATGCAAATCATACCACATGGGCAAGATGACTAAAAAGCCTCATTTTCAGTAAGATGGAACAAGAAAGCAACTTGTTGGAAGTAATACATTTTGATGTGTGCAGTCCAATGAGTGCTGAGGCACGCAGTGGATATCGTTATGTTCTTACTTCACAGATGATTTGAGTAGATGCTGAGTATATTTACTTGATGAAACACAAGTCTGAATTATTGAAAGGTTCAAGTAATTTCAGAGTGAAGTTGAAGATCTTCGTGACAAGAGGATAAAATGTCTATGATATGATCATAGAGATGAATATCTGAGTTGCGAGTTTGGTACACAATTAAGACATTGTGAAAATTGTTTCACAACTAACACCGCCTGGAACACCATAGTGTGATGGTGTGTCCGAGCATCATAGATGCACCCTATTGGATATGGGGCATACCATGATGTCTCTTATCGAATTACCACTATCGTTCATGGGTTAGGCATTAGAGACAACCGCATTCACTTTAAATAGGGCACCACGTAATTCTGTTGAGATGACACCATATGAACTATGGTTTAGAGAAACCTAAGATGTCGTTTCTTGAAAGTTTGGGGCTGCGACGCTTATATGAAAAAGTTTCAGGCTAATAAGCTCGAACCCAAAGACGATAAATGCATCTTCATAGTACACCCAAAAACAGTTGGGTATACCTCCTATCCCAGATCCGGATTGTTTCTAGAATCAGGTCCTTTCTCGAGGAAAAGTTTCTCTTGAAAGAATTGAGTGGGAGGATGGTGGAGACTTGATGAGGTTATTGAACCGTCACTTCAACTAGTGTGTAGCAGGGCACATGAAGTTGTTCCTGTGGCACCTACACCATTAGAAGTGGAAGCTGATGATAGTGATCATGAAACTTAGAATGAAGTCACTACCAAACCTTGTAGGACGACAAGGACGCATACTCCTTCAGAGTGGTACAGTAATCCTGTCTTGGAGGTCATGTTGCTAGACAACAATGAACCTACGAGATATGGAGAATTGATGGTGAGCCCGGATTCCGACAAATGGCTCGAGGCCATAAAATCCGAGAGAGGATCCATGAAAACAAAGTGTAGACTTTGGAAGAACTACTTGATGGTCATAAGGCTGTTGGGTACAGATGGATTTTAAAAGGAAGACGGACAATGATGGTAAGTATCATCATTAAGAAAGCTTGACTTGTCGTTAAGATGTTTTCTAACAAGTTCAAGTAGTTGAGTACGATGAGACTTTCTCACTCGTAGCGATGCTAAGAGTCTGTTGGAATTATATTAGCAATTACTACATGATTTATGAAATCTTGCAGATAGGATGTCAAAACATTGTTTCCTCGACGATATTCTTGAGGAAAGGTTGTATGTGATACAACCAGAAGGTTTTGTCAATCCTGAAAGATGCTAACAAGTACGCAAAGCTCCAGCAATCCACCTAAGGACTGGAGTAAGCATCTCGGAGTTGGAATATACGCTTTGATGAGATGATCAAAGATTTTGGGTTTATACAAAGTTTATAAGAAACTTGTATTTCCAAAGAAGTGAGTGGGAGCACTATAGAATTTCTGATGAGTATATGTTGTTGGCATATTGTTGATCGGAAATGATGTAGAATTTCTGGAAAGCATACGGAGTTATCTGAAAAGTGTTTTTCAATGGAAAACCTTGATTAAGCTACTTGAACATTGAGCGTCAAGATCTATAACGATAGATCAAAAACGCTTAATAATACTTTCAAATGAATACATACTGTGACAAGATTTTGAAGGAGTTCAAAATCGATCGGCAAAGAAGGAGTTCTTGGCTGTGTTATAAGGTATGAGTATTGAGTAAGACTCAAGACCTGACCACGGCAGAAAAGAGAGAAAGGACGAAGGTCATCCCCTACGCTTTGGACGTAGGCTCTACAGTATGTTATGCTGTGTACCGCACCTGAAGTGTGCCTTGCCATGAGTCAGTCAAGGGGTACAAGTGTGATCAAGGAATGGATCATAGCAGAGCGGTCAAGGTTATCCTTAGTAACTAGTGGACTAAGGAATTTTCTCGATTATGGAGACGGTAAAAGAGTTCGTCGTAAAGGGTTATGCCGAGGCAAACTTTGACACTAATCCGGATTATTCTGAGTAGTAAACCGGATTCGTATAGTAGAAAAGTTATTTGGAATAGCTCCAAATAGAGCATGGTAGCTGCATCTAGGAGATGACATAGAGATTTGTAAAGCACACACGGATCTGAAAGATTCAGACCCGTTGACTAATAACATCTCTCACAAGCGTGATATGATTAAACCCAATGGGCGTTGGACTCGTTACAATCACATAGTGATGTGAACTAGATCATTGACTCTAGTGCAAGTGGGAGACTGTTGGAAATATGCCCTAGAGGCAATAATAAAATGGTTATTATTGTATTTCCTTGTTCATGATAATTGTCTATTATTCATGCTATAATTGTATTAACTGGAAACCGTAATACATGTGTGAATACATAGACCACAACATGTCCCTAGTGAGCCTCTAGTTGACTAGCTCGTTGATCAATAGATGGTTATGGTTTCCTGACCATGGACATTGGATGTCATTGATAACGGGATCACATCATTAGGAGAATGATGTGATGGACAAGTCTCAATCCTAAGCATAGCACAAGATCGTGTAGTTCATTTGCTAAAGCTTCTCTAATGTCAAGTATCATTTCCTTAGACCATGAGATTGTGCAACTCCCGGATACCGTAGGAATGCTTTGGGTGTACCAAACGTCACAACATAACTGGGTGGCTATAAAGGTGCACTACAGGTATCTCCGAAAGTGTTTGTTGGGTTGGCATGAGTCGAGACTGGGATTTGTCACTCCGTATGACGGAGAGGTATCTCTGGGCCCACTCGGTAATGCATCATCATAATGAGCTCAATGTGACTAAGTAGTTAGTCACGGGATCATGCATTATGGAACGAGTAAAGAGACTTGCCGATAACGAGATTGAACAAGGTATAGGGATACCGCCGATCGAATCTCGGGCAAGTAACATACCAATGGGCAAAGGGAATTGTATACGGGATTGATTGAATCCTCGACATCGTGGTTCATCCGATGAGATCATCATGGAACATGTGGGAGCCCACATGGGTATCCAGATCCCGCTGTTGGTTATTGGCCAGAGAACGTCTCGGTCATGTCTGCATGGTTCCCGAACCCATAGGGTCTACACACTTAAGGTTCGGTGACACTAGAGTTATTATGGGAAATAGTATGAGGTTACCGAAGGTAGTTCGGAGTCCCGGATGTGATCACGGACGTCACGAGGAGTTCTAGAATGGTCCGGCGGTGAAGATCGATATATTGGACGAAGGGTATTGGGGTCCGGAAGTGTTCCGGGGGTACCAGGCTATGGCCAGCATGACCGAAAGGTGTTTCGGGAGCCCCGACAAGTGTTGGAGGGCCTCATGGGCCAAAGGGGAAGGAAAAAACCAGCCCACTAAGGGGTGGTGCACCCCCCACACCCTTTCCCACGTTATTTGGGGAGGTGGGGCACCTCCACCTGGCTTGGGAGGCAATCCTTCACCTGCTTGGCTTGGGGGGGCAAGTCTCCCTAGGATTTTCCCTAGGGAGATCCAATCTGCTTGGCCGCCACCCCCTAGGGGAAACCCTAGGGCGCCTCCCCCTCTCCCCTTGCCCCTATATATAGTGAAGGGGTGGGAGGGCAGCCGTACCTCTCCCCTGGCGCAGCCCCTCCCTCCTCATACATCTCCTCCTCCTTAGTGTTTGACGAAGCCCTGCTGGAGAACCACGAACTCCACCAACGCCACACCGTCGTGTTGTCGGAGTTCTCCCTCAACTTATCCTCTCCCCTTGCTAGATCAAGAAGGAGGAGACGTCTTCGGGCTATATGTGTGTTGAACGCGGAGGCGCCGTCCGTTAGGTGCTAGATCGGATCTTCCGCAATTTGAATCGCCACGAGTACGACTCCATCAACCGCGTTCTTGTAACGCTTCCGCTTAGCGATCTTCAAAGGTATGAAGATGCTCATCCTCTCCCTCTCTTGTTGCTAGAATCTCCATAGATTGATCTTGGTGTTGCGTAGAAAATTTTAAATTTGTACTACGTTCCCCAACAGATGATGATGTCATGACTCATGGCCTCGTAATTGGAGTCAGACAATGCGACAAAGTATGCGACCACCTCACACTCGGTGGCCTCCCTCCATTGCATATCCACTGGTCGGCCTATCATGCGGGCTCGACGGAGGGCTCGACACCGATTTTCTCATTGAGCATCACTGGATATGTGCCAATGGCAGCGAGCCCGACCCATCAACACGGACGACCTCAATTTGGGCCTTGACGGTGATGTGGCTACTCGAACAAGCATTATTGTCTCCCACCCATCCCCAAGCAATCATCCTCAATCCACATGGACCACGTGTTGTCTTCTTCTATTGGTTAATCATCAATCTCGTAGCCATCGAAAAAGGATCTCGACTAGGAGGCTGACGGTGTACGAGGAAGATCTTGACGATACCCAACAAGCTCGTCCACTACTCAATTGCAAGGTTGTGTGGCGCGCGGTGGTTGGTCGAAAATCTCCGGCGATGGCGGGCAATGAGATGGAGATTTGATTAGGGGGTGGGGGTGGAGGCGGGATTTGCTCATCACTAGTTTGTTTTCAAAAACGAGGTGAAACCCTAGCCTTTGCATCATTGTGATGTTCCCATCTATTTTCATTAATTATTGAGAAGAGCACATAACACATAAACCATGCCTGAACTATTACAAGATTTAAAGTAAACACTTATCTCTACTCCTAATGTCTCAGTACGTAAGTCGTTAGTTCGCTTCATTCGTTACCACCCTCCCATCGTTCTCCCCACCAGGCGATCTCCCTCCCCCACTAATTTTTTTCCTCCCTCTGAAAACCGAGACCGGTTTTCATTGATGCATCACAAGAACCAAGCCAAACCTTACGTACCCTTCCATATAAAACATCAATCCATCCATCCTTTCCTTCCATATACGACAACAGTCAAATCAAATCATATCAGAAAATTCCGTCACGAGAAGCTTCCATAAACAATAGTTTAATAAATTTGCTCTTTCCATACACAACAAGCAATTTTCAAATCATATCTTCCGAGCGGGGCGAGCAAGGCCTGATTATCCACGCTTCCAGGTTTGCATTCGGATCATGTGGATTTGAACTGTTTCTTCAAGTTTGCCGTCGGAACAGGTGTGCGAGGCCTGATTCTTCAAACTTTGCCTCCGCTACCGGCACGGCTGCCAGCGAGCCACTGCCAGCAAGCCACGGGTGCCGGCGCGGCTGTGAGCGATCCATAGGTGTCGGCGCGGCTACCAGCGAGACATGGTCCCGGCGCAGCTGTGAGCGAGCCACAGGTTAGTAACCTGTACACAGTTTTAAATACTTTCACGTGTTAAATTCCCGAAGAGACTTGGTTACCTATACAACTGTTCGATTGGAGTTGTGACATAGCCCCAACTGTTCGTCCAATTCGTACATGGTCCTGACTGTTCTTGTGTGCTAGCGAGGCATATACCTGTTCAAAGTAAGTAGCCAACTTATTTAAGTATACAACCAGTACGTAGCAAGGCTTGACATATGTATACATTCAACCATTTTGAAAACTTACTGCGTCAAGTCATGTCGCTGCTTCTCGAGAGGTATCCTAACCACGCTACAAATTTGATTATGTTCTACTGAAGTAACCTATACGAAGAACATGGCTCAGAGAGGATAATTTGCTATATACATGATTTCTATTCAACAAGCAACGCTACCAAGAATGATAGCAGCACGATTTTAGATTAGCTCCATAGTGTTCCTTTTTGTTAATTATCAAGAGCTTTTAAAATAAGTGTGTTAGATAATTGAGATGGAATCCAGTATGTAGTTATATGCACTTAGTTGACTATCTTCAGTTTCTATATGTACTGATGGAACTATCTTCAGTTTCTATATATACTTGTCACAAATCAGTACTTGTCACTTGTCACAAACCTATCTTGGTGGTCAAACATAGTGTTCCTCAAATCAGTCCATGCATGTTTTGGTGACGCTTGCTATTACCATACAACACATGAAGCATTTAGTTGAATGGTCCGGTAGTCCAAAATCCAAATATTTGAGGAGCACATATATACACATGAGCGTTACCAATGCATAAACAATGACATCTCTACTCCAAATGTTTTAGTACGTAAGTCGTTCATTCGCTTCGTTCATTACCACCCTCCCATCGATCTCCCCACCAGGCGATCTCCCTCCCCCACTGATTTTTTTCCTTCCTCCGAAAACCGAGACCGGTTTTCATTGATGCATCACAAGAACCAAGCCAAACCTTACATACCCTTCCATATAAAACATCAATCCATTCATCCTTCCCTTCCATATACGACAACAATCAAATCAAATCATATCAGAAAATTCCGTCACGAGAAGCTTCCATAAACACTAGTTTAATCAATTTGCTCTTTCCGTACACAACAAGCAATTTTCAAATCATATCTTCCAAGCGGGGCGAGCAAGGCCTGATTCTCCACGCTTCCAGGTTTGCATTCGGATCATGTGGATTTGAATTGTTTTTTCAAAGTTTGCCATCGGAACAGGTGTGCGAGGCCTGATTCTTCAAACTTTTCCGCTGCTGCCGGCATGGCTGCCAGCGAGCCACTGCCAGTGAGCCACGGGTGCCGGCGTGGCTACGAGCGATGCATAGGTGCCGGCGTAGCTGCCAGCGAGACACGGTCCCGGTGCGGCTGCGAGCGAGCCACATGTTAGTAACCTGTACACAGTTTTAAATACTTTCACGTGTTAAATTCCCGAAGAGACTGGGTTACCTATACAACTGTTCGATTGGAGGTGTGACATAGCCCCAACTGTTCGTCCGATTCGTACATGGTCCTGACTGTTCTTGTGTGCTAGCAAGGCATGTACCTGTTCAAAGTAAGTAGCCAACTGATTTAAGTATACAACCAGTACATAGCAAGGCTTGACATATGTATACATTCAACCCTTTTGAAAACTTACTGCATCAAGTCATGTCGCTGCTTCTCGAGAGGTATCCTAACCACGGCTACAAATTTGATTATGTTCTACTGAAGTAACCTGTACGAAGAACATGGCTCAGAGAGGATAAGTTGCTATATACATGATTTCTATTTAACAAGCAATGCTATCAAGAATAATAGCAGCACGATTTCATATTATTATTATTTTTTGACAGAAAGACTGTAAGGGACCCCCCTACAGTATAATTGGTGCAACAACCCCAAATTGCAAGTACCATGCCTTGAACCTGGGTGGGTGGGAAGGCATCAGCCCCTTCCCACCACTAGGCTATGCCTTAGTCTGCAGCATGATTTCATATTAGCTCCATAGTGTTCCTTTTTGTTAATTATCAAGAACTTGTTAAAATAAGTGTGTTAGATAACTGATATGGAATCCAGTATGCAGTTATATGCACTTAGTTGACTATCTTCAGTTTCTATATATACTAATGGAACTATCTTTAGTTTCTATATATACTTGTCACAAATCAGTACTTGTCACTTATCACGAACCTATCTTGGTGGTCAAACATAGTGTTCCTCAAATCAGTCCATGCATGTTTTTGTGATGCTTGCTTTTACCATAGAACACATGAAGCATTTATTTAAATGGTCTGGTAGTCCAAAATCCAAATATTTGAGGAGCACATATATACACATGAGCGTTGCCAATGCATAAAAAATGAAATGAATAATAAGAACTAGCTTTTCATGTCAGGGTGAAACTGTATGGAGAGAAGTAGAGTGATGACACCAAAGCAAGAGCAAGGAGTAGACTAACATGAAGATCTACACAAATACTTCAGGATTTTGAAAATTGATTTCCTATTTGTTTTCTATTTACTGTTCACCAGGGAGTATATGCTCCCTGGAGCCAAAACTCCAACCAAGTTTGTCTTGTCGGTGTCCTATGAGAAATAAGATGTGTGTCTGAGAAAAATTACTACAAATGGAGGACGAGATGATGTTGCCAGGCCAAAGCAAGATTTTCATGATATCCCCTGACTCTATGCTTTTCTGTGTGATTTCTTCTACTCTCCTTTTTTTAATTTGCATTTATTTGAATGGTCTGGTAGTTCAAAATCCAAATATTTGCGGAGCACATATATACACATGACCGTTACCAATGCATAAAAAATGACATAGATAATAAGAACTAGCTTTTCATGTCAGGGTGAAACTGTATGGAGAGAAGTAGAGTGATGACACCAAAGCAAGAGCAAGGATTAGACTAACATGATGATCTACACAAATACTTCAGGATTTTGAAAAATTATTTCCTATTTGTTTTCTATTTACTGTTCACCAGGGAGTATATGCTCCCTGGAGCCAAACCTCCAAGCAAGTTTGTCTTGCTGGTGGCGTATGAGAAATAAGATATGTGTCCGAGAAAAATTACTACAAATGGAGGACGAGATGATGCTGCCATGACAAAAGCAACATTTTCATGTTGTCCCCTGACTCTATGTTTTTCTGTGTGATTTCTTCTACTCTCCTTTTTTTAATTTTTTTGCTTTTCTTAATCTCGACCAGCCTAAAAAGAAGAAAACTTGGATCAAAGTAGTTAATCCATTGCACAACTCAATGCATTTCAAATTGTTCTGTTGCCTCCACCAAAATCATGCAGATATGAAGATAATACAAGAACATTAGTTACCTTCCTTTGTGCAGGACAAGAACTCTACCCACTGCCATTTTTTGGAACCTGTAGCAAGCAATGCATTAGATGACAATGCTGGTTATTGGACAGAAAAAACTGAAGAGAAGCATTATTGTAACAAACATGCCAAGAACTTACTTTACTTCTGTTCAATGTAGATTAAAGTGCGTTAAATATAGTACACGGTACTTATTGATCTGTTTTGCCAATGACAATTGTCTATGACAGTGATGTCCTCAAACGACTTGACCCCATTTGGTTCTCATTGGGAAAGGGTGAATCTTGCCGAGCAACACCGACATCGACAAATGGAGGCGACAACTGGGCTCCGACAACCTCTTGGTGATATCAGCAATGTTGATAGACTCCCCAATGAGGGTCCAGGTATATGGAATTGATAATTGATTTGTATTTGGTGATTGTTAAATTACTAATCTAAACAATCCCTTTCTCTAGCCATTGGAGCTGGCCCACAACCATCAAGCGGCTTGTTTATTCGTGAAGCAGATGTCCCGTCTCCCTCGACCATAGAACTCCCGAAAGGGAGCCCGGGTATAACTCACCAGCAATATTTAAATGCCTTTGATATTGCTGATTACTAATTTGAACAATCCCTTCAGCAAGCCGTTGCATCTGACCCATGAACATCGAGCAACCTGATTATACATGAAGCACCAATCCCCTCGGCGTCAACCATAGAACACCACAAAGGTAGTCCAGGTATAATTTCCGAACTCACACCTCCTTTGAATTTCTAAGTATAATGAAGCGGTAAATTTAATCCTTCAGAGGGGATTGTTGCGGGTAATCTGGTTTGGTATTTAATTAAAATATTGCAACCCTGATGGTGCATGATTTTATCCTTAAATACTATTACTGTCTTGGTTTGGATGCTAATGTGTGTATACTTACAACAACAGGTCGAGCTATGAGGGGCCGTGCTGGCCAATGTAAAGGGACCTTATCAAAGGAAGAAAGGAATGTCATAAACGCACGGAGAAGAGCAAGTTATAAGAAGAAAAAAGAAGAGCAAGGGTACCAAGAACATATCAATAAGTTGAACACAAAGAGATGAGAATCTTATCAGAAGAAGAAACAACATGAAGACCGACAGCAACAGATGGATGCGACAGATGGCCTCCGACACGCTCTTGGTGAAGGCACCAATGTTAATATACTCCCCAAAGAGGGTCCAGGTATATGGAATTTGTGTAATGTTTTTAGCAATTTGCCTTCAATGTTGTTTCTTACTAATTAGCAAAGTACCTTTCACAAGACATCGGATCTGGCCCACAACCATAAAGCGGACTATTTATTCGCTAAGCACCAACCCGATCGCCCTCAACCATTGAACAACCCAAAAGGAGTCTAGGTATAACTCCTCGAAAACCTTTAAATGCCTTTCATATTGAATTTTTACTAATTTGAACAATCCCTTTCGCAAGCCATTGCATCTGACCCACAACCATTGAGCGGCCTGATTACACATGAAGCAACAATCCCCTCCACGTCAACCATAGAACTCCCCATAGGTAGTCCAGGTATTACTTCCGAACTGACACCTCCTTTGATTTTCTACAAACATTATAGCCGTAATTTAGTCCACCTCAGTGACCACTTGCTCATAATCTGGTTTGGTATATAATTAATATATTGCAGTCATGATGGTGCATGATTGTAGAGGTAAGTACTACTCTCTCCGTCCCTAAATAAGTGACTCAAGTATGTACTAACTTTGTAGTAAAATTAGTACAAAGTTTGGAAGTAATTTTGGGACGGAGGGAGTATTACTGTTATACCTCCAGTCAACCATGAGAGCTTTGAACTTGATTGTTCTGGTTTGGATGCTAGTGTGTATATACCTACAACAACAGGTCCAGCTACGAGGGGCCGTGAGGGCCAACGTAAAGGGACATTATCAATGGAAAAAAATGAGGTCATAAACGCACGGAGAAGAGCATCTTATAAAGAGAAAACAGAAGAGGAAGGGTACCAAGAACAAAAGGATAAGTTGAACACACAAAGACCTAATGTCTCAGTACGTAAGTCGTTCGTTCGCTTCGTTCGTTACCACCGTCCCATCGATCTCCCCACCAGGCAATCTCCGTCCCCCACTGATTTTTTCCTCCCTCCAAAAACCGAGACCGGTTTTCATTGATGCATCACAAGAACCGAGCCAAACATGATGTCTACTACACAACCTTCTTCTTGTAGACGTTGTTGGGCCTCCAAGTGCAGAGGTTTGTAGGACAGTAGAAAATTTCCTCAAGTGGATGACCTAAGGTTTATCAATCCGTGGGAGGCGTAGGATGAAGATGTTCTCTCTCAAACAACCCTGCAACCAAATAACAAAGAGTCTCTTGTGTCCCCAACACACCCAATACAATGGTAAATTGTATAGGTGCACTAGTTCGGCGAAGAGATTGATAAGAACATGACGATGATGGGTTACAAATTTGTGCTCCATGGAAATATTTGCTGGAAGGAACTCCTAAGTCGAACAAAACATCATGTTTGCATTGTCCATAAGATAGCAAAGCTGAAAACTAAAATACTCTATATCATGAAACCTTTGCATTATGATTTGGTATTGCCCTGTTTTATTTTGTGTTATGACCAAGTAGAGTCGAGGACGACTCCTTTTTCAAGAAAGGGGGGATGACGAGGACATATCAATCATTGAAACAAGACCAATCATCCCTGTACAAACTCCAAGTTGTGACAAACAAGTACAAGATCAAATGCAACACAATTCAAAGGTGAAAGCTACGAATGAGAATTGCATCATTTCTTTGCATGGATATTATCTACTTCCCTGCTACTTATCCTTTGCAGATCAAAGAGAGTCGAGGATGACTCTTCATCAAGGGAGGGAGGATGATGAGCACATGGGTACATCATACATGACATTTCAGAAAAGTGCACAATTTAGTTGGAAAGAATTACTAAGCCGAATCAAGCAAACACATGACCAGGTGAACGCTAACTTAAGTTCATACCACAATCTTGAACACATGGCTGCACTTTCATCCCGATTGTTGTTGGTTGAACTTAGGTATCACATGGAAGAAATCCAACAACCTATGATCTCTTGAAGCAACCGGTCTGGAGGAACGAGTTTGAAGAAAACAAGTTTCAAGTGAAGCTGATGCTGTCAGTTTTTACCTCTGATGTTTCGTGGTGGCACACCCATATGATGGAGAGACGGGGCTATATGAGTACATCAACAGAAGCTAAATCAAATTATCTTTCCAATGCAAAAAACCTCACATCATTTGGAGTTGTGAGTCAAAAGTACTAGTCATTCTCGTGGAAGGTGTCCAGGCTGTCAAGACTTCGCGAATTTCCGAGGAGCTCTCCAACAACTTCCAAAGTTGACTGCTTATTCACCCAAGGAAGCCATGCAAACCTGCTTACTTTTAAAACCATTTTCACACCTAGCTAAGGGGGGTTGTCCCTGCTATAAGACCCCATCTCCCCCCATCCTCTAGGGAACCTTTGGTCAAACCATTTTAGCTACAAGCTTATGCAGCAAGACTGCTAGAGATCCGAGAGATCTTACTACCTTTGCTCTTGTGAGTTCATTCGGATTCGCGAGAAGGAGCCTCTGGTTCCCCCTAGTTCGTGCTCTACGGTTCCGGTCGTTTTGTGTGGATTAGTTCCGGTTTGTGGTTCTGCGATTGTTTGGACAGCGGGTTGAAGTTCTTATAGCTTCAGTCAGCCATCCCCAACGTACGGGTTGCATCCAACCTTGGCAGGTATAAAGCTAGTTATCCCGGCTGCTTGCAGCTAGTTATCCCTTCCGATTCGATCCTACAACGTGAAGATCAGGCCACCCTCGGGCGTGAACTCGTTCATCGGGTTCCCACCTATCATCTGGCATCAGAGCCTTCGTTGACACAGTAGGATCTGTTATCCAAGTTTATCTTGCTATCATCCCTTTAGATCGAGTGGTTTTCATGCTATAATTTCTGTCCTAGAAGTCCAAAGCCCCACCAAAAATAAATCCAAGCCTTGTTGGTGCTGAGATCTTGTTGTTGCATACCTTGCATGTCATTCATCTTTTAGATCTGCACCAAGTTCATCTTCATAGTTGTTTTCAGATATGGTTGTTGTGCTTTGGAAAAAGAGAGGAAAAAAAGTGGCAAAAAAATCAAAGAAAAAAAAGAGTGGAAAAAGTCAAGAGAGAAAAAGAAAGTCTTGTGTAAGATCCAAAAGTTTCAGCGTGATAGAAAAAATTTCAGAAGCTTGTGTGCGGTGTTTTTCAATCTTGGTGCAAAGGTGCAGCAGATCCATCCACATATTTTTCTTGGTTTGCATCAACTTGATTTCAGCACAAGCCTCTTTTTGTTTACCCCACCGAGCTCCACCAAAAACCGAAGCTAGTTCTTTGATCACTGTCTTTCAATCGCTTTAACACATCCGGGAGAAGCACAATCTTATGTGAACTCATAAGAACTTTGGTGAGTAAGAGGTGAGGTTGTGTGATTCCACAAAATTATCCTATTCCACTTTAGCCCTACTAACATGGCAGGATCTACACCAAGTGTGCATCGAAAGAATAATGGAGAAGGAAATTGTTTGGCCACCCGCGCTGATGTGACGCAACTGGAGAACAATATACTCCGAGCCATGGAGAGGATGCTTCACGAGTGTCCTCCAACATGTGGTGATGGGGTTCGACACCGACAATACCCTGTTTCTCATGGAGTGCAGCAAAGAAGACATGCTCGAGGGCACGATGTTGCTTCTCGTGGGCGTGTCACTACTACTCAAGAAGTACAGAAAGGAGGACGTGCTCGAGAGCATGGTGTTGCTGTTCCTGAAGTGCAGCAAGGACGGCATGCTCGAGGGCATGCTACCGCTACCCCGAGGCGTGTCGCTGCTACTCCTGAATCGCAGCAAGGATGTCATGACCGGCGACAAAGTTATGGCACTCGTCGGCACACCGACGACCCACCGCAAAGCATTACCGTGGTTGATGAACCAACTCCGGTGAATCATAGCCCATGTTCACATGATAAGGTCACTCCTAATGTTGGCATCTCGACCACCATTATGGTCCCAACATCCACAAAAGAAGCACCAGAAATTCCATTTGAGGAAGAGAGTCCATAATCCAAAATCCCACAACATAAGAGTGATAAGAAAAGCAAGATGAGTGACTCCACCAAAAGTGAGGAAGAGTGCCCACTTTCGAAAACCCCACAACTTGAGAGTGAAAAGAAAAATGAGTTGAGTGACTCCACCAAATGTGAGGAAGAGTCTCCACTTTCCACAATTCCATATATTGAGAGTGAGAAAAGTGAGGTGAGTGGGTCCACAAAATGCGAGGATCAGGTTGTTCATCATGAGATTAGAGGAATGAAAGATCTGCACCTAGATATACCACACATTGAGGGAGAGAAGATTAATGAGTTGTGTGAGTCCACAAAATGTGAGATTGAGATCATTCCACACCTCACTAGAGAGATAAGCGATCCACAACCCAATATACCACACAATAAGAGTGAGAGGATAAGTGAGTTATGTGAGTCCACTAAATGTGAGGTTGAGATTTTTCAACAAAAGAATAGCGAGATGAGTGATCCACCACCATGGGAAATTATTAGTCCACCAAATGAAAAGAGAGAGGAACATTCAATAACTAACATTTCACAAAATTCTCTTTCTTTGCAATATGTGCAGGTGCATAATGCATACCTATCAGCTCTCTTGCAACGATGGGAAATTGAGATCCAAGAACAAATATGGAGGACATGGAGTACCACTACACAAGGTGCATGTGTGAATATTGATTTTCGGAAAGGGATCCAGGTACTCAATGAAGTAAAACAAAAAGGATCTTCCATTTTGATGAAACCAGAGGTATGCACGTATGAGTTTTTGAAGCAATGGCGTGATAAGATTAGAGAAAAATTGTTTGGTACATCAGCCATCCAGCAATATGATTTTGCTAATCTTGAAGAGGCTATAAAAGATCCAATAAAACTTAATGTTGCACATGATTATTCACCATTTTCTTTTCCTAGTTATTTTGTATTGTCCTCGTGCTATAATTTTGCATACGAAATAAAGTTGAGGACAACTTTTCTCCTAGAGAGGGAGGCTGATAAGAACATGACGATGATGGGTTAAAAATTTGTGCTCCATGGAAATATTTGCTGGAAGGAACTCCTAAGTCGAACAAAACATCATGTTTGCATTGTCCATAAGATAGCAAAGCTGAAAACTAAAATACTCTATATCATGAAACCTTTGCATTATGATTTGGTATTGCCCTGTTTTATTTTGTGTTATGACCAACTAGAGTCGAGGACGACTCCTTTTCAAGAAAGGGGGGATGATGAGGACATATCGATCATTGAAACAAGACCAATCATCCCTGTACAAACTCCAAGTTGTGACAAACAAGTACATGATCAAATGCAACACAATTCAAAGGTGAAAGCTACGAATGAGAATTGCATCATTTCTTTGCATGGATATTATCTACTTCCCTTCTACTTATCCTTTGCAGATCAAAGAGAGTCGAGGATGACTCTTCATCAAGTGAGGGAGGATGATGAGCACATGGGTACATCATACATGACATTTCAGAAAAGTGCACAATTTAGTTGGAAAGAATTACTAAGCTGAATCAAGCAAACACATGACCAGGTGAACACTAACTTAAGTTCATACCACAATCTTGAACACATGGCTACACTTTCATCCCCATTGTTGTTGGTTGAACTTAGGTATAACATGGAAGCAATCCAACAACCAATGAGCTCTTGAAGCAACCGCTTTGGAGGAACAAGTTTGGAGAAAACCAGTCTCAAATGAAGCTGATACTGTCAGTTTTTACCTCTGAAGTTTTGGTATGCCACACCCATATTATGGAGAGACAGGGCCATAGGGGTACATCAACAGAAGCTAAATCAAATTATATTTCCAACGCAAAAAACATCACATCATTTGGAGTTGTGAGTCAAAAGTTCTAGTCATTCTCGTGGAAGGTGTCCAGGCTGTCAAGACTTCGTGAATTTCTGAGCAGCTCTCCAACAACTCCCAAAGTTGACTGCTTATTCACCCAAGAAAGCCATGCAAACCTATTTACTTTTGAAACCATTTTCACACCTAGCTAAGGGGGGTTGTCCCTGCTATAAAACCCCATCTCCTCCATCCTCTAGAAAACCTTTGGTCAAACCATTTCAGCTACAAGCTTATGCAGCAAGACTGCTAGAGATACGAGAGATCTTACTACCTTTGCTCTTGTGAGTTCATTCGGATTCGCGAGAAGGAGCCTCTGGTTCCCCCTAGTTCGTGTTCTACGGTTCCAGCCGTTTTGTGTGGATTAGTCCCGGTTTGTGGTTCTGTGATTGTTCGGACAGCGGATTGGAGTTCTTGTAGCTTCGGTCAGCCATCCCCAACGTACGGGTTGCATCCAACCTTGGCAGGTATAAAGCTAGTTATCCCGGCTGCTTGCAGCTAGTTATCCCTTCCGATTTGATCCTACGACGTGAAGATCGGGCCACCCTCGGGCGTGAACTCGTTCATCGGGTTCCCACCTATCAGAGATGGTGATACAAGTGCAATATGGATGGTAGATAAAGGTATTTGTAATCTGAAATTATAAAAACAGCAAGGTAGCAAGCGATAAAAGTGAGCGTAAACGGTATTGCAATGGTAGGAAACAAGGCCTAAGGTTCATACTTTCACTAGTGCAAGTTCTCTCAACAATAATAACATAGATAGATCATATAACAATCCCTCAACATGCAACAAAGAGTCACTCCAAAGACACTAATAGTGGAGAACAAACGAAGAGATTATGGTAGGGTATGAAACCACCTCAAAGTTATTCTTTCGGATCAATCTATTCAAGAGTTCGTACTAGAATAACACCTTAAGACACAAATCAACCAAAACCCTAATGTCACCTAGATACGCCATTGTCACCTCAAGTATCCGTGGGCATGATTATAGGATATGCATCACACAATCTCAGATTCATCTATTCAACCGACACAAGGTATTTCAAAGAGTGCCCCAAAGTTTCTACCAGAGAGTCATGACAAGAATGTGTGCCAACCCCTATGCATAGGTTCATGGGCGGAACCCGCAAGTTGATCACCAAAACATACATCAAGTGGATCAATAGAATACCCCATTGTCACCACGGATATCCCACGCAAGACATACATCAAGTGTTCTCAAATCATTAAAGACTCAATCCGACAAGATAACTTCAAAGGGAAAACTCAATTCATCACAAGAGAGTAGAGGGGGAGAAACACCATAAGATCCAACTATAATAGCAAAGCTCGGGATACATCAAGATCGTGCCACAGAGGGAACATGAGAGAGAACACGAGAAAGAGCGATCAAACACATAGCTACTGGTACATACCCTCAGCCCCGAGGGTGAACTACTCCCTCCTCGTCATGGACATCGTCGGGATGATGATGAAGATGGCCACTGGTGAGGGATCCCCCCTTCGACAGGGTGCCGGAATGGGCTCCCGAGAGGTTTTTGGTGGCTACAGAGGCTTGCGGCGGCGGAACTCCCATCTATCTTCTCTCCCGATGTTTTTAGGGTATATGGGACTATATAGGCGAAAGAAGTCAGTCGGGGGGTGCTCGAGGGTCCCACGAGACAGGGGGGCGCGCCCAGGGAAGGTGGGCGTGCCCTCCTATCTCCTGCCTTCCTCGAACCTCCCCTGGCTTGAACTCCAAGTCTCCCGGATGATATTCTTCCAAAAAATCATGCTGCCGAAGGTTTCGTTCCATTTGGACTCTGTTTGATATTCCTTTTCTTCGAAACACTGAAACAAGCAATAAAACAGCAATATGGGTTGGGCCTCCGGTTAGTAGGTTAGTCCCAAAAGTAATATAAAAGTGTATAATAAAGCCCGTAATCATTCAAAACAGATAATAAAATAGCATGAATGCTTCATAAATTATAGATACGTTGGAGACGTATCAGCATCCCCAAGCTTAATTCCTACTCGTCCTCGAGTAGGTAAATGATAAAGAAAGAATTTATGAAGTGTGAATGCTAGCAGGTGCACAAGTTTGATCAATGATAATTTCAATCACCTTTTCTAGCATGTTTATATGTCATAACAGTAGTTGATCTCAAAACACTTTTCATGATCAAGTAACAAGCTATTCACATGTTAAAGCATAGACCATAAACTTTCTTGAAAACTAGCAAACTTCATTCTTAGTCATCAAACAATTGCAATTCATCTTATTTTCGGGAAGGGTCCATGTCAGAGCTTTGATTTAGCAAACTCCACACACTCAACTATCATATAGTCTTCTACAATTGCTAACACAAACGCAATACTTGTGGTTATGGAGTTTTAATCAGACACAGAGAAAGATAGGGGCTTATAATGTTGCCTCCAAATGTATTCACCTTTGGGTGATGTCAACAATAATAGTTCATGCTAACTTACATTCAATTGGATATATATATCAGGATCACCCTAACACAAAATGCTTGCCAAAGGATAAAATGAAAAAGGGAAAGGTGAAGATCACCTTGACTCTTGCATAAAGTAAAAGACATAAAGTAAAAGATAGGACCTTCGCAGAGGGAAGCAGAGATTTGTAGAGGTGCCAGAGCTCGATTTTAAAATAGAGATATATAATTTTGAGAGGTATGATCTCATTGTCAACATAACAACCAAGAGTTCCCAATATCTTCCATACTACATACATTATAGGCGGTTCCAAAACAGAATGGTAAAAGTTTTTACTCCCCCTCCACCAACAATCATCAATCCATGGCTTGCCCGAAACAACGGGTGCCTCCAACTAACATCAAACTTGGGGGAGTTTTGTTTGCAATTATTTTTGATTTGATTTTGATCTTTTGATCATGGGGCTGGGCATCCCGAATACCAGCCATTTTTCTCATGAATGATGAGCGAAGTCCACTCATCTTGAGAATAACCCACCTAGCATGGAAGACACTGACAGCCCCTGGTTGCTACATGTGCAATTCGGACATACAAAATAGATTATTGTTTGAAGGTTTAGAGTTTGGCACATGCAAAATTACTTGGAACGACAGGTAAATACCGCATATAGGTAGGTATGGTGGACACTCATGGCAAAAACTGGGTTTAAGGATATTGGATGCACAAGCAGTATTCCTGCTTAGTACAGATATTTAGGCTAGCATGAGGGGGAAAGGCAAGCTCAACATGTTTGAATGATCCATGACAATATACTTTAACTGAGATGTGAGAAAACATAACCCATTACATTGTCTTCCTTGTCCAACATCAACTCTTTAGCATGTCATACTTAATGAGTGCTCACAATTATAAAAGGTGTCCATGATAATATAATTATATGTGAAATCTCTCTTCCGTCAATATTCTTTCATGAATTGTTCAAGTGACCAATACAATGCTTGCTAACCTCCAATAAATTTACTACCTCTACTTCTTAGATGTAAAGTCATTACCCCCCATGGGATAAGTAAATGAAACATATATAATTTCAGATTTATGACATTCAACTCATTCAACCATTTACCCATAGAATATAAGTGAAGCACACGAGTAAATGACAAACTACTCCAAAAAGATATAAGTGAAGATCAATGAGTAGCTAAATAATTATGTAGCTATATGAAGACTCTCTCTCATTTCAGAATTTGTATTGTATTAAACAGCAAGTAAAGCAAAACAAAATGACATTGCAAGGATAGCACAACTCATGTGAAGAGGCAAAAACTTAGGTTCAACCGATACTAACCCTTAATTGTTGAAGAAGAAAGGTGGGATGCCTAACGGGGCATCCCCAAGCTTAGATGCTTGAGACTTCTTGAAATATTATCTTGGGGTGCCTTGGGCATCCCCAAGCTTGAGATTTTGTGTCTCCTTAATTCCTTTCATATCATGATTTCTCTTTTTATCAAAAGCTTCATCCACACCAAACTCAACAAGAACTCGTGAGATAGGTTAGTATAAAACAATGCAAAGCCTTATCATTTTCTACTGTAACATATTACTAACATTATTATTCAACATTGCATACTAAATTTATCTGCATATTTAATACTCCTATCCTCAAATAGAATCATTAAACAAGCAAGCATATGCAAACAATGCAAACATAACAGCAATCTGCCAAAACAGTATAGTCTGTAAAGAATGCAAGATTCATCATACTTACCTAACTCAAAACATTATAATAAAAATACTAAGCTGTAAAATATTTATCAGGGCTCATTATGCAAAAAGATTCAACATTATATCACTCTCTCACTTTTCTAGGGAATTTTTGCAACAGCGGTAAACTTTCTGTTTTAAAACAGCAACATGTATACTAGCAAAATAAGCATGGTAAAGGCTATCCTTGACATTTTTATTGAAAATAAAGATGCAAAACATTATTATAAATAATAGAAAGAAAACACTAACAAAATAAAATGATGCTCCAAGCAAAACACATATCATGTGATGAATAAAAATATAGCTCCAAGTAAAGTTACCGATGAACGAAGACGAAAGAGGGGATGCCTTCCGGCGCATCCCCAAGCTTAGTTGCTTGGTTGTCCTTGAATATTACCTTGGGGTGCCTTGGGCATCTTCAATATTAGGCTCTTGCCACTCCTTATTCCATAGTTCATTGAATCTTTACCCAAAACTTGAAAACTTCACAACACGAAACTCAAAACAAAACTCGTAAGCTCCGTTAGTACAAGAAAACAAACCACCACTTTAAGGTACTGTAATGAACTCATTCTTTTTTTATATTGGTTTTAAACATACTATATTCCAACTTCTCTATGGTTTATACCCTTACATACTAGCCATAGATGCATCAAAATAAGCAAACAACACCTAGAAAACAGAATCTATCAAAAACAGAACAGTCTGTAGTAATCTGTATCCAACGTATACTTATGGAACTCCAAAAATTATGAATTAGATTGGTGAACCTGAGGAATTTGTCTATTAATCATCTGCAAAAAGAATCAACCTAAAAGCACTCTCCAGTAAAAAAATTCAGCTATTCGCGTGAGAGCTAAAGTTTCTGTTTTTTACAGCAGTATCATAAAGACTTCACCCAAGTCTTCCCAAAGGTCCTAATTGCCACAAATACTATTTAAAACATGAAACCGCATATAACCATAGGCTAGATTAATTATTTATTACTAAACAGGAACAAAAAGCAAGGAACAAAAAATAAATTGGGTTGCCTCCCAACAAGCGCAATCGTCTAACGCCCCTAGCTAGGCATGATGATTTCAATGATGCTCACATAAAAGATAAGAATTGAAACGTAAAGAGAGCATCATGAATAATATGACTAGCACATTTAAGTCTAACCCACTTCCTATGCATAGGGATTTTGTGAGCAAACAACTTATGGGAACAATAATCAACTAGTATAGGAAGGTAAAACAAGCATAACTTCAAGATTTTAAGCACATAGAGAGGAAACTTGGCATTATTGCAATTCCTACAAGCATATATTCCTCCCTCATAATAATTTTCAGTAGCATTATGAATGAATTCAACAATATAACCAGCACCTAAAGCATTCTTTTCATGATCTACAAGCATAGGAAATTTACTACTCTCCACATAAGCAAATTCTTCTCATTCAGAATGGTGGGAGTATCATAAGAGACTCGAATACTATAAATTGTTTCCACATTAAAAGGGCAATGTTGAGAAAAAGGGTAATCATGATCATGACAAGTTTTATAAATATAATCATCACTACTTTTTATAGCATAAGTTTCATCACAATAATCATCATAAGTATCAACTTCGTTCTCATCATAATCGATTGAAACCTCTTCCAAGATAGTGGAATCATCACTAAATAAAGTTGACACTCTTCCAAATCCACTTTCATAAATATTATAAGATTCAAAATCCTCCAAAATAGTGGGATCACTACTTCCTAAAGTTGACACTCTTCCAAACCCACTTTCATCAATATAATCATCATAGGTAAGAGGCATGCTATCATCATAACAACTTTGCATATCAAAGCTTGGGATACTAAAAATATCATCTTCATTAAATGTAGCATCCCCAAGCTTGGGACAATCATTAATTTCAGCAAATATATTCTCAAATATATCATCCTCATCAAACATAGCTTTCCCAAGCTTGGGCCTTTTCATATTATAAGCATAGTCACTCTCATCCTTAATAGTATGGATAGCACCAATAGTATCGCAATTACCATCATCACAATGAGTAGTAGGAGCAACATCATTTGGGAGGGATACCTTTTTACCTTTGTTGCTCCTTCTTTTCTTTTTCTTCTTCACATTATGTGTGGGTTCAACCTTCTTTGTTGATGGGATTGGTTGAATAGAAAGCTCCTCCTCGTTACCTGATTCATCATAAGAAATAATAGGAGGAGATTGGGAAGTCTCTTCCCTTTCATTAGTATTATCTTCATCTTCCATTTTCTTTCTTTTCTTTATGTAATTGGCAATATAAGTATTTTCAATGCAATTCACCGCACAATACATATAAATTACCTCTAGATCAATATCAAGGAATTTCTTAAGGGCAAATTCTGGAAGATTCTTAGTTAAACGTTTCAATTCTTCATAACCCAAAAGCAACCTAAGTTCATTATAATGTGCAAGGGAAATCAAATCATCACAATTTTTGGACACGATTCGATCATGCAATAATTTGCATAGGGGATGTAAATGACCACATTCATTGCATAGTTCACAAGTACGGCAAAGGACATGTGAATTTTCAGCATTC
Organism: Triticum dicoccoides; assembly: GCF_002162155.2. Classification (NCBI taxonomy): domain Eukaryota; kingdom Viridiplantae; phylum Streptophyta; class Magnoliopsida; order Poales; family Poaceae; genus Triticum; species Triticum dicoccoides. The sequence continues at coordinate 34,088,065 of NC_041389.1, forward strand.
TTATCTAGCCTTTCTTGCAACAATTTAGTTTCTAAATGATTATGCCTCTTGTAATATATATTTTCCCTATTTGGTGTGTACTTGCAAACCCAATCAACTCCACAAAAATTGACATGCTTATAGGCGACATTATCATCATAACTAGTGCAATCATCATTAGTACTATGGATATTCAAGGAGTTCATACTAACAACATTGCATTCATGCTCATCATTCAAAGATTTAGTGCCAAACATTTTATATATTTCTTCCTCTAGCACTTGAGCACAATTTTCCTTACCATCATTCTCACGAAAGATATTAAAATGATGAAGCATATGAGACAAACTCAATTCCATTTTTTTGTAGTTTTCTTTTATAGACTAAACTAGTGATAAAACAAGAAACAAAAAGATTCGATTACAAGATCTTAAGATATACCTTCAAGCACTCACCTCCCCAGTAACAGCGCCAGAAAAGAGCTTGATGTCTACTACACAACCTTCTTCTTGTAGACGTTGTTGGGCCTCCAAGTGCAGAGGTTTGTAGGATAGTAGCAAATTTCCCTCAAGTGGATGACCTAAGGTTTATCAATCCGTGGAAGGCGTAGGATGAAGATGGTCTCTCTCAAACAACCCTGCAACCAAATAACAAAGAGTCTCTTGTGTCCCCAACTCACCCAATACAATGGTAAATTGTATAGGTGCACTAGTTCGGCGAAGAGATGGTGATACAAGTGCAATATGGATGGTAGATAAAGGTATTTGTAATCTGAAATTATAAAAACAGCAAGGTAGCAAGCAATAAAAGTGAGCGTAAACAGTATTGCAATGGTAGGAAACAAGGCCTAAGGTTCATACTTTCACTAGTGCAAGTTCTCTCAACAATAATAACATAGATAGATCATATAACAATCCCTCAACATGCAACAAAGTGACACTTCAAAGACACTAATAGCAGAGAACAAACGAAGAGATTATGGTAGGGTACGAAACCACCTCAAAGTTATTCTTTCGGATAATTCTATTCAAGAGTTCGTACTAGAATAACACCTTAAGACACAAATCAACCAAAAAACCCTTATGTCACCTAGATACTCCATTGTCACCTCAAGTATCCGTGGGCATGATTCATCTATTCAACCAACACAAAGTACTTCAAAGAGTGCCCCAAAGTTTCTACCGGAGAGTCAAGACAAGAACGTGTGCCAACCCCTATGCATAGGTTCATGGGTGGAACCCGCAAGTTGATCACCAAAACACACATCAAGTGATCAATAGAATACCCCATAGTCACCACGGATATCCCACGCAAAACATACATCAAGTGTTCTCAAATCATTAAATACTCAACCCAACAAGGTAACTTCAAAGGGAAAACTCAATTCATCACAAGAGAGTAGAGGGGGAGAAACATCATAAGATCCAACTATAATAGCAAAGCTCGGGATACATCAAGATCGTGCCATAGAGGGAACATGAGAGAGAACACGAGAAAGAGAGATCAAACACATAGCTACTGGTACATACCCTCAGCCCCGAGGGTGAACTACTCCCTCCTCGTCATGGAGATCGTCGGGATGATGATGAAGATGGCCACCGGTGAGGGATCCCCCCACCGGCAGGGTGCCGGAACGGGCTCCCGATAGGTTTTTGGTGGCTACAGAGGCTTGCGACGGCGTAACTCTCGATCTATCTTCTCCCCCGAAATTTTTAGGGTATATGGGACTATATAGGTGAAAGAAGTCAGTCGGGGGGTGCTCGAGGGTCCCACGAGACAGCTGGGCACGCCCAGGGAAGGTGGGCGCGCCCTCCTATCTCCTGGCTTCCTCGAAGCTCCCCTGGCTTGAACTCCAAGTCTCTCGGATGATATTCTTCCAAAAAATCACGCTGCCGAAGGTTTCGTTCCGTTTGGACTCCGTTTGATATTCCTTTTCTTTGAAATACTGAAACACGCAATAAAACAGCAATATGGGCTGGGCCTCCGGTTAGTAGGTTAGTCTCAAAAGTAATATAAAAGTGTATAATAAAGCCCATTCAAAACAGATAATAAAATATCATGAATGCTTCATAAATTATAGATACGTTGGAGATGTATCAAAACCTTACGTACCCTTCCATATAAAACATCAATCCATCCATCCTTCCCTTCAATATACGACAACAATCAAATCAAATCATATCAGAAAATTCCGTCACGAGAAGCTTCCATAAACAACAGTTTAATCAATTTGCTCTTTCCATACACAACAAGCAATTTTCAAATCATATCTTCTGAGTGGGGCGAGCAAGGCCTGATTCTCCATGCTTCCAGGTTTGCATTCGGATCATGTGGATTTGAATTGTTTCTTCAAATTTTGCCGTCGGAACAGGTGTGTGAGGCCTGATTCTTCAAACTTTGCCCCCGCTACCGGCACGGCTGCCAGCGAGCCACATGTGCCGGTGCGGCTGCGAGCGATCCACAGGTGCCGGTGCGGCTGCCAGCGAGACACGGTCTTGGCGCAGCTGCGAGCGAGCCACAAGTTAGTAACCTGTACACAGTTTTAAATACTTTCACATGTTAAATTCCCGAAGAGACTGGGTTACCTATACAACTGTTCTATTGGAGGTGTGACACAGCCCCAACTGTTCGTCTGATTCGTACATGGTCCTGAATGTTCTTGTGTGCTAGCGAGGCATATACCTGTTCAAAGTAAGTAGCCACCTGATTTAAGTATACAACCAGTACATAGCAAGGCTTGACATATGCATACATTCAACCCTTTTGAAAACTTACTGCGTCAAGTCATGTCGCTACTTCTCGAGAGGTATCCTAACCATGGCTACAAATTTGTTTATGTTCTACTGAAGTAACATGTACGAAGAACATGGCTTAGAGAGGATAATTTGCTATATACATGATTTATATTCAACTAGCAACGCTATCAAGAATAATAGCAGCACGATTTCATATTAGCTCCATAGTGTTCCTTTTTGTTAATTATCAAGAGCTTGTTAAAATGAGTGTGTTAGATAACTGATATGGAATCAACTATGCAGTTATATGCACTTAGTTGACTATTCAGTTTCTATATATACTGATGGAACTATCTTTAGTTTCTATATATACTTGTCACAAATCAGTACTTGTCACTTGTCACAAACCTATCTTGGTGGTCAAACATAGTGTTCCTCAAATGAGTCCATGCATGTTTTTGTGACGCTTGCTTTTACCATAGAACACATGAAGCATTTATTTAAATGGTCTGGTAGTCCAAAATCCAAATATTTGAGGAGCACATATATAAACATGAGCGTTGCCAATGCATAAAAAAATGACATGAATAATAAGAACTAGCTTTTCATGTCAGGGTGAAACTGTATGGAGAGAAGTAGAGTGATGACACCAAAGCAAGAGCAAGGAGTAGACTAACATGAAGATCTACACAAATACTTCAGGATTTTGAAATTTATTTCCTATTTGTTTTCTATTTACTGTTCACCAGGGAGTATATGCTCCCTGGAGCCAAAACTCCAACCAAGTTTGTCTTGTCGGTGTCCTATGAGAAATAAGATGTGTGTCCGAGAAAAAATACTACAAATGGAGGACGAGATGATGCTGCCAGGCCAAAGCAAGATTTTCATGATGTCCCCTAACTCTATGCTTTTCTGTGTGATTTCTTCTACTCCCCTTTTTTAATTTGCATTTATTTGAATGGTCTGGTAGTTCAAAATCCAAATATTTGCGGAGCACATATATACACATGAGCGTTATCACTACTAGGGAAAAGCCTATACACAGAATCTTACCAGCAGCGCGCTCTAAAATAAGGCGCTGCTGCTACATAGTAGTAGCGCGCGTAAGGTTAACTCGCTGCTGAAATAGATATAGCAGTAGCGCGCCCGCTCTAAGACGCGCTACTGATATTATTCCCACGAGGCTGCCGCGAGGCTAGTTCTAGTAGCAGCGCATTATCACGAAGAGCGCTACTGCTACGTAGCACAGTGGCAGCGCGTTAAATTTAGTCCCACCTCGCTCCGTGAAGAGAGTTTCTACCAACTTAAATATGTTACTTCTCATACTTTGAAAAGCACTTGGTCTTCATTGAACTCTATGTGTAGAATTTGTGGCCCAATATGAGTCCTCACCGGTTCCTAAACCGGAACCGGTGAGGACTCATATTGACAAATTAGATTGTACACAAAAAGATCATTGACGATCAATGTATTTTTGAAGTCTATTTTTTACATGGTGACACATAGTAGTAGCGCTTTCTTTTCGAAAGGCGCTACTGCTAGGTAGTTTAGAAGTAGCGTCCTTCTATATAGCGCGCTACTGCTAAGCCATTCCATCTCCTAACCCCCCTCTCGTCGATCCGATCCACTCACACTCACACACTCACTAGATCTCCCCCTCACCCCCCGCGCCGGTCCTCCCCCGTCGCCCATCCTCCCTCTGCGCCGCCGTCACCTCCTCCTCCTTGCTGGACTCGGTACCGGCCTCCTCCTCCGCCCTCCCTCCACTCGCCGCTGGCCGGCCCCTCCTCGCTCCGCCTTCCTCCTCCGTCCTCCCTCCACTGGCCGCCGGTCAGCCCCTCCTCGCTCCGCCTTCCTCCTCCATCCTACTCTCTTCTCCCTCCTCGATTCACCCCTCCTTCTCCCTCCTCCCTGCTACATTTTGATTTAGTAGGCTAGTGCATATGCAACATTTTGATTTAGTTGATATGATTTAGTTGATTTAGTAGGCTAGTTGATTTAGTTGATTTAGTTGATTTAGAACATTTTGATTTAGTTGATTTAGTAGGATAGTTAATTTAGTTGATTTCATATGCACCATTTTATTGTTATTTTTTCTGTACATGGATAGGTAGATGCTTTTGTTTTTTTGTAATAAGTTATTTTTTGGCAAAATGTAGGTGGTACCTTGTCATCTAATATGTTACTAGATCTTAGGATTATAATTGTCCATCAAATTGCTTCTCGTGGAAGAACCAAAAATATCACATGCTACTGTTTTTCTTGTGAAGTGGATCGTTAATCCTTTGCTCATATTGCTTTAGGAAAAATGGCACCACCACCACCACCACTATGTCGACTGTGCAAGTCAAGGTGCGCCAGGAGCCTTGCAACTGGCAAGCTGTTCGGCATCTACTTCCAGCCGAGTTTTCGTCATGCGGCGGTAAGAAATTAGATGAAATGTAATAACTATTTTATTTTTAGTGTTACCATTACTGCATTGTGTCATTTTGCTTATTTTACATAGATCGTCCCATGCAATGTGAGGTTGAAATTCAACAAGATGACAGGAGGCACTGTGACATTTGAGGCTCCTGGGGGCCGTACACTATGGAGGTCGAGAAAGGACGCAATATGTCGCAAATTGGAGAAGATGGATGGGCCTGTTTCGTCGCCCGCATGCGTCTTACTAGTGGTGAGTTGATCAGCTTCTCCTCCAGAGCAGAAAGACCGAAGGTGGTTGTCATTTATCTGAACCTGGTGGAAGATGATGAAGATGACGAAGATGATGAAGATGATGAAGATAATGAGGACCCACTCGATGACGATGATGATGACCCACTTCATGAAGCCATCATAGCTCAAAGAACGAGGTTGAGCGAGGAGGAGGTGTCCAACCTGTGGGACATAATTCCGCCACGTGCTGACTTTGTCGGGGTGCCATTCGTGACCCGCCAGACAAGTACCATGGTTGATCGACATGATATGGTATGTTATACTTACAAATGCAAATTGCGCGATGAAATACTTAGGATTCAGTCCAATGATATGGTATGTTGTGTGGAATCTAGTCGATGATATGTTTTAGTGTAGAGTTTGATCACATGCTTATTAGTGTAGAATCTAAGGAACTATTAATAGTGTAGATAATCCATATGTACTTATTTTGCGATGCTATTTATTAATTGATATGTTTTTCTTATTCCGAAATTAGCAAAGAGCCTATCTATGAGTTATGGTATCGAGCCTGATGAAGAAGGCTCAGCTGGACTACGCCTTACTGCAAGGGGCTCCGTCACAACCTGTACTTACCGCGTGGACACGGACGGTCGCACACACTTAAACTCGGTTGGGTGGAAGAAATTCCTCGATGGCAAGAATCTTCGTGTTGGACAGGCCATCCTAATTACTATCAGGAACACCAATCTCCCAGGCTTGAGGATGATGATTGTCTTCGATATCATCTAGAATTACATATGTGTGTGTGGCTATATCATCTAGAACTAGATATGATGATCGTCGTCGATATCATCTAGAACTACATATGATGATCGTCGTCGATATCATCTAGAACTACATATGATGATCGTCGTCGATATGACCTTGTACTGCTTGAGGATGCATGTTGACTATGCATGAAATTGTTATCTAGTACTCCCTTCGTTCCAAATTACTCGTCGTGGTTTGAACTAAAACCACGACGAGTAATTTGGAACGAAGGGAGTACTACTTAGTACTTATAATGGTTTATGAATTTCATATCTAGTAGTACCTATTATTTGAAAGGGAAAGGGGTACAAAGGGAAAGGGTACAGTGGAAAATGATGAAAGATATAGCAGTAGTGAGGGACAATGAAATCGCTACAGCTAAATAATAGTAGCGCGTTCCGAAAAAGCGCTGCTGATATCGTCAACAATAGTAGCGCGGCTGCGGACATCACTACTACTATAAGTTAGCTGTAGCGCCTTATTAGTAGCGCGGCCACCCGCGCTGCTACTAGCCTCAAAACCCGCGCTACTACTAGGATTTTCCCTAGTAGTGTACCAATGCATAAAAAAATGACATAGATAATAAGAACTTTTCATGTCAGGGTGAAACTGTATGGAGAGAAGTAGAGTGATGACACCAAAGCAAGAGCAAGGAGTAGACTAACATGAAGATCTACACAAATACTTCAGGATTCTGAAAAATTATTTCCTATTTGTTTTCTATTTACTGTTCACCAGGGAGTTTATGCTCCCTGAAGCCAAAACTCCAAGCAAGTTTGTCTTGCTGGTGGCGTATGAGAAATAAGATGTGTGTCCGAGAAAAATTACTACAAATGGAGGACGAGATGATGCTACCAGGCCAAAAGCAACATTTTCATGTTGTCCCCTGACTCTATGTTTTTCTGTGTGATTTCTTCTACTCTCCTTTTTTTAATTTTTTTGCTTTTCTTAATCTCGACCAGCCTAAAAAGAAGAAAACTTGGATCAAAGTAGTTAATCCATTGCACAACTCAATGCATTTCAAATTGTTCTGTTGCCTCCACCAAAATCATGCAGATATGAAGATAATACAAGAACATTAGTTACCTTCCTTTGTGCAGGACAAGAACTCTACCCACTGCCATTTTTTGGAACCTGTAGCAAGCAATGCATTAGATGACAATGCTGGTTATTGGACAGAAAAAACTGAAGAGAAGCATTATTGTAACAAACATGCCAAGAACTTACTTTACTTCTGTTCAATGTAGATTAAAGTGCGTTAAATATAGTACACGGTACTTATTGATCTATTTTGCCATTGATAATTGTCTATGACAGTGATGCCCTCAAACGACTTGACCCCATTTGGTTCTCGTTGGGAAAGGGTGAATCTTGCTAAGCAACATCGACAGCGACAAATGGAGGCGACAACTGGGCTCCAACAACCTTTTGGTGATATCACTAATCTTGATAGACTCCCCAATGAGGGTCCAGGTATATGGAATTGATAATTGATTCATATTTGGTGATTGTTAAATTACTAATCTGAACAATCCCTTTCGCTAGCCATTGGAGCTGGCCCACAACCATCAAGCGGCTTGCTTATTCGTGAAGCAGATGTCCCGTCTCCCTCGACCATAGAACTCCCGAAAGGGAGCCCAGGTATAACTCACCAGCAATATTTAAATGCCTTTGATATTGGTGATTACTAATTTGAACAATCCCTTTCGCAAGCCGTTGCATCTGACCCATGAACATCGAGCAGCCTGATTATACATGAAGCACCAATCCCCTCGGCGTCAACCATAGAACACCACAAAGGTAGTCCAGGTATAATTTCCGAACTCACACCTCCTTTGAATTTCTAAGTATAATGAAGCGGTAAATTTAATCCATCAGAGGGGATTGTTGCGGGTAATCTGGTTTGGTATTTAATTAAAATATTGCAACCCTGATGGTGCATGATTTTATCCTTAAATACTATTATTGTCCTGGTTCGGATGCTAATGTGTGTATACCTACAACAACAGATCGAGCTACGAGGGGCCGTGCTGGCCAACGTAAAGGGACCTTATCAAAGGAAGAAAGGGGTGTCATAAACTCACGGAGAAGAGCAACTTGTAAGAAGAAAAAAGAAAAGCAAGGGTACCAAGAACATATCGATAAGTTGAACACAAAGAGACGAGAATCTTATCAGAAGAAGAAACAGCATGAAGACCGACAGCGACAGATGGATGCGACAGATGGCCTCCGACACGCTCTTAGTGAAGGCACCAATGTTAATATACTCCCCAAAGAGGGTCCAGGTATATGGAATTTGTGTAATGGTTTTAGTAATTTTCCTTCAATGTTGTTTCTTACTAATTAGCAAAGTACCTTTCACAAGACATCGGATCTGGCGCACAACCATCAAGCGGATTGTTTATTCGCGAAGCACCAACCCCATCGCCCTCAACCATTCAACAACCCAAAGGGAGCCTAGGTATAACTCCTCGACAATCTTTAAATGCCTTTCATATTGAATTTTTACTAATTTGAACAATCCCTTTCGCAAGCCATTGCATCTGACCCACAACCATTGAGCGGCCTGATTATACATGAAGCAACAATCCCCTCCACGGCAACCATAGAACTCCCCATAGGTAGTCCAGGTATTACTTCCAAACTGACACCTCCTTTGATTTTCTACAAACATTATAGCCGTAATTTAGTCCACCTTAGTGACCACTTGCTCATAATCTGGTTTGGTATATAATTAATATATTAGTCATGACGGTGCATGATTGTAGAGGTAAGTACTACTCTCTCCATCCCTAAATAAGTGACTCAAGTTTGTACTAACTTTGTAGTAAAATTAGTACAAAGTTTGGAAGTAATTTTGGGACGGAGGGAGTATTACTCTTATACCTCTAGTCAACCATGAGAGCTTTGAACTTGATTGTTCTGGTTCGGATGCTAATGTGTATAGACCTACAACAACAGGTCCAGCTACGAGGGGCCGTGAGGCCAACGTAATGGGACATTATCAACGAAAAAAAATGAGGTCATAAACGCACGGAGAAGAGCATCTTATACAAAGAAAAAATAAGAGGAAGGATACCAAGAACAAAAGGATAAGTTGAACACACAAAGACCTAATGTTTCAGTACGTAAGTCGTTCGTTCGCTTCATTCGTTACCACCCTCCCATCGATCTCCCCACCAGGCGATCTCCCTCCCCCACTGATTTTTTCCTCCCTCCGAAAACCGAGACTGGTTTTCATTGATGCATCACAAGAACCAAGCCAAACCTTACATACCCTTCCATATAAAACATCAATCCATCCATCCTTCCCTTCCATATACGACAACAATCAAATCAAATCATATCAGAAAATTCTGTCACGAGAAGCTTCCATAAACACTAGTTTAATCAATTTGCTCTTTCCATACACAACAAGCAATTTTCAAATCATATCTTCCGAGCGGGGCAAGCAAGGCCTGATTCTCCACGCTTCCAGGTTTGCGTTTGGATCATGTGGATTTGAACTGTTTCTTCAAAGTTTGCCATCGGAACATGTGTACAAGGCCTGATTCTTCAAACTTTGCCCCCGCTGCCGGCACGGCGGCCAGCGAGCCACTGCCAGCGAGCCACGGGTGCCGGTGCGGCTACGAGCGATCCACAGGAGCCGGCGTGGCTGCCAGCGAGACACGGTCCCAGAGCGGTTGCGAGCAAGCCACAGGTTAGTAGCCTGTACACAGTTTTAAATACTTTCACGTGTTAAATTCCCGAAGAGACTGGGTTACCTATACAACTGTTCGATTGGAGGTGTGACATAGCCCCAACTGTTCGTCCGATTCGTACATGGTCCTGATTGTTCTTGTGTGCTAGCGAGGCATATACCTGTTCAAAGTAAGTAGCCAACTGATTTAAGTATACAACCAGTACATAGCAAGGCTTGACATATGTATACATTCAACCCTTTTGAAAACTTACTCCGTCAAGTCATGTCGCTGCTTCTCGAGAGGTATCCTAACCACGGCTACAAATTTGAATTCGTTCTACCGAAGTAACCTGTACGAAGAACATGGCTCAGAGAGCCATTGCATCTGACCCACAACCATTGAGCGGCCTGATTATACATGACGCAACGATCCCCTCCACGTCAACCATAGAACTCCCCATAGGTAGTCCAGGTATTACTTCCGAACTGACACCTCCTTTTATTTTCTACAAACATTATAGTCGTAATTTAGTCCACCTCAGTGACCACTTGCTCGTAATCTGGTTTGGTATATAATTAATATATTGCAGTCATGATGGTGCATGATTGTAGAGGTAAGTACTACTCTCTCCGTCCCTAAATAAGTGACTCAAGTTTGTTCTTTGTAGTAAAATTAGTACAAAGTTTGGAAGTAATTTTAGGACGGAGGGAGTATTACTTTTATACCTCCAGTCAACCATGAGAGCTTTGAACTTGATTGTTCTGGTTTGGATGCTAATGTGTATAGACCTACAACAACAGGTCCAGCTACGAGGGGCCGTGAGGGCCAACGTAAAGGGACATTACCAACGGAAAAAAATGAGGTCATAAACGCATGGAGAAGAGCATCTTATAAAAAGAAAAAAGAAGAGGAAGGGTACCAAGAACAAAAGGATAAGTTGAACACACAAAGACGAGCAGCTTATGAGATGAAGACACCAAAGGACACAAACACATTAGATATTATAAACGCAAAGAGGCGAGCCTCTTACGAGAAGAAGAAGGAACAAGTACACACGCAAAGACGGGAAACTGCTCAGAAACATCGAGATAGCTTAACACCAGAGCAGAAAGGGGAGATGAGTGCTCAGCCCCGACAGCGGGAGAAAGCTATCCGGAACACCACGTGTGCTGAATCCATCGTGATGCCTCGTCCTGATTTAGCAACCTCAGCTGCGGCGAGCACATGCGGTCACACCTTCAAATCTTACGGTATTCCTTGCCTATGTACTCCACATCTTATGTTCGTATGCATTAAACAAATATTGACTTGCTCCGTATCGGTGCAGCCGCCTATAGTTGCAGTACGATGGACGATAATATCGTCATGTTAGATCCTGGGCAACAATCCCATGGTGAACAAATTGATCGTGCTCCTACTGTCACCAAGAGCCCCGCATACATTCGCAACACCAAAACCAATGGTACTTATCCCATCAGCAACCAACTTTCATTTTGTAAACATTCAATAGTTGTTCCATGATAACTCAAAAATGTTGCAGGTGCCTACCTAAGTAGAACCTTCGGTGATGGTGCTGTATATGGCGACCTCATCCAAAATCATAGGACTAGAGATCGACCTTGCAAGGGAAGTATGGCGACGAAGAAGCGTCAGGAGAAAATTGGCAAGCAAAAATCATGTACGCATGTACCACAAGGTGAGAGGAAGGCTCTGCTAGATCGTCGTAATGAAAGCTTTGCAGGTAGGGTGAAGACCATAACCGTCAGGTCCATCTCCATATTGGAAATTAGCTCAACGAGACAACCAACCGTAGTTGAAGCACACGGTGCCTCAACCTCATCTAACACACCAGAGTACACGATCAGAAGTGAAGGTAATACCCCCATCCTTACTCTCCTTGCGTCCCTTGAGACTAAACCCTCATTTGTGTTATTTGGCACCTGGGCAGACGACATGGAAGCTTACCTCAATGGTCTCATGAATGATAACGCCAATCCTAACAACCTCTTTGATGATGAATATTACCTGTTTGCTGGTGAAGGTATGTACACCCGCTTGAGTGTGATCCACATGATGGGGGTATCACACTAATTAGAAACATTGTTTGCAGGCTCAGATGTTGATGACATGGAGCACGACGAATTGGAAGACTCAAGTCAAAATAACTATGACGATCATGATCCATTTGACTACGTGTACTCAAACCTCCCAGCCAACACACACATCCTGAAGCACGCCACAAACTGCGACCACTGCAAGGCCAAGAAGTTTGTCAGTGAGGCCCCGAGATTCTGCTGTTGCAGTGGGCAAATCGAGCTGAAGGAACCGGAGCCCATCCCGGAGCTCATGAGGCTTTCGTCTAGCACTGATGCGGACTCTAGGCATTTTCGGGAGAACATACGGTTCTTCAACGGACACTTCTCCTTCACAACCCTCGGTGTCAGCCCGCTCGATGAAACGTACACAAACATGAAGTTTGGGGTGTACACGTTCCTGGCACACGGCACCATCTACCAGAACGTTCATTCCTTCGGGCGATCATCTCGTCCAGAGCATCTACAGTTGTACTTGTACGACGACGACCCAGGCCTAACCCATCGCAAGTCTACCACCGAGCAATTAGACCAGAATGTCATCAGAAAGTTAGTGCACATATTCAGGGAAAACCCGTACTCCCAGCAGTTTAGGAGTTTGGGTGCGCATAGGGACAACCTCGACGATTACAGGATAGACCTCAACACTGACCAGAGACTAGACCAACGGAAGTATAATAGACCTCTGTCATTTGAGGTTGCTGCAATTTGGGTGGAGGGCATTGACCTAGCGAAGAGGTTCGATCGTAGGATTACACTTTGCGGGAACGACAACCAGAGGCACAATATACATGTCACGGCTGGCTCGTATGACCCATTCTTCTACCCAAGGGGGAGCTCGGTTGGCACCCAAAACTACCTAAACGTAATGTCCCTTGGCCTGTTGTGCAACAACCAAGAAGGGGACGTGATGATGATGATGATGATGAGGATGCAGGTAAGCATTATGCGTATTCTGTCATTTTGATGTATTCTATAGTTCTCATATGAATTCTAACTTACGCCCTACTCATCCATCTGCAGAGGGGAATATTAGGTTATGCATCTCCGTGAGAGACTACTACTGTTACATGCTCCAAACACGACCTGGGATATTCAATCCCATACTCTGTGGAGCACGATTGCTCTATCAATGGGGGGTGGACATGTACATCAAGATTGAGAGTTGTAGGTTGAAATGGTACAGGAAGAACCAGACAAAGATCCGTGCCGACCTGTATAAAGGAGTTGTTGATGCAATTACATTCGGGGAGACCCGGGCAAGCGTTGTTGGAGTAAGGATAGTGCTCCCTAGAACGTACCCAGGTGGCGACCGCGACATGAAGCGGAGGCATATGGATGCCATGGCAATTGTCCATACCTACGGGAAGCCTGACATCTTCTTACCATGACCTGCAACCCTAACTTGGAAGAGATCACAAATGAGTTGTTTCCTGGTCAGACAGCGACCTGATCTTGTAGCTCGTGTGTTCCATGGCAAGCTAGAGGCTATGAAAGAGTTGTTGTTCAAGAAAAATATCCCGGGTGTTGTTGTCGCACATGTATACGTAGTCGAGTTCCAGAAGAGGGGCCTCCCCCATGCACACTTTTTGTTGATCATGGATTCTACCTATAAGCTTGTCGTTCCGGAGCAGTACGACCGACTCATTTCTGCCGAGCTCCCAGACAAGCAGAAGTATCCTGACTCCATGCCTTGGTGGTGAAACATATGATGCACGGACCATGCGGTGCTCTCAACCCCAAAAATGTGTGCATGCCATAGAACGAGTGCAAGTGCAGATACCCATGACCGTTCAATGAAAACACGGCACAGGGCAAGGACTCATACCTAGTTTATCATCGTCGAGATGATGGTCGGCAGGCAAAGGTCCGGGGTAATCTGTTGGACAATAGATGGGTTGTGCCGTATAACCCTTACCTTCTGCGGGTGTTCAATTGCCACATCAACGTTGAGGTTTGCTCCAGCATAAAGGCTGTCAAATACCTTTACAAGTACATATACAAGGGCCATGATAGGGCTTCTTTCAGCATCGACCAGCCCGACGCTAATGATAACATTGATGAGATCAAAAGATACGTATACGCAAGGTGGGTTACTCCTCTAGAAGCGATGTGGAGGATATTTGGCTTCCCCTTGTGTGCCAATGACCCGACTGTCCTACAGTTGCCTCTTCATCTCCCGAATATGCACAAGGTGGCGTTCAATGAGCAAGCTCACTTGACTGAGGTAGTCGCCTCTGAGAATGCTTCCAAATCCATGTTCATAGAGTATTTCAAAGCTAACCAAAATCACCCGTGGGCTAGGAATATATTGTACAAGGACTTTCCTGGAAGGTTCACATGGCAGAAGGTTAAGAAGTATTGGAAAGAGCGGGTGGAGCGTTATCAGATAGGTCGAATTGTGTCTGCCAATCCTGCCGAGGGGAAGCGATACTATCTGCATGTGCTGCTAAACCATGTTGCTGGCAAGACATCCTATGAGGACTTGCTCACCGTGGACGGTAGGCTATGCGGGAGCTTTAGAGAGGCTGCCGAAAGGTTGGGACTCATCGAGGCTGATAACCCGCTCGACGACTGTCTTACCGAGGCAGAGCGGTGGGTGATGCCATGTTCGCTCAGGAGGCTCTTCCCAACACTTTTGGTGCACTGTGAGCCAGGCGACATGCGTGGTTTATGGGATAGGCACTTCGAGCCTATGTGTGATGACTATCGACGATCACACACGTGCCCGATTGAGGTGGAACAGATGGTGTTGCTTGACATTAGGGGTATGTTGCAGTCCATGGGCAAAGACATAGCTGATTTCGCTCTTCCATGCATTGACGATACGTTCGACCCAACCGAGGGCGAGGCCAGAGAAGTGATCGAGGAATCCAACGTCGATTTTGACATCAGCGACACTAAATTGGCATTGTCGCTAAACTTGGAGCAGAGGGCTGCATATGACAAGATACTAGCTGTTGTTGAACGCGGTGATGGGGGTGTGTTCTTTGTTGCTGGCCCGGGAGGTACAGGGAAGACCTTCCTGTACAGGGCATTGCTCGCCAAGGTTCGAAGCGAGGGAAACATCGCTATCGCTACCGCGACGTCAGGCGTCGCCGCTTCTATCATGCCTGGCGGCAGGACTGGCCACTCGAGGTTCAAGATCCCATTGAGTTGTGACGATGGCACCTCATGCACCTTCACAAAGTAGAGTGGTAACGCCAAGCTGCTGAGGATGGCCTCATTGATACTCTGGAACGAGGTCACCATGACTAAGCGACAGGCGGTCGAGGCACTCGACAACAGCATACGCGACATCATGGGAAGACGGGACCAACCCTTTGGCGGGAAAACTGTTGTGTTTGGCAGGGACTTCAGGCAGGTGCTTTCGGTTGTCAGGAGGGGGTCCCGGGGTCAGATAATCGATGCAACCCTCCGAAGTTCACATCTCTGGAAGGGTATGCGCCAGCTAAGGCTCGTCACCAACATGAGGGCTCATAATGACACCTGGTTTGCAGATTACTTGCTAAGGGTAGGCAATGGCACCGAGGAAGTTGACGATCAAGGAAACATACGACTCCCTGAAGATATTTGTGTGTCGTCTACAGGCAAGGGTGACGACCTGGAGAAGCTGATTGACCATGTGTTCCCGAGACTAGATGACAACATGTCCGATCCAAATTACATGACTTCACGCGCAATCCTCTCCACCACGAACGACAACGTCGACAAGATAAACATACGCATGGTAGAGCGTTTTCGGGGAGAAGAAGTAATCTACCATAGCTTTGACAGTGCAGAAGACGACCCATATGGCTACTACGCTCCCGAGTTCCTAAATGGATTGACTCCCAACGACCTGCCTCCGCATGCACTCAAACTGAAGCTCAACTGCCCTGTCATACTTCTGAGGAACATTGATCCGGCAAATGGTCTGTGTAACGGGACGAGGCTTGTGGTGCGAGGTTTCAAGAAGAACACCATCGACGCAGAAATCGTGATCGGACAACACGCAGGTAGGAGGGTATTCCTTCCTCGAATACCCCTATGCCCATCTGACAACGACATCTTTCCATTCAAGTTCAAGAGGAAGCAATTTCCTGTAAGGCTTAGCTTTGCTATGACGATTAACAAGGCTCAAGGGCAGACCATCCCGATTGTTGGCGTGTACCTACCTAATCTGGTGTTCTCTCATGGTCAACTCTATGTCGCGTTGTCTCGAGCCACCGCAAAGAGAAACATAAAGATCCTCATTGAGAAGGAGATGGAGAAGGAGAATGTCAAGAAGCAAAACAATAAATCAAAGAAGCGAAAAAGACCTATCGTGTCCTTACAGACCTCGATGAAGAACATCGTCTATAAGGAAGTCCTTACAGGCTGAAGTCCAAGCTGGCGGGTTTTGAATATGATAGAACATTTACTCTTATGCTACAGATAATTTTCTGCTCTTCGGTGTTTTTGTACAGATCTTTATATTTGGTTGTTAGCAATTGAACTTTATTATGTTTATATAAGAAGTCAAATATTATTATTATCGCCTGGGATTTGTGACTTTGTAGGTTGCCATTTTTTCCTGTATGTGACAAACCTGGTACATGTGCCCTATGTCTTTAAATGTCCGCGACCACGCTGTGATTTTACATATTATGTATTCCTGCACAAATATTGCACTTTGCCTGGGTCACTCCGATGTTGTGAAACTAGACTCCAATGGAGTGTTCTACATTAGAGAAATATATATGATGCGGCCCCAAAGCAGGCACACATAATGTCACCAATTTTTTTGCCTTATAGTTGTTTCTTAGTTACGTATAATTTGTGTCTGTTTGCTCATTTAACCCTTTTTTAGGTAGCTGGAGCTATATTTCAATTAGGTGAACTCCTAACTAATGTTTAAGAAATGGAAATAGTAGCATCATCATCGCTGTTGAGGTTTTATATTTTCTCCTTGTTTCTGACATATCCATGGTCAACTCGTGTTACAGAGAATTACTTGTAGCTTAGATTATTTTTCCTTTTGGTGCAATGCTTATGTATGTTATTCTTTTGCTGTTTTGAAATCAATCATCTACCACATCTAAGTAAAACGTTGTTGCATACATGTAACACACTCCAGCATTCATTCTTTGCTTGATATTAGCAAACGATGTAAAATAACCAAGCTCACAGCAGTCTAAAGCGATCTATTAGCTACTTCAACAGACAACAGACAGAAAGCAGTAAGCAAAATTTGATTTGCTTATACCAGTGGAGGCAGCAAATTCTGACCAAAGTTTGTCGCAGCACTTGTGGTCAGCGGCGAGGATGAGCACCCACACCCGCTCCTTGTTGCTGGCCTCTGCATCCTCCTCCCTCGAAGCGGGTCTATGTGGGAGTTGATCTAGAAATCCTATTGTTAGATATAACAAATAAGTGACAAGAAATAAACAAGAACTATGTAGTACAATATATGTGTCACACAGTATACTTTGAAATGTGTAATTTGAGATTCTGATATAGATGTAGGACTGTAACACACCATGAGCATGCACTGGAAACTGTTGTGAACATTTTGATTTCTGAACCTGGTGAAAACCCCTATTTAAAAAAGGATTTAATATAATTTGTTGTGATTTTTTTGTCAGATTGATAATATTGCAAATTATGGTTGATGGTTAATTTCTTGGCATAAAAGGTGCTTATTTGAAATTTGGTTACTACTGAAATTTTGTATATGTACTTGGACTTGTTCATTGTTCAGTCAGGTTCCAATCATGAGTTAACCTGAGACAATAGAAAGTACTGTCTGCATAATTATTGATGGTTCTAGAATAAGGATTAGACCAAATCAGCGAAACAAATCCTCGAGGATGCCTTTTTTGCTAGCTAGCCAGGCTAAGCTTTTCAATCCGTGCTCAGTCCTGTACTCATATCTCCATTGTTACAATATTTATGAAGCACCACATTTCCCAATACATTTATTAAGCACCCTACCAATGTCAAATTTTCAGATCTTGCGTACTGTCTTGTGGTACATGCCTACAAGTTTGTGTACAGTGTACAAAAAAACGACGACTGTCCGGTCTAATCACAAACGTAGCCTAATCATAAAAAATGAAGTACACAAAAAACTTCATAAACATAGCTGTTACAGTTTTTTATTAACCTTTTTAATTTAGAGTTACACAATTGTTAGAAACAACTTTCATGTTTTTTTTTTAGAACGAAGACGCCAGATGCGTCCGGCTTTTAAATTAATAAAGCCACAACAGGCAGCGTAGCAACAACACAACAAGTCTTAGTAACACGACACCAGCCGTCCCGGCCAACGCAAAAGGATCGACAAACGGAGTTCAGGCGCGACATGACAAACTACAAACGGATTACAGGGCAGCGCCCGTACAGAGCACGCAGGCTCGTCAAGCGACAAAAGGGACCATGGACAGCACGTGGCTCCCTAGCCATCACGTAAACTTGCATCAGTCGTTGGTGGGCGGTCTTGAGCATCTCAGCATCCCTGCGCCACCCCAACGGACTCCACTGAGATCTCCATGTTCTTCTGGGCTTGGAGGAGCTGCGCCCGCTGCAACGAAGGCATGTTGTCTTTGGCCCCCTTGGAACGAGAGCTCGTGCACACCGGCGCCGCGGGCACCGTCTTGGTACGCTTGGCCTTGAAGCTCCGCGCCAGCATGGAGGCCTCTTGAAGCAGCGGGTCGACGGGGGCGGGTGCAGTAGGGGCCGCCAGCGCCATGACAGACTGCCGAGGGGTGGTAGGCGCGCCAAGCTACTCCACCGCCCGCACCGTCTCCGCACAGACCTTCCGCACCGCCTTCTTCTTCATCATCTTCACAGAGCCACTTAAGGGAGAGCCATGGCCACCAGCGATCGGAGACACGCCAGGAAGCAGACGCGAGAGAATGGGAGAGACGGCGATCAGGGAATGGCCGCCTGCACCCACGGGCACCGAAGGAGCCGCCACCAAGGGGGGAGACGACACGGACCCCAGGTTGGACCCGTACTGGTTGGGCACCGAGAGCGCCATCACGGCAGAGCCCATCCCTCCCAAAGCAACGGGTACCGCCACCCCCTCCGCATGAGCAACAGCGCCAGGCACCGAAATCTCCAGCTTATCCCACGCCGCGGTATCGATGGAGTCGTCCTCGTCCATGCTTGCATCTGGCGCGTGATCCTTCGGCTGGTCCTTGGACTTGTCGTTATCTTGATCACCCGAACCCCCACCGCGGGGAGGAGGGGGGCGGGGGCAGAGCAGGGGCCGCCGGGCGCAGGTTGTCGATCTCCGGCTCGAGCTTGACGTTGAATCCCGCACCGTTGAACCAGATCTGGACTGTGCCACGCAGCTTCGCCAGCGCCCGACACGCAAAGAGCATGCACACCGGACCCACGCGGATCAAGGACACCTCGTCCACCGCCAGCGGCCGCCCAATCATCGTGGTGGCCGCCATCAACCTCTCGACACGGCTCTGCTTCGGGGGAATGCCCCACAACTTCACCCACACCTCTGGCATGGACAGCGCTTTTGGCTCGGCAAGGGCCGCATCCCGAATGTCAGCGGTGATGTTGTTGATGGAGAGAAATAACTTGCCGCTATGCGTCGCCATCCTTAACATGACCGGATCTGGGAAAGCCACTGAGAAGCAGTCCGAGTCGAAGGGGGTCACCATCCAATCCCATGTGCCCTCGAAGAGGTGGTGCAGCTCCATCTCCAGGATTTCCTTGGACAAGACTCCCGGCGCCGCCGAGACCAGGGCCGCGTTGGCCCCCGGCGAGCCCTCCGGTGCCGCATCCACCTCATCTGGGTATTGCAGACAGAAGAAACACCCGCCCGAAAACGCGTGGCCCATCGACTGGAGCATCAACAGCTTGCCGCGTGTTGGGCAGTAGGCCGAGGCGTGGCCCTCTTGGCTACAGAGCACACACAACTGCTTGAAGGAGCACTCATTTTGGTAGTGCCCCGTGCGCCCGCAGCGGAAACACTCCGGCCCCTCTGCCTCCTCAACAGGAATGGGCTCCGCCGCCGTGCCCTTGGAGGAAGAAGGCTTCATGGCCGCCTTCATCACCGGCTTGTGCTTCTTCAGCTGTTGCTTGGAGTAGGGGTCGCCGACGCGGTCGCCGCCGAGGGGGAGGAGCGACTCCTTGCGCTTGAGCTCCAATCCCCGCTTCTTGTACTCCTCCTTCCTCTTCTTTTTCCGCTCCTGCTCCTTGAGCCACCAAGGTGGGGGCAGCCCCCAGCCACCGTCTTCACCGGCCCGCTCCGCCGCGCGCATCTTCGCCTGAGCGCGCAGATCTCGCTCACGACGCCGCTCCGCCTCCGGATCCAGCACCGCCGCCTTGTCCGCACGCCGATCTGCCTTCGAGCCCATCGCGACGACCTCCGCGAAGGATGCGATGAGGGGAGGGGGAGAAGCAGGGGTGGAGAAGGGGCGAGCGAAGCGGCCGAAGCGCCGCACCTCAGCTGTGGTGGCTGGAAACCCTGACGAACAATCTGGAGCGCCCCGACGGATCCACACCCACTTATATATCGGACGCTCCACCAGCAGGCCAGGGGAGACGGGCTTGGGCTGCACATTGAGGCCCATGGCCACCCTAACCCCCTCCACAACATGAGAAGCCACCTGGGCCGTGCGCAACCCACCCTGGGCTGGACGGTCCTCGACCACAGCAGGGCCAGCCACCTGGGCCGAGCACAACCCACCCTGGGCTAGACGGTCCGGGCCCACGACCTGGCCCAGACCCAACAGCCCAAGCTGACCACCAGAGCCAACCCTAGGCCAGGCGACGGGATCCTCCACCACCGCCGCCAGCGGTCCGGGCAGCGTCACCGACCCCGGCCGAGCCGCCCGCGCCGGCGCAGACCCCACGGCCAGCCGCAAGGGGGATGACACCACTGCGGTCACCGCAGCGCTGCCATCTACCCCACCGACCCGCATCTCCATGTGAGGCTCGACAACTTCTCTGGACGGGAAGAGACCTTTGAGGTCAAGCAGCAGTGCGAAGCAAGTACTGGCTTCGCCGCGTGTTCTCCTTGTTTTTACAACTATTATGAAAATATCTTCAGACTAAAGATTACAGCTGCAAAAAATATAACAGCTGCATGATGGTTAATCAAATCAAGGATGGTCAAGAACTTGCAGGTTTCCCATTACTAGATTATGCTACGTTGTTTATTTTGAAGTTAAGACTGAACTTCGAGCATTGGAGCATTTGGGAAATCTCGCCGCCAAGTCGACATCCAGTAATGGCATCTTGAACACAAAGGTCTAAAATTGAAAACTACACAATTTGACGAAATGCTCTCACCATCTCATGAAATTGATGCACTCGGTGAGGCAGAGAACGACGGTGTAGTGCTGCCGAACCTCTGTGCGTTGCTTTGCTACACTGTGCTTGCTCTTCTAGGTGTCATCCAGCGTCGCCCTTGCGCACATCCGCATCAGTCTCCAACCTTGTGGAAATGACTAAACAAAAATACTGTATGCACATCTTTATAGAGAAGATAAGAAAAAGGAAATTTCTTCCTCTGCTCCAAGTGTCACAACTCTGAATCTTTCAGTTGTAGAGGTAGACAGAATGGACATTATACTAATCTGCCTTCTCGTTTTGAAGATCACAACAACATTTACTACATCACAACGTACAAGAACCTTGCTGGTAAACGGTTACACCAAACAGAGTTTGGAAATCAACAATCATGAGTTGTGAGATAACAAAATAATCACATCTGAATTGGTCACTCAAAAGAACTTATGCATGTGAGAACCCTTACTGTGCTACTGCTCGCCATAATTTATTTGATTCAAGTGGAGAGCTTTTTTATTCCTCAAAAGCCCAAGATATATAGCATTATTTCAGAGAAAGGTAACAGCCTCAGCAGATTCTAGATAAGAAAAGGTCGAGAAAGATTTTATTCCTCAATTTTTAAAGTCACGGAAGTGCATGAAGCTGGATTTGAGAGTGAGACTGGGTAGAAAAGACTATGGGGTAATCAAAGTACAAGAGGTGATTCAAATAGAATGTTTAGGATACATATGTTCACAACTCAATTTCAGTTCGTAGAAATAAAAAGTTTGGTACATCTAGACTGAAATAAAACTCAAAAGAATTGTACCTTCGCTGTGTGATTTCCCTGTCAAATACCGAGCATACTAGCAGTAGGTGGTGTAGCAGGCCAACATGCAGCAAGCCAGCAACTCAGCCTGTGTTGGCCAGATCAACGGTGCGGCTCAGCCTGAGATAGAAATCTTCAAGTCGTCCCGGCTCCGGAAATCGCCCTGGGATGGCTAGATCCACGGCGCGGCTCCCCGGCGGCCGGATCCGGCTGCTCAAGGCGACACCTGGTCTCACCGCTGCTCACTGGATCCGGACGGAACACATAACCGTGGCGGGGACCGGGGAGTGGAGGGGATGGGAGGTGGCAGGGACGTGCCATGGTGGGGGGGTTGTGGCGGCCGGGACGGCGTGGCCGAGAGGGATGGCGGCGGCGACAGTGTGGCAGAGAGAACGAATGAGGGGTGAGAGAGTGAGGTCTTGCCCAGGGGTGCCATGGGGTGAGAGAGTGAGAGGGTGGCTGCCGTGAGGATAAGTCTTGGTAGGTGAAAAAAAACAATTTAATTTGTCTCACTTTTGTTTACATGTTTACATGATTAACAATTTGGTTCCTTCTTAGACCATGTTACCCAGTACACGTGGAGCCTGGCACTACAGCCAACACCCAACATGTAACAAAGCAGAATCTAGATAGTGGGTTCGGTTTAAATTACCATAAATTAACAAGCAGGCATGACATTATTTATACGACAGATCCACAACAATGTTAAACTCCTAGGAGTTTGTAGTTTTAGAGAAAAACAGTAGCAGTTTTCACATAAGACAATGGCGGATTGGAGATAGGAGGAGAGGGCCTCTCACCTTGAGGGGAAGCTAGACTATGCTCAACGCGGCTTGGCGGGGAGAGGAGGATGTGGGTGGTGCGAGAGGTTGTCGGGCAGAGGAGGAGGTCAGCAACGATGTGGCAGAGAGAGAGAGAGAGGATGATACACGTGACGTCCTCGAGGGATTAGAGGGAAAGGGGACATGAGAGATGGCGCGGAGAGGAGGTGCCGAAGATGTCGTGGAAGGAAGAGGAGGATGTGCGGCAATGAAAAAAGCGGATGGGTTTCGACAATGTCGTGAAGAGAAGGAGCATCGACGTTGTGGAGGAAGGAGGATGGGGCGGCTGACATCATGGAAGGGATAGGAGAGGTCGGGCAACGGCATGGAGCGAAGAAGAGGCGTCATTCCTACGAATGAAGCTGGCGACCACATTTATGATATTGTGTATGAATATCATAAGGGCATCAAGCTAATCTTAATGCATAATAGGTTATTAGTTGAATCATCGTTCTCTATGTATACATCGTCAAATTACCTTTTTTTTACCAACTTACATTGCAAATGAAGTAGATTTCAATTATTACTCCATTGCACTCGTGCTATTTTTCTATACATGTGAAATTTAACATGCATTACATTTATACTCCATCGTCCCAAAATTATTGTCTTAAATTTGTCTAAATATGGATGTATCAAGTCATGTATCAAGTCATGTTTTAGTATTAGATACATCCGTATTTAGACGAATCTAAGACAAGAATTTTGGGACGGAGAGAGTATATAACTTTAACAAAATATTTCAAAAGCCCGTGGCAAGCAAGGGCATTCTACTAGTTTATTTATTTAGGACAGTATAACCAAGCCTAAAGCGAGCCCTCTCAGCGATTTGAGTTTCTAGCCGTCCATTTTCGTGATCTGAACGTTTTTGACCGTTTGATCTGCTATGTACAGTCATCTGTTCCGCTCCTGTTAATAGTGGCCCAGCTGTCCTAATGGGTTGCTGCTCTTGAGGTCGAAACAGGAGCGTCTGGTAAACTGGGCCTGTTACACACCGAAGGCAGCCCATTTATGTAAGGAACTGAACATGCTTCGCTCGTAAGAAAAAAAAATCTCAAAAGGTATCCAACCACGCGACGCAGAGAGAGAAGCGTGAGGTCTGCATCGATCCAGCTCTGATGTGGTGTGCGGGATTGAGGCAAGGCAACGCGCGAGCTGAGATCAAATCGGAGGCGCGAGATTCAAGTGCAGACCATGCACTAGAGCGCTTGCTGGGATCGGGCGGAGCCGCCTCATTCGGGTCCAGCCGAGGCTCCGTATCACGCGATGGGATCCAGTGCAGCTGATGATCTTCAGTGCTCGATGGGATCCATTGCATCCGATGTGGTCGAGCGCGCGACACGGGCGCGAGGGCCCCCTTGTGGGGCGAGGCCATGGGGCCAGTAACCGGATAGCAAACCGTCTGTTGCTGATTCAGTCACCAACGATAGAATTCACCGTTGCAATAGACCTTAATGGCAATTCATGCCCACTCGCCAGGATAACTGCTACCAGACTTAATGGTAATTGAAGTGGCCACTCACCAACGTCTGGTAGTTGCAGGTCAGTTACCATGTCAATCCATGCTCTTTGGTACTCCACAGGCAATCACATCACATCTATATAGTCTCCACGGTCCAACCGCTCCTCCCCACCCCCTCCCTATTTCGGCGGGTTGCTACTTCATCTTCTCCGCAGCCTCTTCCCCAGTTCTTTGCATATCAAATTTTAGAATGAGATTATTATTGCATCTTTTATTTATCTTAGTTTTTCTACTCCCAACTGAATACAGGTGCTCTGAGTTGGTGGATTTGATTTTGATTCTGCTGGGCTGGGTTCTCTCTTGTCGTTCCAATGGCGTCTACAGTTGGGTGGTAATATTTTTATTCATCCACTATGATTGGGTTCTTGAATCTCTGTTCTGTTTGGGGATTTACGTATCCTAATGGACTATGTTGCCGAGGAACATATGAGGGAGATGTATAATGATGGCATCCCCTCTGTTTATCTTGTTGGACAGAAAACGTTCATGTACATACATGAATTATTCTCTAACTAGGACTAATGGTATTTCTCCTACTGCGTGTTGGCATCTAATATTTCCATGGCTCAAGTGCATATAACACAACTGAAAAGGATTGGGTGGGCGTGCATCTTTTGATGATCATCATTTATGCAGTTCTGCTGGAGCAGTCATCGTAGATAGTAATTTTTTTTAGAGCTGCTCCATCATCTTAATGCTAGCACTCTCGCTGGGATGCAACTGGCTTGCTGTTGAATCCGAGAACATGGTGATGGAGGAAGACCTGACTATGAAGGAGGGTAGTCAGTAACACCGCCCGACGGCGGTGGTGTAAGATGACTACTACCACTTATTCACATATTTTATCAAGATAATCTTTGACCAATGTTCCATCAAGATAATGCAGTTGCCCATGAACTTCCTGTGTTGGCGAGATGAACACCAGGCTTTATCCAGGCCGAGGATTCCCCACCTTGTATTGTACCTCTTCTAGCTGAAGATGTAACTACTATTGGTATTAATAAAGAGGTTTTGTTGTAAAAAGAAAGTTTCAATACATACCCATTCAGTTCATACTTCTTATTTGTGCTATCAATCTGTGTATAAATAAGCATTTCTAATGGGTTCTGTGTGTTACATTCATCACTTTACATATCTGGTAATTGATCATTTGTGTTCCAAAAAGAGGCAATTAGATGACCTAAGTTAAGTTCCTAGCTAGGGGTGTCCAGAAGATGCAAATCCAGATAACTGTACACTGCAATTTTATTTTATTTTGCGGGGTACACTGCAATTAGTTGCTCCTTTTGCTAATAGCACATTTTAGTCTTAGTTAGAGAATAATTCATGTATGTACATGAACGTTTTCTGATTTAAGGAAATTGTCATGAAGAATTAAATTAGTTGCTTTTAATCATATTTCATATATGAGGATAAAAGAAAATTTTAAGAAAAAACCCTCAGTTTGTATTTAACTATTATATATCCTTGCCACTATAATATAAAAGAAAAATGTTTAGACATATTATAAATATGCACATTCACAAACCTTATTATATGTGCAAAATAGACGGACGCGGCAACGCGCGCCATCATGGTCTAGTGACTAATTAAAGTACAATTTCTTCCCTGTAAAAAGAGTATTACTTCCGCAACAACACCTTTAAAAATGGATAAACGTCCTCACGCCATCATTGCCACGCTTGATCGAAGACAACATGTATAAGGATTTTCAATGCCAGCCATCGAATATCAGTGCAATGACAAGTAGATGATGCCTTAAACATGGTAACAACGCAATTTCGTACTGCCAAGATATAAAGTGGTCGTCAATCAACTCTTGATGATGAATCATTCGACATCCGCCTTCGTCTTTACTCCATGCCAGGCCGAAAAGGCACTAGATTTGTGAGACATCTTCCCACCTAAGACCACCGGCACAGTTGTCAGGGGGACGCTCATGTCTCAACACAGATTTGGCGCTACCACTTCACACTGATAGGAGTTACACTACAATACACTAAACGACTGCGTTCTTACCATTCACGTTTGTCCCTTTGCCCATGAGCGGTAAGTATTACCAGTGATAAGAGTCGCCCTAACTGTCACTGGTCAGCAGACGTCTACAAGATGTTTCTGTAGTAGTGTGGGTTCCCATCCTCAGTGGTTGTGAGATTGCTTCCGTTCGGGATCTTGCAGGGACCTAATTGTTGTATGCATCCACTATTCAGGGTCCTTCTTGCCTAAGTCAAGGTCTAGTTTGTAGTTTTTAATTCACTTTGGGTCATGATGTAAGTTTCTTTGCATAACTGCTTCACATTTAATAAAGCAACGGGTCCTTAGGAACCCATCCTCTCTTAGAAAAAAGGTAAAAGAAATTTATTTCAATTCCAATTGTGTTTGAAACAGAGGAATCATTGTATCATGGAACACAAATCACCGCAACCAGCGTAGAAATAGTAAAATTGTGGTTCCCATCTGCGCAGGTGTCATAGTGCCCAAAGAATTCTTGTGCCAAGGGCCAGCGTTGGTTTACTAGTCATGATTCACCTTGGGAGACTGAAATGCTTGGCTTATCAACTTCCAGCTCCTTATTGCTATCAGCATTGGAATCACAACCCATGGAGAGTTTGCACCAACAAAATATGTCCAGAAGTAGAATGGACTGAGGCAGAAGTTCATGCCGTCTAAGTAGGCGGTAATGTAGTAAACCAACATTGCGTAGATGTGGCCCATAGATACAATGAACTGTAGAATGTAGCTGTAGGACTTTCTGGAAGCAATAGCATAGCTGCAAGAAGCAAACTTGTGGTAAGCAGATAAACTAAATAACAAAAAACTACAATTAATGGTTTCTATCTAGTCTAATGCTATAAATCTATAAAGCACAGTGGAAAAAATTAGAGAGACATGCTAAAATTTTCTAAAAACTAGAGAGTACCCCACGCATTGCTGCATGAATCGATTGAAATGTATTCCAGCCATTTGATTATATGAAACATGCATAGTTGTAATATTAGTATATGAACTAAAACTAAAAACGAATATTATATATTTTTATTGATTATTGTGTAGTGGAAAAATATTTGAATATAAATGGTACTCCCTCTGTCCGAAAAAACTTGTCCCTCAAATGAATGTATCTAGCATCAAATTAGTGCTAGATACATCCATTTGAGGGATAAGTTTGGGACAAGTTTTTTTGGACGGAGGGAGTATAATATAATGGAAAACTTTTTCCCATACATGTTGAGTGAACCTTTGATGAGATGTCAGGTGTGGTGAGGTCACCATTGTTGCATGTAGACATATCTCACATGATTTCTTTTGTATGCACATGTTGGTTATTGGTTGATCTATAAATGGCGAGTACATATTACGCGCAATTTTAACCTGTTAGTCTTCAAAACATTTACCAATGCTATGATCTAATGCAATGGGTCGATAGATGACTGGAAGTTGATAAGAAAACTATGGCAAAGAGAAATCCTCCTCTTACCATATTATGTTGAGTAGGCAATCAGTGATGTACACCATATGCTAGGGGCAATACATAAAAGAAAATGGTAGAGGACTAATTACGCGTCAATATAAGCATCGATGGAGGAGTATGTAAATGAGTGTCGCCTACGCAAACCGAATGCTTGAGGGTGTGCTCACTAGTAGAAAAAGGGGTATTTGTCCCGGTTCATAAGGGCCTTTAGTCCCGGTTCTGGGAACCGGGACTAAAGGCTCTACACGTGGCCGCTGCCTGGAGGTCCACCTTTAGTCCCGGTTGGTAACACCAACCGGTACTAAAGGAATTTTTATGATTTTTCGTTTAATTTTTTTTGAATTTTTTTTATTTTCAAATTTCTGAATTATTTTAACCTCTCATCTCTAATCACCCCTCATCACTGCTCAATTTAACCTCTAATCTCTAATCACCCCTCATCATTCCAAATCATCTAACTTTCCGGACGGTCACCCATCCTCTCACTACTCCAGCCTAAGCACGCTTAACTTCCGGGTTCTATTCTCCCTCGTTTCCAAGTCTGCACTTGTTGTTTTCCTAACAATAGTAAGATGTCAATCCTATTAATCTCAGGAATTTAGCTTGAGCATGAAGTCACACATTTCACTGTTGAAACTATTGTTCTCAAAAATAACACTAACATTTAGTAACACTAATATTTTGTAACACTAATATTTCTTGAATAATTAGTTTGACCATAGTTTGACCAGATTTGACCAAAATTCAAAAACCTGAAATAATTATTTAGTGACACTAATATTCTTGAATAATTATTTAGTAACACTAATATTTCTTGAATAATTAGTTTGACCATAGTTTGACCGGATTTGACCAAAATTCAAAAAAACTGAAATAATTATTTAGTAACACTAATATTCTGGAATAATTATTTAGTAACACTAATACTTCTTGAATAAGTAGTTTGACCATAGTTTGACCAGATTTAACAAAAATTCAAAAAACAACTGAATTTTTTTGAATTTTTTTGCCTCTAGATCTTAAAAGCCCCATAACTTTTTTTCTGTTAGGTTTTTGAGGATTTTTCATATAAAAAACTTTTTCATCCGAGTTAGTATGCAAAAGTTATGCCCATTTTACTAAATTCTAGAGAGATTTCGCAAATAAAGTCGAAATTCACATTTGCAAATTTTCCCAACAACTAGACCACATATCACATGGGAAACTTATTTTCTTTTATTTTTTTGACATTTTCATCATTTT
>NC_041389.1:34117422-34132263 GCF_002162155.2 Triticum dicoccoides
GACCTTTAGTACCGGTTCGTGCCATGAACCGGTACTAATGCCTCAAACCCCATTAGTACCGGTTGGTGGCTCGAACCGGGACTAAAGGTCTAATCTTTAGTACTAGTTGGTGCCATGAACCGATACTAATGGGCATCACACCCTTTAGTCCTGGTTCGTGGCACCAACCGGGACTAAAAGGTCCAAACGAACCGGGACAAATGGCCCACGTGGCCTTGCGCTCACGAACCGGGACTAATGCCCCCATTAGTCCCGGTTCTAGACTGAACCGGGACTAATGGGCTAACCCGGCCTGGACCAAAGCCCTCTTTTCTACTAGTGGCTGGCCATTTGTTTGATACTTTTTGTTTTTTCGTTAAAGATGGACTCAACTGTGTCTGCAACCAAGAACCATGTGAGAAGTATGTCTTGGAATTTAGGCCTTCTTTCGTTTATAGGAATTTTGTAGGAATTTGTAGAAAAATTTCCTTTGTAGCCCTTTTATTTGCAGGAATAGAATATTGTTCCTATACATGATAGAACCAATCCTTCGTATTTGAAAGGAAGAATAACATTAGTCTAGACCAAATGAAAAAAAAACATATAATATGAACCAAATAACATCTCTTTTCCAATAGGATTTGAGATACAGGTCGTCATCTCACTTTTTGTGATTTTCCTATTCTCATTATATATTCTATACTATGAATCGAAGGAAGCCTTAGAAACAAAACTGGATTCATTCTGGTGGTCTGACAAATTCATCGACCTAGCTAGAAACTAGCAGATCAAGCAAAATTTAATCTCTTAGTGTAGTCTGAGAAATTCTGGTGATCCGACTTATTCTTGTTTTGCCGGGAATAGACAGTGTAGTGAAGTGAAAATGAGTAGTAGTAAAATGTAATAAGGTGACCTACACAGCAAGAAGTGATAAAGGGCCTTGTAGAAAAACCGCAATGACTTCGATCGCGGTGGTTGTGGTGTCCCCGATGGCATATCTGGAGTCAGCTTTGCTGTACTCTTTCCCTTAAGATGTAGCATGCATGCAGTTAGTTACTCCAAAAATTAAGATCATCATTTCGAGATAATGGATACGGTGAGAGGATATAATATTCAGCAATAACTTACATATTTCATCAAAAAAATTGGGATTTTCCTTGGTAAGGTAATTGGGGGTGAAGAGCAAAGATGCTTCGATGATTAGGTGGGTCAACCCAGTGATTGCCCACCAGCACATGAGCAAACGGTCGGCCTTGGATAATCTGCCGGATCTTCCTGGAAGAGACGAAGATCAAGAGACCATGGGGAGTGTTAAGTTGCATGGAACAATCTCTCCATTTCTTTTTTACTTTGCATGTTAGGTTTGTCTTAAGTCAAACTTTCTATATAATTTGATCCGGTTCATAGAAAAGGGTAATAGAATTCACCTCATCAAATCAATATCATTACACTTATTGTGGAATATAACTTTAAAATTATATTTATTTGGTATTGTAAATGTTGATAATATTTGTTATGTTAAAATTTGACAAAATTTTACAAAATTGGACTCAAGGCAAATCTAATAGCAGAGTAAAAATAAACAGAGGAAGAACGTGCATACGTATACATGATGTAAGGATAGATTTGGTGTTTGCAGTAGTTACCAGTATTGAGGACATGGCCGGAGACAAGCCAGATTACCGCGATGAGCAAGAGGGAAGTGCCTATGAGGGGCACCACGAGTTGGAGGGGTGAAAGCTGCTGCGGCACGAAGCCGGGGAGCTCCAGGTCACTTGGCCAGTAAGGGTGGCCGCCTATCGCCATGGTTGGATGGACCAAGGGAGAGCGAGCGAGATGTGGGTGGAATTCTTCTTGCGCACTATGTAACCTCTTGTTCTGCAGGCGCAACAGCAGCTCGCCTCCTTTCCTTATAACAAGTTAAATGCACAACCTCCAGATGATGATGAGTCCCCTAGAAAAAAAATTATACTAATTAATGTGATGATTGATGTAGATGCTCAATCACATCTACATATAAAGTCAAATATGGGGCGGCAGCTGATACACATGGTGACTAATTAATCTATGCTGTAGCATCAGCGTCACCTACCGGTTCCCCAACCTGTCCTCTCTATGATGAGAATCCCTTTCATGGACTTGTGGTGTGTCCACAACTCCACATGCCGCCATGCTCTGGGATATGATGCAGGAAGATTGGCCGCTGCCGTTGAAGATGGAGATTTGTCATATATGCGGGCAATGAGTGCCTATTCCGTTTACTGGTTGGTGAGGCTAAGGTAGTTCGAGGCATGATCATTTGGCTGGTTTAGCGTAGTACTATTTGTAGTCTGCGATGTGAATTAGCTCAGCCAAGCCTTTCCCTCCTGTTGAGGTCTCTGGACGATTTTTGGGCAGCTATTGGACTTCATCACGAGATAAGATGGGTACCAAAACGGGGATTTGGTGCTTAATAGGTTGAAGGTACAACCACTTTTTGTAACCATCCAATCACAAGTTCATTATCTATTGTTCTCACATGAACTTCCTACTTGTGGCCACCAGAAAATCAGGCGATGCTAGATTAGATTATCAAACATACGTGCAAAGTCGAATATGGGTGGCTCCATGTGGTACACATCGGTAACAGTACTGGTCCAGCATAAACTAGGAGGGTGGGGTAATATGGCGTGATTAAAAAGGAACGGGGACCTGCATGCAGCAGAAATATACAAAACCTCCGTATAATTATAGCAAAAAAATGGTGGCGGTCGCCATATGAGATATGGAGCTCACTTCATATGCATTTAAAGGACGCGGCAGCTATGCGCAAACACATTCGCCATAATACGGCCTATTTCATTTTATTTTTATTGCATCAACTCAATAATCACACACTCAATTTAAGGGATTAAAACACTAATTTAAGATAACATGACATTACAAAGTTTTTACATAGGGGTAGAAAAAACGATTAGCGACATTTTCATACTAATAAGCTGATGAGTATTTTAAGTCTTGGAAGAAGCACTAGTTGCTTCTCAACACAACGACGATGAATGCAATGCAATGGGCACATGAATATGTGACACTTCGTCCTCTACGTGTGATGGTATGACGGTCCGGCAACCTCGTCTTCATCCCATTCCCGCCGGCAATCGTCGAGGTTAGGGAAGCCCAATATGACATGATTCGTCTCAGTTAATGTCACCATATCCATGTCAAATTTGTGCCATGAGATGTGCTTCCTCTCCATGGCCGTATCCATATGTTCCTCATCATAATAGATCTAGCCTCCTCCTTCTCTTCCTCCTCCACTAGGATCTAGTCCTCCTCCTTGGAGAGCAACGCCTTGTCCGTCTGCCGACTAAGCAACATGGCGACAAGGAGGAAAGTAGAGGTCGTGGGCAGCAATGAGAGAGGTGGAGGCCGTGGGAGGTAGGCGAATGAGCTATGCGGAGACGGCAATGGCATTTCTATATGGAGCTCAAAATATTCAGGATCGAAGGCTCAATATGAAGCGCCCTTCAAAGGTTATGAGGATGCGGGGGATATATGACGACTCTACTAGAGTGTCATTTTCAGCCAAATTGTCATTTATCAACGATTATTATGCCGATGAGGACCATATGATGGCTCTGCTAGAGTTGAGCTAGGCATCCATTATTATAGCAGTGATGAAAAGATCGATTGTACTCACCAAGATTGATATAAATTAAGTCAACACTTGTGTGGTAGATAATTGAGCATGTGACAATGAAGGGCACCACAGCCTAACCGCTGGCAGGCTAGGGTTGAAGGTTTCGTTATTCACAACCACCGAAGTTGCCATTAGGTAAGCATAATTTGAAACGGAGGCAAAAGCTTTGCCTCGTCCATTAAATAAGAGAGAACAATGTTTGTTACAAGCCACCAAAATACACGACATGTGGATTACTCGCGCACAACAAAAGACCCTAGTTTCTTTGCTCTAGCAATGGCCCAAAGGTTTGCCTCGGTGGAGAAGGAAGAAAGCAAGATTGGCGGTGGGGCACACTTATGCTTAAAACCCTCACGTCTCACTCGTTACAAACTGTCCAAGAGACAAGCATGGTGATGGAGGCCTTGGCTTGTCGATTTGGTGTGCCCTCAGCGCAAGTGCTTTCCCACCAATCTTCAACCGTGTCAAACAAGGGACAGTCGGAAGTGTCGAGCCCAAGCATGGGGAATTTCCCAATGACCAAAGACCAAAGACGCTGAATGTAGCGGCACTTGTAGAAGAGATCTGGCCCGCACACTTGCCTCCTCTTGCAAAGAGGGAAAACATCACAATTTGGCCATCCTCGCTTTGCCAATCTATCCCCCGTCTAGATTCTATCTTAAAGGGCTAGCCAAGCAAAAAAAGTAACTTTTGGGGGTGGCTAAACCTTCCAAATCATCATATCCATGGGTTAAAGGACCATCCCTAGGAATTGTGCCTTGTATGCGGATGTTGTCGAGTACTGCCCATTGCTCGTATGCTTCCAAATGATTTCATCCTCTGCGAGCTCATCAAGGTGGACCTCGTTAAGAAGCGTACAAAGAGCGAAGAACTGCGTGATGTGCTCGGTGATGACGTTGATGGGGTTTTTGATCTTAAGGATCCACACGTTGTGCTTGAGGGCCTCACTGACCTTCCAACTTTTTTCTTGGAAGCTTCATAAATGTGTGGGGCAATGTCTTTTGACGTACGCCTAAGAAGCCAAGGAGAGTCGCACAAGGGTGTCCTCACGCCGTTACCAACGGTGCTGCTGGGGGAAGCATAGAAAGAGTTGAGGTCCTCCGCATCACATGGGTTTCCCATCCCAACCCACATGTTGGTGAGCTCTTTCCATTCATACCACGACCATCGTAACCGTAGAGCCCTTGTAAACATGGCGGTGTTGAGGACCCCGAGCCCTCCATACGAAAGTGGCAGGAAAACTTTCTCCCATTTCACCCTGCATTTAGCCCCCGATTTCTTGTCAGAACCGGACCATAGGAAAGCTCTTTATTTCGAGCTTGTTGATGTTGTGGAGGATGGTTGGCGGGATGACCAGTGGGGTGGCGGGGTAGACCACTTGGGAAGTGATCATGGACTTGATAAGGGTCGTTCTTCGCCCGATGGTGGTGATGTTTCAGCCATCATACCACACGGCGCATGGGAAAAAATTATAAAAGCTTGGCCTAATGAACAGATGAGGTCCATGATTGGCCTATCGAAATACATCATTTGTCACATGCTCTTAGTTATATGCTGTCCGATCGGTCCATCCATATTAGTTACTGCCTTTGTACCATAATATATGATGTTTTAGCTGCTTAAATTGAACTGCTAAAACATCATATATTATGGTACGGAGGGAGTAGTTATTGGCCCCTATGTAGCAGGTTACATTTTTATTTTTATTTTAGAAAAGGAGGATTACGTCGGCCCTCTGCATCAGAGCAATGCATGAAACCATCTTATTAACCAAAAGATCCAACAAGTATGTAGTATGATACAAAACTTATCAAGAGATAAATAAAAGGAGAACTCAAAGCCACAACCGGCAAAACATAGGACTAGATGCCTATACAACTAAACACTGAACATTCAGTTCAGGAGGGCTTTAGTGGGTGAACGTTGGATATTTTGGCTACATCTGGTCTGTAGGTTCGTGGATGTTCAACTCTCTGACAAACCAGATACCATTCGATGGAAATCCAGGAACAATAGTTTCACGGTGAAATCTATGTACATGGACTTAATTAACTCTGGGCCAGTGATGAGATCACTTCACATGTTGAAGGTTAAAGTTTTGCTAAGAATCAAAATCTTCATGTGGTTTATCCACAAGAAACTGATTCTTACACTACTAGGGAAACTCCTAGTAGTGGCGCTGGTTTAGAGGCTAGCAGTAGCGCGAGGGCCCGCGCTACTGCCACGAAGCTACAACTAATTTTTAGCAGTAGCGTGGGTGCAACCCCACGCTACTGATAAGTCAGTTACCAGTAGCATGTAATTGCACCCGCGCTACTGCTAAGTACTGGAAGCATGGGCCATACCCCCACACTACTATTATTCGTCCGTATTTTTTGTTTTATACTTTATTTATAAAAGTTTTGATACAATAGCAATTATGAGATTGTTATATCATTATGGTTATGATGAGTTATTATATCAGTTGGTGAAAAAACATGGATTAGATTCAAGAGGATGGATCCAAAGTGAACTAATCCGAACTTGGTCACTTTCAATCCATCCACTTGAATCTAATCCGTTTTTCTTCCACCCAATGATTTAATAACTACTAGTACAGAATTGGTCACTGTGCATTCATTCACTTGAATCTAATCCCTTTTCTTGCATCCACTGATATAATAACTCATCATGACCATAATAACAACTCATAATAATAATAATAATAACTCATAATAATAATAATAATAACAAGTCCTCATCATCATCATCATAGTCATATAACAACCTATCATTCTAGCACATAACTCATCATTATCATAATAACAACTCCCCCTCATCATCATAGTCATAACCACCACTAGCTAATTGTTCTTAGCACATGATGAGTATACTTGCTAGGACCTACTACTCTCTTTTAAGTTAAAATAGCATAAAACATGATAGCCCTTGAATTTCCATTATGGAGAATAGAGATCCACCTGTCTCCAATTTGTGGGTTGCGCACCATGTTACCTCCATGTAGTTCCCTGTGATCATTCATAACTTTTCTACATTCTTTGGTTGTGAGGTCTTCATCCCTTCGAGAAATCGTGTATGCACTACAGTGAACCGTAGGCAGACTTGGTCGTAAGCTAATAATATCCTTGTCACCTTTCATATGCATCAAATGAGGCACACAATCCTTTGGGAGTTTCTGTTAAAGAATATAATAATAACATAGTTAGCAATGTAGTTTAGCTTAAGAAGAATGTATGCAAAAGATGCACTAGTGTCATAATAGTAAAAAATCTTACCATGCTATTTCCATGGATGTTACCAGTTCAACACATGGACTAATGACACGTGTTGAACATAATTTGGAGGAATTTCATAATTATTCTTGAAAGTCTCAACATCATTAATAAATGAGACAAGATGATTTTTCTCCTTGCAAGTTAGTTCAGAGCCATAATTGTTGTAGGTTTTGTCTACTACCTTCCGTACATTTCTTGATGAATGGAAATATGCTATCAACTATTTTTAAATAAACAATATAAACTACTTAACAAATTTATTTGACAAACTCACAGAGAGGTAGAACTAGAATCATATCCACATTCACCCAAATGTCAATATTATCTTCAACATGTGATTAACTGCATTGTAGCCTTAACCGCAAAAGTTTAAACCATGTCGAGTCCTGAGGTGAGCTATCTTCGTCTCCATATTGTCACTATCTTGGAAACAGAGCTTCTCCAAAACAAACAGTCCTGCATGGCAGGGGATGCACTAGTTAAATTAAAAAAGGGAAATTACACGTTGAAGCAAAGAATCACAAGTCATGCTTAATTACACGTTCATGCAAAGAAGCACAAGTCAATACCTACCGTAAAAACATCGAATGTCTCGTCCAGCTTGATGGTGAAGTACCTACCGTCTTCCAGACGATACCTTTCGCACATATCCTGGTCATCGGCGTAGTAATCACACTCGGGGATCCTATCATCGTCAGAAATTTCCTGTGTTCATAATTCAAAGATTATAAATCGATGGCAATTACTAGAAACTCAACACACTAATCGCTCTTCAGCACAGGTTGACTTTGGGTCTGCCAAGTTTTCCTTCAAACTCTCTTATCACGTGGTGTATATGGTGGGTGCTCCCTCTCTGATATATTCGACCATCGGTGATGGTCGCTCCTCCCTTCGTTCCCGAATGCATTACACCAAAATTTCTAGCACATGGGAATGAAGGAATGACCCCCACGATAATAGTCGTGATTCTTACTCCCTGATATTTGCGACCATTGATGATGGTCGCTCTTCTCTTCCTTCTCGTGCATTAGCAAAAGGTCTATCATGAGAAGAAAGAGGAAGAGCGACTCCCACGACAACAGTCGGCATTCTTCTTCTCTCATATATGATGGACACTCCCTCACTGATTTTTCAACCGTCGGTGATGGTCGCTCTTCTCTTCCTTCTCGTGCATTCCCAAAAGGACTATCATGAGAAGAAGAGGAAGAGCGACCCCCACGACAACAATCGGCATTCTTCTTCTCTCATATATGGTGGAAACTCTCCCTCACTGATTTTTTGACCGTCATGTATAGAGCCCCGACAGACTTAAAGTCAGTACAAAATGTCGTTTAATTCTCTTTCCGGCAAATTCAGGCACTCTATATTTCCTATACTCTAGCACAAGTATGCTAAAATTCACGAAAAATTCCAGCATCAACTTTGCTAAAATAGGACATATGGAACGCCTGAAATTTGCTAGAACTGAAATGAATCAACACTCCGGCAAAACATAGGCCACTCGGGTGTTCCCTGCAAACATAGGCCACTAGGGCAAGCACATATCCTTCATTTTCGTATTTAAGCAACCACAAAGACCATGTTTACTCACTATAGACGATGGCTATCGACCGGGTGCAGGTGTCATCAGTGATCTTCTGGGCATCGTCGACCAGCTCATCGGTGATCTACCATACGCCACACATGAGCATTGAAATTAGGTTCTCATTGTATTTCAATGGTTCAATATTTACAAAAACATTTCAATATATCTTATAAACCGAACATTTCATTTGGACAAGAAGCATAACTAAATACCGTAGTTCTTCAAGCAAGTAGGTCTCTCTCATGTTTCAAAATCATGCAAAGGACCTACTATAGTCAACTATTGTTGCCCCTTCCTAATGTCAAATTATGCAAGACACTAACCTGTTTCACCCATGGCCTAAGTCTTCAGGTTTTCATTTCATGAAAATACTAGCTTCAATTTTTCATTTAAAAAACACTAGCTTCACATTTTTACTAGCTTCACATTTTTTAAGAAAAATACTAACTTCACATTTTCACAGCTACTAATCTACTACTACTACTACATCTATGAAAACATATATATGAAAACATGCATATACCAGGACCATTTAGCAATTCATTTCCATTTAGACCTAAAACTTGAAGAAATGCTAGAACTTGAAGAAATTCCCAAAACCTAGGGAAGAGGGGGGAGGAGGGGCAGCGGCTGGCGGAGAAAGGAGGGCAGGTGGCTCCAGGAGGGAGGAGGGGCAGCAATGGCTGGAGGAGGGAGGAGATGGGTGGCCGGCGGCTGGAGGAGAGAGGAGGGGCGACATATGGCTGGAGGAGGGAGGAGGGGCTGTGGCTAGCTGGAGGAGGTAGGAGGGAGGAGGGGCGGGGTGGAGGATGGAGGAGGCTTACCGAGCAGGACGACGGTGTGGTCACGGCGGCGACAACGCGGGAGGCGAGGAAGGTAGAGAAGGTGGAGAGGGAAGAGTGAGCAACATGCGCCGGTATGTAGGGGATAATGTTGGCTTAGCAGCAGCTGGGGCTAGGGGCCAGCGCTACTGCTAAAGGCCATAGCAGTAGCCCTGGGCCAGCGGCCCACACTGCTGCTAAGTTGGGCCCACCTATTGGCACATTACACCCATAGTGGTAAAGCAGTGCCATAGGCCCACGCTAGTGCTATAAGTTTAGCCGTAGCATGGAGTTTTTCAAACACACTAGTACTACGGGTGGGTAAGGTGGGGACCCCTTAGCTACAACGCTGGGTGGCTATCCCGCGCTACTACTATAGGATTACTTGTAGTGCTCGATTAGACCCAGCGCTACTGCTAAGTAGCAGTAGCCGTGGCCTATTACCCCGCGCTACTATAAAGGTTCTACCTATAAAGTATTCCCTTGTAGTGTAACCAAGGATAACCTAGTTAAGCGAAGATGGGTGGGTAGTTCACGATGTTGTTTTTGTGACCAGAATAAAACCATAAAACACCTCTTTCTCGATTGTCCTCTCGCCAAACTACTTTGGCGCATGATACATATAGCCTTTAATGTTACTCCTCCAATTAGTATCGACACATTATTTGGGACATGGCTAACCGCAGTGGAATCAAATATTGTGGGACTTATTCGGATAGGGATATGCGCACTACTTTGGGCTATATCACTAGTAGAAAAACACCTAATAGTCCCGGTTCATAAGGGTCTTTAGTCCCGGTTCATGAACCAAGACTAATGGGTCGTTACTAATACCTCCACCCATTAGTCCCGGTTCAAACACGAACCGGGACCAATGTGCCTCCACGTGGCCCTGTGCGCCGAGCCCAGTCAGGGGGCCTTTGGTCCCGGTTGGTGGCTCCAACCGGGACCAAAAGGCATCCACGCGTCAGCATTCCAGTGGCTGGGGTTTTTGTTTTTCTTGAAAGGAGGGGAGGTTGGGGTTTTGGGGGATTAATTTAGGTGTTTCATATATTGTGTTAGCTAGCTAATTAATAGAGATAAGTGTCCTCTCTTATGTTCGTGCTTGGTCGACGCTACGTACTATATATACATAAGTGATCGAGAGAACCATTCAGTATAGAAGTTCGTCATGCATACCGAGAGAAGTGATCGATCGACCTCTCCTTCTCCGAGAGATTGGTCGAACAACAAGTTTTCGTATCATGTATCCGACGCTACTGGCTACATACATGTACAATATGTATAAGATCTCTTAATTACAAACCCCTAGCATTTGAAATCAATTTCCACATTGGTATTCTCCGGCTTTACTGATGACGTGGTCAAGAAAGAATCCCGCCAATTCCTCTTGAATTGCTTTCATGCGACCTGGTTCTAGGAGTTCATCCCGCATCTGCCACGTCTAATTTGAAGAAGGGGGTTAATTAATACATATATATGAATGAAACTCAACAGAAATGATGATGTAATAAAATGAAATTGTGAATATTATTGCTTACGCACTTCATATTGTCTTCTAGAGTAGCCCCGCTTGTTTTTCAAAGTCGCGGTGTGGATGAACTCGCACACGTAGTATCCACAGAAATCATTCCCTTCCTCCTGCCACAAGCACTTTACGAGAAATAGAGGTCAATCAAACTGATAATGAAGCATTATAAATGGCATTGATGAAAGTATAGCTATAGAATCAACGGGAGATGCGCGCAACTAGCTAGCCAGTAGTACTTACTTTCAGGTATTTATATGTCAGCTCCTTCGGCAGTCCCGGAGCTTCTGCGGTGGACTGTTTCCAAACCCTGCAAGACAAAGAAAATAATTATTATTACTTGAGATATCAGGAAAGGAACAAAAAGTTGCCGATATGGTGCGATAATGATCGATTGAACTTACTTGCTGAGCATTTCAGTGATGTCCGCATAGGATTTGGGACCTTTCCGTCTCGAGTCTAAGATGGTTACTAGTCCACGCTCAAGCTTAATCTCCAGAAGAATATAGTGGTACCTGCGCACGCATGCATAACTCATCAATTACATTACTATAAGCTCGCTTGAGTAATAAAGGAAACCGAATATGCACACAACAGTAACACTCACGAGCCGTTGTAAGGAAAGAGTATGGTATCTTTGTTTTGATTTTTGATCAACGATTGTAGCAAGTTGTCCTCGGCCTCTTTGACGTTCTTTTCAACCAGAAATACATCTATGATATTTGTGTTAATGAACCCAATATCATAAATTTCTTGTTTTTTGCACTCGACGATCTTCAATCTGCATAATATATTGAGAATAATTAATTATAAATACATGCAATGAAAGAGCCGAGCTATATATAGAGACTTAATGACAGAAATAGTACTTACAGGCAGTAGCAAAAGACCATTAATTTATCGAGGGCCTTTTGATTGAAGAACTCGAAGAACTCCTCAAATGGAACAGTCAACAGATCATTTGCAACGAGATCGTGCTCCTCTTTAATATGCAGATACAAAGCATTCTTACCCTCAGACTCTCTGCAGGTTTCCATGTACCAATTATGGAATCTTCGCATCATTGTTGTCAGAGATTTTTCATCTTTGACGAGAGGCTTCCCGTACTCGTATCTGTGTTCGTCCACCTCCAAGAAATCAGGAAGTGCATCGTCAGGCAGGTAATCGTCAAGATTGCCATAACCAACCACCGTCCTCGGAGCATTAGACACTTTGAGCGGGGGGCACGATTTCTTTGCTTGTTCGCCGAGCTGGGCAATTTTTTCCCCTTTGCTCGTTCTTTTGACCTTTTAGCACTGACAATAGTTCTCGACCGTTGGGCTTGGAGATATGTCTGTTCAGTAATGCGCTCATAGTTGGTTCTCGGCGGAGACTTTGGTGGTTTCCTCAGGGCATCGATAGTGCGCTTTGCTTTCACCGGATCTACCTTCTCCTCCGGAGGTGGATGTCTCTTTGCTTTCACCCCTTCAAAGAACTCCTTCACGTGGGTCCGCACAATCGTATCGTTTTCCTCCTCGGACCTCTCGTACGGTAACTTCTATAGAGGCTTTAGAGATGATGGACCGTATTTGTATTGCCTCCCCCTCTGGTTGTGCTGCTAGACGCCGGAGCAGACGGAGCGGCTGCGGCGTCTGTCTTCTTTCGTGCTTTCTTACGAGGCGGAGGAGAAGGAGTACGACGCGCCGGAGCAGCTGGGGCGGCGGCGGGTCTCTTCCGCCCTTGCTGGCGAGGCGGAGAAGGAGGATGCTGCTGGCTGCTCGGGAGCGCCGGAGCAGGCGGAGAAGGAGGCGGAGTGCCGCCATGCGCCGGAGAAGGAGGCGGAGTGCCGCCATGCGTGCCCTGATCGTCACTCGCCGGAGGAGGAGGCGGTGGAGGAGGCGGAGTGCCCTGACTCGCCGGAGCAGGAGGAGGAGGCGGAGGCGTCCAGTTCAAAAGGTTGATGAGCTCCTTCTTTCATAGGCATGGAGTCTTCAGAGCAGAACCCAGCCTAGTCTCCCCTTCACCGGTAGGGTGGTCAAGCACGAGGTCCTCAAATCCCTCCGTTATTTCATCCACCATCACCTTAGCATATCCTTTTGGAATCGGCTGGCAGTGATAAGTTGTGCCGGGTCCACTAGGATAAACTTGGCCAACAGCCGCCTTGACCTTCAAAGTCATCCATCGCGCCATCATGTGGCAATTTTGAGACTCGGTGATACCATCCACAGGATAGCTGGCAGGAGCCTTCAAGACATGCTCCGGCTAAAGCAGCTCGGTGGAAGCCACGCTGCCTCTCTGCTGAGATGGCGGGGTAGCTTCGGGGGAAGCTTCGGCAGGTCGTTTGCTGCGATCTACTGCTTCTCGTTCCTCTTCTCGATCCTCTAGCCCCATTACCCTTTCGTGCAGCGCCTGCAGTTGGTCCTGCTCCAGTTTCTTCCTCCTCTCGTGGGTTTTGTAACCCCCTGCGTCCAGAAAACCAACCTTCCACGGAATGGAGCCTGGCGTGCCTCGTGTCCGTCCAGGGTGCTCAGGATTCCCAAGGGCCATTGTGAGCTCGTCCTTCTCCCTGTTTGGAAGGAACGTCCCTCGCTGCGCTGCATCGATATAGTGTCGAAGGTTCTTGACTGGTATTTCCAGTTGCTTGTCCGTCCACTGGCAAAACCCTGTTACAGGGTCCAAGGTTCCGCCAGACCCGAAGAACCAAGTCCGGCAACGGTCTGGCCATCTCATTGTCTCTGGTTCGATCCCTTTTTCAAGCAGATCATTCTCAGCCTTGGACCACTTAGGCCGGGCTTGCAGGTAGCCACCTGAACCCGTGCGATGGTGAAGCGTCTTCTTCGCAGCATTTTTCTTGTTTGTCTCCGACATCTTCTTACTCTTTTTCGATGTCTTGTGGGACACAAATGCGGGCCAGTGATCTTTGATCTTCTCATATTTGCCGATGAATTCTGGTGTCTTTTTATTTTTGACAAACTGGTTCAGCTCTTTCCTCCACCTCCTCATTAGGGTTGCCGTCTTCTTAAGAGCACAAGACTTGATTAATTCCTCTTTAACTGGCTTCTCCGGATCCTCCTCTGGTGGTAGAGTGAAATTTGCCTTCAGCTCAGTCCAAAGATATTCTTTCTGCATATCATTGACATAAGACACCTCAGGGTCTTCCTCCTTAGGCTTATACCATTGCTGGATGCTGATCGGGATCTTCTCCCTAACAAGAACCCCGCACTGAGAAAAAAATGCCTTCCTTGTCCGGATGGGTTCAATCGGTTCGCCATCGGGCACGATTTCTATGATCTCAAACTTTTCATTCGAGCTCAACTTTTTCTTCGGGCCTCGTCTCCTTACCGAAGTTGTGCTCGATCCGGAGGGCTAGAAATTATAAGGAAGAAAGACGAGATAATTAATATATGTATATATACCAAAACAATGGAAGCATCAATTAACTAGTCAGCACGGGCTTAACTAATATATATACCTGGCCGGGCTCGGTTCGGTCACCGGAGCAGTCAGCACGGTCTCCTTCTTGTTCCTCCATTGTGTCACCGGAGCCATCATGAACATAGTCCTGTTCTTGTACCGGCATTAATGGGCC
Source organism: Triticum dicoccoides (assembly GCF_002162155.2). Lineage (NCBI taxonomy): Eukaryota > Viridiplantae > Streptophyta > Magnoliopsida > Poales > Poaceae > Triticum > Triticum dicoccoides. The sequence goes on from NC_041389.1 coordinate 34,131,858, forward strand.
GAAGCCATCATGAACATAGCCCTCTTCTTCACCCCGTTCTTCCAGCTGACCAACAACGGTGTCGAGGAGAAATGACGCAACTTCATCCCTTCCATTTGCGATTATGTCCCTCAATATCGCTTATGTTTCTTTGTCTCGGCAGTGCTCCATAGTTTCTGCAAATATTTACAACATGTTTATATATGGTACAGATGGAACTAGTGGCGAACGTAGAACTAGCCAGCTAATCACAATAAGGAATCATGTTAGTGGCCTCGATGCTGCTTCTCTAGGGTTTGGGGTCGCCTCGACACAACAACGCTTCGAGAGAGTTAATTTGTCGGGTAGGGGCGCGGCAGGAGGGGGTAGGAGACCAACATCGTTTTATCTCTAGGGTTTGGGTGTTGTCCTCGAGAGTTTTGGTCGA
>NC_041389.1:34132409-34133328 GCF_002162155.2 Triticum dicoccoides
GAGGGGGGGGGGGTATTTATATCGACCGCCCCTCATGTCGAAGTTATCTCGAGGGGGTTATATCGACAATGACGTGACAACGACGAGAAAGGAAAATAATTAAGAAAAAGGAAGAAAAGAGGAACAAGGAAGAAGGAAGAAGAAGGAAAAAAAAAGAGGAGAAGAAGAAAGGAATAGAGGAGAAGAAGAAAAAATAGGAAAAAAATTATTTTTCCTATTTTTTCTTCTTCTCCTCTATTCCTTTCTTCTTCTCCTCTTCTTTTTCTTCTTTTTTCCTCTTCTTATTTATTTCTCCTCTTCTTCCTCTCCTCTTCTTCATCTTCTTATTTTTCTTTTTCCTCTCATTCTTTTTCTTCTTCTTTCTTCCTTCTTCCTTCTTCCTCTTTTCTTCCTTTTCCTTATTTTACTTTAAATTTCTCCTCTACACTAACCTAAAATCGATATCTACTAACAACTTAAAAAAATAATACATATATGAAAAAATGCATATATGAAAAAAAACATCATCATATCATCAACAGAAAAAATAGTATTTTTTCTAAAAATCTATCTTTTGCATATATACATCAACATATATATACACTAACCTAAAATGCACAAAAATGCTATCGGAGAGGGGGTATATCGACCCCCCCCCCTCATGTATCCACATACATACTTACATATATGTATAAATTTTTGCATATATAAAGTTTTTCTAAAATCTAACTTTTGCATATATGAACATATATACACAGAGAACATATACATATATACGCAGAGAACATATACATAAAATGCACAAAAAAATAAGAGGAAAGGGTGCCGGCGGCCGGACCGAAGGCGGCGGCGTGTGGTCAGGGCGACGACGACGGGGTTGGGGAAGGGGCGGCGCGCGCGGCGACGGTGACGGGGTCGGGGAACGGGTGGCGCGCGCGGC
>NC_041389.1:34134502-34146392 GCF_002162155.2 Triticum dicoccoides
AATACTTATTGTTTTTGTTTTGTTTTCTGCATTTTTTTTTTGTTTTTTTGCTTTATTTTTTAATTGTTTTTGCTTTTAGTTTTAGGAAAATTATAAACTTTCTGTTAGTGCCATTAGTTTTCAAATTTGAAAACATTTTTTTGTTTTTTTGTTTTCTTTCTTGCTTTATTTATTTTATTTTGTTTCTACTTACAACAAAATACTTATTGTTGATATTTTTAATTATTATGAGGGCTGAACCATAAGACATTAAAGCATTTCAAATGATCTCTGAAAAAGTTGAAAGTTGGCATGGTATCATAAATTGACCCACATAGCATGTGCATGTACAAAACGGACAATGGTATCATACTCGTCAGTTACAAAGTTGGCATGGTACCATCATAATAGTTGCGGGAGAAAGTCTTCACTTTTTCTTCGCTTGTGTCATTTGCTTATTGCGCCGTAACCATGGATAATCTTCATCGTTTATCAGGATGCTAGGGTCAGCCTTGACTTTGAAGAGAGAAATTTCATGAAACTTTTCATAAATCTTCAGACATGTCTGTCTTGTCCTCCACTCCCACGATGTCCCTTTTTCCTGAAAGAACTATGTGGCGCTTTGGCTCATCGTATGATGTATTCGCTTCCTTATCTTTTCTCTTTCTTGATCTGGTAGACATGTCCTTCACATAGATAACCTGTGCCACATCATTGGCTAGGACGAACGGTTCGTCAGTGTACCCAAAATTTTTCAGATCCACTGTTGTCATTCCGTACTGTGGGTCTACCTGTACTACGCCTCCTGACAGATTGACCCATTTGCACTTAAACAAAGGGACCTTAAAATCTACTCTGTAGTCAAGTTCCCATATGTCCACTATGTAACCATAAAATGTGTCCTTTCCCCTCTCGGTTGTTGCATCAAAGCGGACACCGCTATTTTGATTGGTGCTCTTTTGATCTTGGTCAATCGTGTAAAATGTATTCCCATTTATCTCGTATCTTTTCCAAATCAATACAGTCAAAGATAGTCCCCTGGACAATAAGTACATCTCATCACAAACAGTGTTGTCACCTCTGATACGTGCTTCCAACCAACTGCTAAAAGTCCTGATGTGTTCACATGTAATCCAGTCGTCGCACTGCTCCGGGTGTTTGGAGCGCAGACTGTTCTTGTGTTCATCGACATACGGGGTCACCAAGGTAGAGTTCTGTAGAACTGTGTAGTGTGCTTCAGACCAAGAATATCCGTCCCTGCATATTATTGAGTCCCTTCCAAGCGTGCCTTTTCCAGTCAGTCTCCCCTCATACCGCGATTTAGGGAGACCTATCTTCTTAAGGCCAGGAATGAAGTCAACACAAAACCCGATGACATCCTCTGTTTGATGGCCCATGGAGATGCTTCCTTCTGGCCTAGCATGGTTACGGACATATTTCTTTAGGACTCCCATGAACCTCTCAAAGGGGTACATATTGTGTAGAAATACGGGGCCCAGAATGACAATCTCGTCAACTAGATGAACTAGGATGTGCGTCATGATATTGAAGAAGGATGGTGGGAACACCAGCTCGAAACTGACAAGACATTGCACCACATCACTCCTTAGCCTTGGTATGATTTCTAGATCGATCACCTTCTGAGAGATTGCATTGAGGAATGCACATAGCTTCACAATGGCTAATCGGACGTTTTCCGGTAGAAGCCCCCTCAATGCAACCGGAAGCAGTTGCATCATAATCACTTGGCAGTCATGAGACTTTACGTTCTGAAACTTTTTCTCTGCCATATTTATTATTCCTTTTATATTAGACCAGAAGCCAGTCGGGACCTTCATACTAAGCAGGCATTCAAAGAAGATTTCCTTCTCTTCTTTGGTAAGAGCATAGCTGGCAGGACCTTCATACTGCTTTGGAGGCATGCCGTCTTTTTCGTGCAAACGTTGTAGGTCCTCCTGTGCCTCAGCTGTATCTTTTGTCTTCCCATACACGCCCAAGAAGCCTAGCAGATTCACGCAAAGGTTCTTCGTCACGTGCATCACGTCGATCGAAGAGCGGACCTCTAGGTCTTTCCAGTAGGGTAGGTCCCAAAATATAGATTTCTTCTTCCACATGGGTGCGTGTCCCCCAGCGTCACTCGGAACAGCTAGTGCGCCGGGACCCTTTTCAAAGATACGTGTAAATCATTGACCATAGCAAGTACGTGATCACCGGTACGCATGGTGGGCTTCTTCCGGTGATCTGCCTCGCCTTTGAAATGCTTGCCTTTCTTTCGACATTGATGGTTGGTCGGAAGAAATCGACGATGGCCCAGGTACACATTCTTCCTGCAGCTTGCCAGGTATATACTATCGGTGTCAAGTAAACAGTGCGTGCATGCATGGTATCCCTTGTTTGTCTGTCCTGAAAGGTTACTGAGAGCGGGCCAATCGTTGATGGTCATGAACAGCAACGCCTTTAGGTTAAATTCCTCCTGTTTGTGCTCATCCCACGTACGTACACCGTTTCCATTCCACAGCTGTAAAAGTTCTTCAACTAATGGCCTTAGGTACACATCAATGTTGTTGCCGGGTTGCTTAGGGCCTTGGATGAGAACTGGCATCATAATGAACTTCTGCTTCATGCACATCCAAGGAGGAAGGTTATACATACATAGAGTCACGAGCCAGGTGCTGTGATTGCTGCTCTGCTCCCCGAAAGGATTAATGACATCTGCGCTTAAAGCAAACCATACGTTCCTTGGCTCACTTGCAAACTCATCCCAGTACTTTCTCTCGATTTTTCTCCACTGCGACCAGTCAGCGGGTGCTCTCAACTTCCCGTCTTTCTTACGGTCCTCACTGTGCCATCGCATCAACTTGGCATGCTCTCCATTTCTGAACAGACGTTTCAACTGTGGTATTATAGGAGCATACCACATCACCTTCGCAGGAACCCTCTTCCTGGGGGCTCGCCGTCAACATCACCAGGGTCATCTCGTCTGATCTTATACCATAATGCACCGCATACCGGGCATGCGTTCAGATCCTTGTACGCACCGCGGAAGAGGATGCAGTCATTAGGGCATGCATGTATCTTCTGCACCTCCAATCCTAGAGGGCATACGACCTTCTTTGCTGCGTATGTACTGTCGGGCAATTCGTTATCCTTTGGAAGCTTCTTCTTCAATATTTTTAGTAGCTTCTCAAATCCTTTGTCAGGCACAGCATTCTCTGCCTTCCACTGCAGCAATTCCAGTACGGTACCGAGCTTTGTGTTGCCATCTTCGCAATTGGGGTACAACCCTTTTTTGTGGTCCTCTAACATGCGATCGAACTTCAGCTTCTCCTTTTGACTTTCGCATTGCGTCCTTGCATCGACAATGACCCGACGGAGATCATCATCATCGGGCACATCGTCTGGTTCCTCTTGATCTTCAGTAGCATCACCGTATTCAGGGGGCACATAGTTGTCATCGTACTCTTCTTCTTCGCCGTCTTCCATCATAACCCCTATTTCTCCGTGCCTCGTCCAAACATTATAGTGTGGCATGAAACCCTTGTAAAGCAGGTGGGTGTGGAGGATTTTCCGGTCAGAGTAAGACTTCGTATTCCCACATATAGGGCATGGACAACACATAAACCCATTCTGCTTGTTTGCCTCAGCCACTTCGAGAAAATCATGCACGCCCTTAATGTACTCGGAGGTGTGTCTTGAACCGTACATCCATTGCCGGTTCATCTGCATGCATTATATATAATTAAGTGTGTCAAAAATCATTACAGAACATCATGAAGAGATAATTAAGTGACCAAATTAATAGAAGTTCATCATCACATTAAAACCAAAGTACATACATAGTTCTCATCTAACAACATAAAGCTCTGCAGAGCATCTAAATTAATTAAACCATACACTGAAACTATGTAAAACATTTCAATGCGAAAACAAATGCGATCATAATCGCAACCAATGTAACAACTGATCCAACGGTATAATGATACCAAGCCTCGGTATGAATGGCATATTTTCTAATCTTTCTAATCTTCAAGCGCATTGCATCCATCTTGATCTTGTGATCATCGACGACATCCGCAACATGCAACTCCAATATCATCTTCTCCTCCTCAATTTCTCTAATTTTTTCCTTCAACAAATTGTTTTCTTCTTCAACTAAATTTAACCTCTCGACAATAGGGTCGGTTGGAATTTCCGGTTCAACAACCTCCTAGATAAATAAAATCTATGTCACGTTGGTCGGCATAATTGTCATAAACAATAAATGAACCAATAGTTATGAAAAGATAATATATACCACATCTGAATCATAGACAGGACGAGGGCCGATGGGGGCGGATACCAAAACCATCGCACTATATAAGATGCAATAATAAAAGTAAGAAAATTATACAAGTATCTATATAAATATACAAGTAAGATTTTTTTTCCTTTCAGAAAGAAGATAAGAACAAGAGGCTCACCACGGTGGTGTCGGCGACGAGATCGGGGCGGGCGATCGACGGCGATGAAGAGGGGACGGGACGTGACGGACCGCTAAACCTAGACAAATATTGAGGAAAATGGAGCTTGGAGGTCGAGGTTGGAGAGGAGAAAGCTTAAGTAGTGTGGCTCGGGCATTCCATCGAACACCTCGTGTGCATAGGAGGTGAGCTAGAGCACCACAAAGCTCTCCCCTCGCCGGCCACGAAGAACAGAGCACTGGGAGTGCTCTGCTCGCGGGCGAGGGGTAGATATAGGCAACTAATTGGTCCCGGTTCGTGCCACGAACCGGGACTAAAGGGCAGCCTTTGGTCCCGGTTCACTCCAACAACCGGGACCAATGGTTGTGGGCCAGGAGCGAGGCGCATTGGTACCGGTTCGTCCCACCAACCGGAACCAATAGGTCCAGCCGAACCGGGACCAATGGCCCACGTGGCCCAGCCGGCCCCCGGGGCTCACGAACCGGGTCCAATGCCCCCATTGGTCCCGGTTCTGGATTGAACCGGGACTAATGGGCTGACCCGGCCTGGACCATTGCCCCCTTTTCTACTACTGTATGAGACTGCAGAAATGATATAATCTTTAACGGAAAAAAATTCATCAACTTTTTGCAGGTTATATACAGAGTCGTTGTTTGGATCCGTACATGGTTATTACTCACTCATGCGGACTCCAGGAAGCTTTTGCCTATTGGGTGCAATCGACGGAAGATGGTAGCACGGGTTATCTCTACAACTGCTTTGTATGGCGATCCAATAGTAGGATATGTGTTTAGTCATCTTGGCCTATTTTTCGCCGGTTGTGGCAGTTCTTTTAGTCTTTGTTGGTTTTATGCTCCTTTTGTGAGCCTTTTCTGAACTTGAGACTTTGTTTGGAAACTTCAATTCAATAAAATGGCTGCATGCATCGCGAGAGGTTATATTTTTATTTAAATATGCCTATACACCTATCTTATTGTTGGACCGCCATGCAAACCCGTGCTACTGTCTCCCATCAATTGCACCCATAAGCCATATGCTCCTCGGCTTCCGCGGGCTGAGTAATGACCGCGTGTGGATCCAGCTAGTTGCTCTGTAGGCTACTACAATAGTGGGCCTCTGCAGGCTACTAAGAATAACCCATATTCTACTTTGAAGATCTGCAAGAGTGTCTCAATATCCGTCTTCCCATATTTCTTCTATATGTGCCTAATAATACAGATTTCCTAATCTACTAAAAAAAGGTACATATTCCCTCATCTAGTAGAAGTTCCTGATTTCCAGGATCGCATTATTGAGTTCATGGTGGCTCTTTTCTTGGCCATGTTAGGCCGCGAGCTTATAAGTAACATTGCTTACTTTGGCACTCCTGCTATCAATGTTCCATTGCGAGACCTCACGACGAGCTCAGGAAACAGTACTATACATGGTATCTGAAAAAGAATCGACCTTCTGATTGAGGTATGCCCTACCAGTGTGTGTGTGTGTGTGTTCTCCTTTCAATTGAGTGAATTCTCTTCTCTTCTTCAGCCCCTTGCATAGCTCTGACGTAAGTGGCACTAGTGGTGTTCTCAGGTGCTACGTGTTACCTACATATGTTTTGTATTCTCTTATTTAGACTGACTGAATACTAGGAACTAGGCGTTTGAGTCCATTCAGCGGACTCTGCTAGCTAGAGTGCTCTCCACGATTTAAATTGTGGAGAGTTCTCACCTCAATGGGTCGAAAGATGGATTTTGCCCCTTTGCCTAACGTGGGCCAGGTTAGTCAGGCGTTGAGCGTGCCAACGGCCGGACGCCCGCAAAGCCTCCCCACTTTGTCTCTGGTTTGCGGGGTAAATAGCGTCCGGACCGCTTAATGGACGGATGCAGAACCACGTTGGATGGCACAACACGTTCATACTGCGCGATCCGGACGGTTGCAGCCTTTCAGGTAGTTTGAGGGTCACCGTTGAAGATGCCCTTAATTAGCTTATTCCCGCAATATTTTTCCTAAGAAAAGTTTCCTTATTACTTTATTAGGCCTTAGGTATAAATCTTTTTGGAGGCGAAGCCAAGTAGCCAACTCCCCACCCACCCCGAGCTTCCATAGCCGCCACCGCCGCCGCCGGCGGAAGCGGGGGTGGTGGTTGGTGGCAGCGCCCGGCCGCCGAAAGTGGCGGGTGTGGTCAGCATGCCCCGACAGGCCTCCCTCACGCGGGGGAGCGACGTCATCCGGGCGGCACGGGTGTGGTGCTGAGGGCGCACGGCGCAACTTTGCAACGGAGAGGAGGAGCGCAGCTGGGGTTCGCAGGAGGAGATGGTCTCGGCGCAGTGGATCCTCCTAGAGGTGACGGCGGCGCGATGAGCCCATGGTGGCGTGGCAGAGCTCGTCCAGGAGTGGTTGTCCTTGCAGCGGCCGAGCATGCTGCAGTTCGCGGACGCCTCTGTCGTCGTGCCTATTCCAGGTACCCTGGTCGTGGAAGATGGAGGTGGCAGCGCGGGACGGATTGGCCCGATCGGGGCCGTAGGGCCGCGACACGAGTATTTGCTGGACTAGGCCTGACAGCTGTTGTGTGCGTCAATTCTTGGTCGGGCTGGGAGAGAGATCTGCGGGTTGACAACCGTGGGGTTGCTTGTACTCTGTCCACACAAGACCCTACCTTGGACAGAGGCGGCACTGGTAGTAGGGTCGTGTGCTTCTGCCTGTGTGGGTCTTCGGTGGACCACGACATCTCGGCTACGCTGGTGAAGTGTTGCGGCTGCGGCGGAGTGGTCAACTTGGAGTTTGTGGCCCCAATCCAGAGGGCAGGGATGGAGGTGTGCGGTGATTCAGAAGAAATTCCAGACCGTATCCGGGTGTTGTCGGCGGCGGTGCCCGTGGGTGTCGTTCCCCGTCTTCGAGGTGTCGCCAAGGTATGTCGGCATCTCCATCGCTCGCTCTTGGGATTGATAGATATCTTCGGGCGAAACCCTAGGTTTTGAGTTGAACCGGTGTGATGGCGGTGTCCTCATTGTCGCTAATCTCTTGGGAGCATCGCGGTTGAAGATAGGGTCTTGACGTTCCATGTTTCGCTACTTCCAGTGCTCGCCACTGTCCAAGGTGAACTTCAGAGCGCAATGTATGTCGTAGCCGGTGAGTGCAAGACAGTGACTTTAGTGGACCGATCAAGTTCCGCCATTTACTTGCCACCTCCCTTTGGCATCAAGGGTGGATGGTGCATCAATGAGGGAAGTTTAGTTCGAGTTGGTGCTGTCTTCGGAGGTGACTGCCGTTGGTCAAGATGCTTCATGCTTAGTCTTGGACATGCTCTTTCTGTGCTTTGTAGTTGTGTCGTCGGTAGTGATTGTCTTCGCACTAGCCCTGGTGTGGAGTCTGCACTATGCTTGTTGTCGCAACAAGTTGTAGTCGTCTTGTAATTGAAATTTGCCTTCTATAAAAATATGGTACGCATTCGCGTACTCTCAAAACTAGTAGAACCATATAAAGGTCTAGTTAGTGCCTTCTACTGATGCAAATAGGAATGCAAATTTTTGACCCTCGAGGTACCCTCTGACTCTTTTTAGTTGAACCAAATGAAGTATATTTTCAGTGGATGTAACTCTTTAAGATTTAGTTCATTCAGTTCTAAATTGGATATTCGGAAACAAAACGCAGATATTGATGTTGTGTTGCCCAACCACTGCGTAATAGATAAGCAGAACAAAAAAGCATGTCTATAGATATTTTATGTTGCAATTGTTACCCTAATTTAAAACAACTCCAATTTTAGACAGGAAAGATTTGTTTTCCCCTAATAATTGTCACACACATCCCAACTTTGAAAGCATACCATGAATTACATATGGAATCTCAGTTATGCCAGTATCTAGTTTTGATGTTTGGTGTCCAAGAAGAAAAGAAAAGGGAGAACACGGTTAAGATGTTTGGTTGAGAGTTTTTTCCTCAAACAAGGGCCTACAACCTGCACTTACAAGTTAAGATATGAACTCCGGTCCTTGACAGAACCAACAGGGGGTTGATCTGCAGATAAATTATGGTATTGTATGGATAAGCACAATTTTGGGTTTTCTTTTCCATTTTTGTGTTGTGCGAACTGAGAAATCAATGGAATAGCAAATATGAATCACCTTACAAATTGAACCCACATCAGCTTTGTCATCTCGCTAAATTTACTTGTATAGATATATGCATATCTGTCTTACTACCTCGATTATGTTCATATTTTTGCAGTGTCAGACATATTGCGTACGTAGTTGGCTGGCTACATAACTAGTAGTCACAACATTATGGACAAGTTGGCAGCTGGAACCACATGGTTGGCCATAGCTATTTTTGTCATATCTGTTATAGCCACCAAGATTTCAAGATGGAAAAGTAATGCCCATCTGTCCACAAGACCACTTCCGCCTGTTGTAAATGTCCTTGCTCTGTTACCTTCGCTCTTTAACAAGGGTTTCTGGGTTACAATCAATGATCTGTATACAAGGTTTGGTACTGTATTTACTGTAAATTTGTTTGGACCAAAGATAACCATGTTGGTTGGACCGGAGGTCTCAGCTCATTTCTTCCAAGGTCTGGAGTCAGAGATAAGCTTTGGTAATTTCGCCGAGGTCACCATTCCCCTTTTTGGCCAAGAAGTTCTTTATGCTGTAGATACCGCAACTCGCAACGAGCAAGTAAATTTCGTCATTGATGTATTATTGCCATCAAAGATGCGGAGCCTCGTTGATCCCATATCGCAGGAAGTAGAGGTAAATCTAAAAGAGACCTTCACTTTATTTTTACTCCCTATGGCTTTTCTTCTATCTCGTTGTTAATTTTGTGGTTTCGTGTTTTTGCTTATTAATTCACCTGTTCGAGAGGCAGTTTGCTTGGGTAAGTTGACTACATTTGTTTCTTAAAAACTAAATATACATGTAGGACATGTGCATATGATAGCAACGCTGATGCTGATAAGGATATTAAATGATGGGCATACATGTCAACTTAGCCCACAAGACATGTCTAGACCCCTTTTTTTAGGGAAGGCACGTCTAAAATCCTTGTAAAACTACACACAGATTAGCAAGATGGTGTACTGGGCCTGGTTTTAGCATATGGCATTAGTTTTGGATAGAAGATATAGAGGACAAGAGTGGTGATACCATGCATATGAGCTGCACTTGACTGATCACATTCTTATACTACTATGCAGGCCTACTTTGCAAAGTGGGGACAAGATGGCATAGTTGATCTTAAACATGAACTTGAGCAGGTGCTCATGTTTATCTCATGTCGGTGCCTACTCGGATATGAGATTCAGGAGATGATGATGGAAGAAATATACTCATTGTTCCATGAACTTGGGAAGGGCTTAAACTTTTTCAGTTACTTGTTCCCACATATGCCAACTCCAACAAACCAACGACGCGACAAGGCACACATCAGGCTGAAGGAAATATTCACCAAAATCATCAGGTCACGTAGAAGCTCCAACCGAGTTGAGGAGGATGTACTACAGAGGTTGATGGATTCCAAGTACAAAGATGGTCGCTCCACAACAGAAGCAGAAATTTCCGGCATAATCATGGCCCTCGTCTTTGCTGGAAAACACTCGAGCACTGCCGCTAGTACATGGACTGGAGCTTTCATGTTGAGCAACACCAAGTTCTTAATAGCTGCCATGGAGGAGCAAAAGCATATCATTAGCAAGTACGAGAACCAAATAGACTACAATGCCTTGTTAGAGATGGATACCCTGCATAGATGCATTAAGGAGGCAATGAGGATGCATACTCCATCGCAAATGTTAATTCGCAAGGCACATAAGAACTTCAAGGTGCAGGCCAAGGAAGGCAAAGAATATGACATACCTAAAGGGCATAACATTGTAATCCCCACGGCACTCAACAATAAGTTGGCACACGTTTATAGTAACCCTCATGTGTATGATCCAGATCGATTTGGTCCTGGAAGAGAGGAGGACAAAGTTGGTGGCAAGTTCTCTTTGACGACATTTGGTGGTGGAAGGCATATTTGCCCTGCCATGGCCTATGCTTACTTTCAAATTAAATTGGTATGGAGCCATCTGCTAAGAAACTTTGAGCTCAGGCTAATATCTCCTTTCCCTGAGGCAGATTTTAGCAAGTTGGGCCAAGAGCCTAAAGGAAAAGTAATGATAAGTTATAAGAGACATTAGTTGTTGTGCTGATAGCCGTTGATAAAGCAGTAATATTTAGCTGCATGATGTACCCCTAACTATCCCAGTTATTAGTTTGAAATAAGAATTTGGGTATGAAAAGGTTCGTCCCGAAGAAGGTTTTCCTGCTGTCTCCAAATTCTGTTAGAGTTGATTTCTTTTACTCCAAGTTGTAATTGGCCTTATAAGCCCAACTTAGTCGATCAATACATGCATCCTAGTTCAATCTATTTTCCCTACATTGTATTTACTGTCCTCTGCCTCTCGTGTTGCTGTGCTGAGTATTCCTATCCACGACGGATCATAAACCGTACATTTTTTTATAGATGCATGCAGCGCAGACTTCCACACCTTACAAGAGGTGCATGGAATCTTATAAGACATCTCGAACCAGAGATTATACAAGCAATGCATGGGGACTCAGCTCCTCGACGTACCCCCACCTGTCAGTGAGACAACTGTACCCTGCAGTACGTCAGAGGAGCCTCGTCCAATGCATGGAGACTTATAAGACATTTCGAACCATAAATTGTATGAAGAGGTGCATGGAGACTTATTTGACATTTCACTCATAATTTTTTGACATATATATGTGAGGCTAGCCCGCTCACTAAAAGTTTCTACAATGAAGAAGTATCTGAGTTAGGAGTGTAACAACAGGCCAATGACAGGGTACGGCATTGCCGCCGCGCCACTACTATGCTAGTAGGAAACACTACTGGAATCCCATTGTTAGATTGTGGACACAAATGAAGCCTCCTCAGGCCATGTGATTTTAGACCGTCGGATTGGGTTTCCAAAATGATCCTGTCTGTGGGACCTCCAGGTGGAGCGATCCTGGCCGTCTGATCGCGAGATGGATCGATGCGAGCCGTCGGATCAATAGAAACACTGCTACAATGAATAGTGTGGGGTTAAGCTCGTGCCACCGCCTGTAAATCTCGTGCCCCACCGAGGGCATTCTCGCCTTTTCACACGCAGGTGTTTAAAAGCCAGCACACCCGTGTGTAACCCTAACCGCCGCTCCTCACGCATCCTCTTCCTCTCCCTCTCTCGATTTTCTCTGGAAACCATTGCCGCGCCGTCGCCCCCGCTTGTCCTTCCGCCGTCGCCCCCGCTCGTCCTCTCGCCCTCACGCTCAAGCTCTACTCCTCCAACCTTGTCCCCGTCCCCCTCCTCCTCCGCCCCAGCGCTGCGCAGCCCATCGCTCGGCGCCTCCCGTCAGCCCGCGTTGCCGTGCAGTCCGCCGCCGCGCCGGCCACCGACACCTTCGAGCAGGTGCGTGCGCGCCGCA
>NC_041389.1:34146773-34174322 GCF_002162155.2 Triticum dicoccoides
GGTGATTGACCTTGTTTTCCTTTCAATCCCCTGTCCTGTGGCCGCAGTGACGCCAGGTGCTGGAGCAGCTGATCGGCGGGGCCAACTTCTCGGTGGACGAGGCGGAGGCGACGCTGCAGCTGCTGCTCAACGAGAAGAACGAGGCGCGGATCGCTGCCTTCCTCTTGCTCCTCTGGGCCAAGGGCGAGACCCATGAAGAGGTGTGTAATTTATCTGAACTGACGCGCTGCCGGTGCCCGAAAATGGAGCGAAATTTCTACAGCCACTGATTTGGGTTTTGTCGAGCCGTTCTTCAGATCGTCGGGCTGGCCAAGGTGATAATGAGCAACTGCGTCCGTGTCGAGGGGCTGCACGCCGCCATAGACATTGTCTGCACCGGAGGCAACGGCGCGGACACTGTTAACATCTCCACCGGCTCCACCATCCTCGCCGGCGCCAAGGTCGCCAAGGTATTTTGATTTTCCACCCGCACCTTTTGTATTGGATTGCACACGCGCATGTACTGTACTGTGCCGATGTCTTCTCCCGTGCGTTTCGCAAGGGAGCAGGGCTAGCTCGTCGGCCTGCGGCAGCGCCGATGTGCTTGAGGTGTTGGGTGTCAACATCGAGTTGGGACCCGAGGTACTGCCTGATTGGCCTTATGATTGCTCTTTTTCCTCTGTAATGTACTTGCTTTTCTTGTGCCTGATATCTTAATAGCCTCTACAGTATGTGTGCATCGATTTCTAATACCAGCGAATGCAAATCATACCGCAAGGGGTGCCTCCTGCTACTGGAGATAGATTGTGACTTGTCGGATGCAACAGCCGTTAGTATCAAGCATCACTTGATGTATTCCTTGAGAAGTAATCGGACTATCAGAGGCACCTTTTGGCTGCTTTGACTTTTCTATGTGTTTTTTTAGGGAACTTTTCTATATGTTAGTACTGCAAAGTAGCACGGGCATTTTACCAACCACCGTGATTTAGGCAAACATACACCCCCTTTTCATCTAAATCAGTGTGCTGTGTGATGGCTTTGAGATGGATACATAGATCTGGGCCTTTGACTCTCGTATTTATTTTGGTATTCTTATTATTGGTAAAGAAGGTACACACTCCCAGTTGAATGTTGGTTTCAATCAGCATTCAAAGTTACTCACACAATTGGTCCAACTGAGCAAAAACTAGGGTTGCATGGTGCTACATACTTTTCTTAACCAACAGTTGTCTGCGAGCACTTGTCCAGGTCAATTGACATTTGTCGTGGCCATTCACTACTAGGGAAAAACTTATAGGCAGACGCTTACTAGTAGCGAGGGTTTATACCCCTCGCTACTGCTACTTACTAGTAGCACGGGTTTTTACCTTTGCTACTACTAAGTTGATAGTAGTAGCGCGGGTTTTTAAGCCTCGCTACTACTAAGCGGTCTCTACCGTGCCCCCCGAGACATGCCATAGTAGTAGCCAGGGGTATAAACCCGCGCTACTACTAAGTTGATAGTAGTAGCGCAGTTTTATACACCTCGCTACTATTAAGTTCGCGGTAGGTGAAAAAGTCGCCATATCCTCGGCCGATTCCCCATCTCCTCCCCCAAACCCCTCCTCTCTTCCACCACTCTCTCCTCTCCCTTTCCATACGCTCTCACATGGACCTCTTGCCCATGTGTCCCTCCTCCTCCATGGCGCCAAAAGAGGCCGCCGCCTCGCACCACCAGCGTTTAGGAGCTCACCGATCTTCCACCAACGTCTAGGAGGCCGCCGCCCGGCGCCACCACACAGGAGCACCTCACCACCGGTGACTAGCTCCGCTG
Source organism: Triticum dicoccoides (assembly GCF_002162155.2). Taxonomy (NCBI): domain Eukaryota; kingdom Viridiplantae; phylum Streptophyta; class Magnoliopsida; order Poales; family Poaceae; genus Triticum; species Triticum dicoccoides. The sequence continues at coordinate 34,148,566 of NC_041389.1, forward strand.
CTCCCTCCATCACCTTCCTCTCTCCCTCGGTTTTCCTTTTCTACCTCTCCATCTGGTCTGACTCACGCTCCTATGTCCATGCCCGTGCAGGCCGTCGCCATGGACGACCAGGAGCTATCTGGCATGGTCGGGAAGAGGAGCCCCACGTCGCGGCCTGGTTCTTCCATAGAAACGGGCCCTCTCCAATAGCCACCGCCGGATCTGGTCTGCTGCCATCCAGTCATGCCTCTGGCGACCCCAACCGTTGCTAGATCGAACCACTGCTGCCATTGACAACACGCACGGGATCGAGATTTTTTTTGTTTTTGAAAGTAATAGCAGTAGCGCGGGGTATAAGACCCGCTACAGATAATTAGCAGTAGCGCTGTCTGCAACGCACGCTACAGCTAACCATGTATAGCAGTAGCGTGTGTCAACACGCGCTGCTGCTACAAGTTAGCTGTGGCGCCGTATCAGTAGCGCGGGCACCTGCGCTACTGATATACCCAAAACCCGCGCTACTGCTAGGCTTTTCCCTATTAGTGCTTCTCTGCTTTTACTTGGAAAAATATAGTCCATATGTGCCTCAGCGATTTTTAAAATCAAAGGAAATGCTCTGTGCAGAAAAATACAAATCTAATCTAGGGGGTATATGTAACAGTGGTAGATAAATAATAATGTTTAGAGAGGAGCCTATGCTTGCTGAGTTCTTTGTACGGTGCCTTCATGGAGGTTGTGCGGTGCCGAGCGGACGTACGGCGAGGTCTTCATAATGGCGTCAAGTCCTCTTTGCCATATGGATCATATGTAAGCTCTTCCTACTAACCTACATGAGTATATTTTGATGCTTCAAGTCGGAACCTATGTAACTTGTGAACTAATTCCTCCCTGAGTGTGTGTGTGTGTGTGTGTGAGTGTGTGCATGTGCGCGCACTATGTTAAATCAAACACCTACGGACTACTGTGAAGTAATGACATTTGTCATATTGACCAAATTTCATTGCTTGATGGCCATTTAGAGATGCCATTTAGAGTTGTCAAAAATCTAGGACTATGAAGTCCATTTACACTGTCAAAACCCTCGGATAGTTTTCAGAGTTGCTACAACAATGGAATTTTCAGTTTGACAAAACAGTTTGAACTGAAAATCTGGGACTTCACATTTGCTACAACAAAATTTTCAAAAAATCAGTTTACATTCTTGATACGTCTCCAACGTATCTATAATTTTTGATTGTTCCATGCTATTATATTACCTGTTTTGGATGTTTATGAGCTTTACGTTATACTTTTATATCATTTCTGGGACTAACCAACTAACCGGAGGCCCTACCCGAATTGTTGTTTTTTCCCTATTTGAGTATATCGAAGGAAAGGAATATCAAACGGAGTCTAAACGGAATGAAACCTTCGGGAGCGATCTTTTTGGAACAAACGCAATCCACGAGACTTGGAGTGGACGTCAAGAAGCAGCCGAGGCGGCCACGAGGGAGGCCGGCCCGCCCAGTAAGGGTGGGCGCGCCCCCCTGCCTCGTGGGCCCCTCGTGGCTCCCCTGACCGACTTCCTTCGCCTATATATATCTACGTACCCAAAAGCATCCAGGGGCACCACGAAAAACTATTTCCACCGCCGCAACCTTCTGTATCCGCGAGATACCATCTTGGAGCCTTCGCCGGCGCTCCGCCGGAGGGGGAATCGACCACGGAGGGCCTCTCCATCACCACCAAGGCCTCTCGGATGAGTTGTGAGTAGTTTACCACAGACCTTCGGGTCCATAGTTATTAGCTAGATGGCTTCTTCTCTCTCATTGATTCTCAATACAAAGTTCTCCTTCCTCTTCTTGGAGATCTATTCGATGTAACTCTTTTTGCAGTGTGTTTATCGAGATCTGATGAATTGTGGGTTTATGATCAAGTTTATCTATGAGAAATATTTGAATCTCCTCTAAATTCTTTTATGTATGATTGGTTATCTTTGCAAGTCTCTTCGAATTATCAGTTTGGTTTAGCCTACTAGATTGATCTTTCTTGCCATGGGAGAAGTGCTTAGCTTTGGGTTCAATCTTGCGATGTCCTTTCCCAGTGACAGTAGGGGTAGCAAGGCACGTATTGTATTGTTGCCATCGAGGATAGAAAGATGGGGTTTATATCATATTGCATGAGTTTATCCCTCTACATCATGTCATCTTTCTTAATGCACTACTCTGTTCTTCATGAACTTAATACTCTAGATGCAGGCAGGAGTCGGTCGATGTGTGGAGTAATAGTAGTAGATGCAGGCATGAGTCGGTCTACTTGTTGCGGACGTGATGCCTATATACATGATCGTGCCTAGATAATCTCATAACTATGCACTTTTCTATCAATTGCTCGACAGTAATTTGTTCACCCACCGTAATAATTATGCTATCTTCAGAGAAGCCACTAGTGAAACCTATGGCTACCATATAAGTTTTCCATCTACTTTTATTTGCATGTTTTACTTTCCAATCTATATCATAAAAATACCAAAAATATTTATCTTATCATATTATCTCTATCAGATCTCACTTTCGCAAGTTACCGTGAAGGGATTGACAACCCCTTTATCGTGTTGGTTGCGAGGTTCTTGTTTGTCTGTGTAGGTGCGTGGGACTTTTGAGGAGCCTCCTACTGGATTGATACCCTCGTTCTCAAAATTGAGGGAAATACTTACGCTACTTTGCTGCTTCACCCTTTCCTCTTCAAAGGAAAAACCAACACATGCTCAAGAGGTAGCAAGAAGGATTTCTGGCGCCATTGCCCGGGAGGTCTTCGCTCAAGTCAAGACATACCAAGTACCCATCACAAACTCATCTCCCTCACATTACATTATTTGCCATTTGCCTCTCGTTTTCCTCTCCCCCACTTCACCCTTGCCGTTTTATCCGCCCTCTCTTTTCTGTTTGCTTCTTTTTCGCTTGCCTCTTGTGTGCCCGTTTACCCTTATGGCTTTACCTAAGAACGTTGACCTTCACCTTAAAAGGTTAGAGGAGATTGAATCAAATATTAGAAGCTTTGTGACTTTACAATTTGAGCATAATAATTTCTTTAGAAATGAGCTTAAAGAGCAAAAGAATTTTCTGGGTTTCATGAATAAAGAGCTTGATGATTTATCTAAGGAATTTCGTGGTTTAAATGCTCAAATTGCTCGTATCAAAAAATCCTTAGCCCAAATTTCTGACAAGCAAGCCACCTTAGTTAATAAGATGGTTGCCAAACCAGAAGGGTTAGGAGAAAATAATGATGAAGATCTAAAAGTCATTGATGTGTCCCCTATTAAATATTTTTTTTGCAATATGAATCTTGATAATGACGGGACTGGAAGTAAATCAACTATAGTTAAAAAGCGTTTCGATTATGTGGAGTATTTTGGTCTTGATGCTAAAATTGGTAAAAGTGGGATTGGAGAAATTAAAACTTTGCATAGTAATGAACCCACCACTTTGGATTTCAAGGAATTTAATTATGATAATTGCTCTTTAATAGATAGTATTTCCTTGTTGCAATCCGTGTTGAATTCTCCTCATGCTTATAGCCAAAATAAAGCTTTTACTAAACATATCGTTGATGCCTTGATGCAATCTTATGAGGAAAAACTTAATTTGGAAGTTTCTATACCTGGAAAACTTTATGATGAGTGGGAACCTACTATAAAAATTAAAATAAAAGATCATGAATGCTATGCTTTGTGTGATTTGGGTGCTAGTGTTTCCATGATTCTGAAAACTTTATGTGATATGCTAGGTTTCCATGAATTTGATGATTGTTCTTTAAACTTGCACCTTGTGGATTCCACCATTAAGAAACCTATGGGAACAATTAATGATGTTCTTATTGTTGCAAATAGGAATTATGTGCCCGTAGATTTTACCGTTCTTGATATTGATTGCAATCTTTTGTGTCCTATTATTCTTGGTAGGCCTTTCCTTAGAACGATTGGTGCCATCATTGATATGAAGGAAGGGAATATTAGATTCCAATTTCCATTAAGGAAAGGCATGGAACACTTTCCTAGAAAGAAAATTAAATTACCTTATGAATCTATCATGCGAGCCACTTATGAATTGAATGCCAAAGATGGCAATACTTAGATCTACTCCCGCTTTTATGCCTAGCTACGGGCGTTAAACGATAGTGCTTGTTGGGAGGCAACCCAATTTTATTTTTGTTCCTTGCTTTTTGTTCCTGTTTAGTAATAAACAATTTATTTAGTCTCTGGCTAGATGTGTTTTTATGTTTTAATTAGTGTTTGTGCCAAGTATAACCTATAGGATAACCTTGGGTGAAAGTTAATTTGATTCTACTGAAAACAGAAACTTTGCATGCACGAGAAAAAAAATCAATAAATCAAACGTGCTTTTGCGTTGATTCGTCTTGCTATAGATCAATAGACGAATTACCTAGGACGTCCTATTTTGGTAGGATTTTTAAGGTTCTATAAGTATTTGGAAGTTACAGATTGCTACAGACTGTTCTGTTTTTGACAGGTTTTGTTTTTCATGTGTTGTTTGCTTATTTTGATGCATCTATGGCTAGTATGGTGGGGGGGTATGAACCATAGAGAAGTTGGAATACAGTAGGTTTAACACCAATATAAATAAATAATGAGTTCATTACAGTATCTTATGTGGTGGTTTTTCTTTCTTGCACTAACGGAGCTTATGAGATTTCCTGTTGAGTTTTGTGTTGTGAAGTTTTCAAGTGTTGGGTAAAGATTTGATGGAATATGGAATAAGGAGTGGCAAAAGTCTAAGCTTGGGGATGCCCATGGCACCCCAAGATATTGAAGGACAACCAAAAGCCTAAGTTTGGGGATGCCTCGGAAGGTATCCCCTCTTTCGTCTTCCTTTATCGGTAACTTTACTTCGAGCTATTTTTTTATTTACCACATGATATGTGTTTTGCTTGGAGCATCTTGTATGATATGAGTCTTTGGTTTTTAGTTTACCACAATCATCCTTGCTGTACACACCTTTTGGGAGAGACTCACATGATTCGGAATTTATTAGAATACTCTATGTGCTTCACTTATATCTTTTGAGCTAGACAGTTTTGCTCTAGTACTTCACTTATATCTTTTAGAGCACGGCGGTGGTTTTATTTTGTAGAAATTATTGATATCTCATGCTTCACTTATATTAGTTTGAGAGTCTTTTAGAACAACATGGTATTTGCTATGGTTGTAAAATTGATCCTAGAATGATGAGCATCCAAGTTGGGTATAATAAAAACTATCATAGAAAGTGAATTGGATGCTATGATCAATTTGATGCTTAATAATTGTTTTGAGATATGAAGGTGGTAATATTAGAGTCATGCTAGTTGATGTAATTATGAATTTAAGAAATACTTTTGTTGAGGTTTGCAAGCCGTAGCATGCGCGTATGGTAACCGTTGTGTGACAAAGTTATTGCATAGGGTGCTCTTTTGATTGCCTTCCTTATGTGTGGAGGTCGGGGGGGGGGGGCGATGGTTAACTCCTACCAACCTCCCCCCTAGGAGCATGCGTAGTAGTACTTTGCTTCGAGGGCTAATAAAACTTCTACAATAAGTATATGAGTACTTTATGACTAATGTTGAGTCCATGGATTATACGCACTCTCACCTTCCATCATTGCTAGCCTCTACGGTACCGTGCATTGCCCTTTCTCACCTTGAGAGTTGGCGTAAACTTCGCCGGTGCATCCAAACCCCGTGATATGATACACTCTATCACACATAAACCTCCTTATATCTTCCTCAAAACATCCACCATACCTACCTATTATGGCATTTTCATAGCCATTCCGAGATATATTGCCATGCAACTTTCCACCGATCTGTTTATCATGACACGCATCATCATTGTCATATTGCTTTTTGCATGATCATGTAGTTGACATCGTATTTGTGGCAAAGCCACCATGCATAATTTTTATACATGTCACTCTTGAGTCATCGCATATCCCCGTGCACCGCCGGAGGCATTCATATAGAGTCATAATATGTTCTAGTATTGAGTTGTAATTCATGAGGTGTAATTAAATAGAAGTGATGATCACCATTTTTAGAGCATTGTCCCTAATAAAAAAATAAAGGCCAAAAAAAAGAAAGGCCAAAAAAGGAAAAGAAAGAAAGGCCCAAAAAAGGGGGAGAATGTTACTATCTTTTTCCACACTTGTGCTTCAAAGTAGCACCATGGTCTTTATGATAGAAAATCTTCTATGTTGTCATTTTCATTTACTAAGTGGGAATTTTTCATTATAGAACTTGGCTTGTATATTCCAACGATGGGCTTCCTCAAAATGCCCTAGGTCTTCATGAGCAAGCAAGTTGGATGCACACCCACTTAGTTTTTATTGTTGAGCTTTCATACATTTATAGCTCTAGTGCATCCATTGCATGGCAATCCCTACTCCTCGCATTGACATCAATTGATAGGCATCTCCCTAGCCCATTGATTAGCCTTGTCGAGGTGAGACTTTCTCCCTTTATGTATTCTCCACACAACCTCCATCATATTCTATTCCACCCATAGTGCTATATCCATGGCTCACGCTCATGTATTGCGTGAGAGTTGAAAAAGCTGAAGCACGTTAAAAAGTATGAACCAATTGCTTGGCTGAAACCGGGGTTGTTCTTGAAGGGAGTATTTTTGTGTAATAAAAATGAAGCATGACCAAACTATATAATTTTGTAGGGATGAACTTTCCTTTGCCATGTTATTTTGAGAAGACATGATTGCTTAGTTAGTATGCTTGAAGTATTATTATTCTTTTGGCAATATGAACTTTTATTTGGAATCATTTGGGTCTGAACATTCATGCCATAATAAAGAGAAATACATTGAGAAATATGCTAGGTAGCATTCCACATCAAAAATTCTGTTTTTATCATTTAACTACTCGAGGACGAGCAGGAATTAAGCTTGGGGATGCTTGATACGTCTTCAACGTATCTATAATTTTTAATTGTTCCATGCTATTATATTATTTGTTGTGGATGTTTATGGGCTTTACTTTACACTTTTATATCATTTTTGGGACTAACCTACTAACCGGAGGCCCGGCCCGAATTGCTGTTTTTTTGCCTATTTCAGTATATCGAAGGAAAGGAATATCAAACGGAGTCCAAACGGCATGAAACCTTCGGGAACGATCTTTTTGGAACAAATGCAATCCATGAGACTTGGAGTGGACGTCAAGAATCAGCCGAGGCGGCCACGAGGGTGGCCGGCGTGCCCAGTAAGGGTGGGCACGCCCCCTGCCTTGTGGGCCCCTCGTGGATCCCCTGACTGACTTCCTTCGCATATATATATATATATATATATATATATATATATATATATATATATATATATATATATATATATATATATATATATATATATATATATACCCCGAAAACATCTAGGGGCACCGCGAAAAACTATTTCCACCGCCACAACCTTCTGTATCCGCGAGATCCCATCTTGAACCCTTCGCCGACGCTCCGCCGGAGTAGGAAGCGACCATGGATGGCCTCTCCATCATCACCAAGGCCTCTCCAATGAGTTGTGAGTAGTTTATCACAGACCTTCGGGTCCATAGTTATTAGCTAGATGGCTTCTTCTCTCTCTTTGATTCTCAATACAAAGTTCTCCTTCCTCTTCTTGGAGATCTATTCGATGTAACGCTTTTTGCGGTGTGTTTGTCGAGATCCGATGAATTATGGGTTTATGATCAAGTTTATCTATGAGAAATATTTGAATCTCCTCTGAATTCTTTTACGTATGATTGGTTATCTTTGCAAGTCTCTTCGAATTATCAGTTTGGTTTGGCCTACTAGATTGATCTTTCTTGCCATGGGAGAAGTGCTTAGCTTTAGGTTCAATCTTGTGGTGTCCTTTCCCAATGATAGTAGGGGCAGCAAGGCATGTCTTGTATTGTTGCCATCGAGGATAAAAAGATGGGGTTTATATCATATTGCATGAGTTTATCCCTCTAAATCATGTCATCTTTCTTAATGCGTTACTCTGTTCTTCATGAACTTAATACTCTAGATGCAGGCAGGAGTCGGTCGATGTGTGGAGTAATAGTAGTAGATGCAGGCAGGAGTCGGTCTACTTGTTGCGGATGTGATGCCTATATACATGATCATGCCTAGATAATCTCATAACTATGCACTTTTCTATCAATTGCTCGACAGTAATTTGTTCACCCACCGTAATAATTATGCTATCTTGAGAGAAGCCACTAGTGAAACCTATGCCCCCGGGTCTATCTTTTATCATATAAGTTTTCCATCTACTTTTATTTGCATCTTTTACTTCCCAATATATATCATAAAAATACCAACAATATTTATCTTATCATATTATCTCTATCAGATCTCACTTTCGCAAGTTACCGTGAAGGGATTGACAACCCCTTTATCGCGTTGGTTGCGAGCTTCTTGTTTGTTTGTGTAGGTGCATGGGACTTTTGAGGAGCCTCCTACTGGATTGATACCTTGGTTCTAAAAATTGAGGGAAATACTTACGCTACTTTGCTGCATCACCCTTTCCTCTTCAAGGGAAAAACCAACGCATGCTCAAGAGGTAACAATTGTTAGTTTGACAAAAACTGTCCAACTGAAAATTTAGTTAGAATGGTGTAGGCATTGTTAATTTTTGTGGATGCTGTGAAGTGATTTAGATGTCTGCTTTGCTGTGCATACTGGCATCAAATAATTCCCACTTAATTCAGTAGAAAATTGGTAAATCATGCAGGTTGGCATCAAATTATTGCCAGTAATACATTTATTGGCAATCAGTACATGATCAGTGACTGAATTAGTACATGCATAATCATCCCAGCTCCCTTGTTCCATACAACTATAGAAATTTTGTCCACAATATGTTGATTTGCATCTTGTTTGAGCTAGCTGGCACTATGTACAGTTCAGATGTTGTAGACTGCAACCATCAGAGTTGAAGAGGCTATTAACATAACTAATTTTCTCATATTCTTTTTTATCTTCAAGTAATTTGTTTTGTTACCAATGGTCTAAGATTTAGTCCTTCATTAAAACTGTCATGTATTTTTCTTTTTGCTTGTTCTAATCTGCGAAGTAGTGACTGGTCAGGTTGACATTTTTTTTCAAAAATGAAAAAGAATTCTACTCCTAGATAATACATTTGCAGTACTAAAAATTTGTAAACTAGAAGATGAGGATGCAACCAATGCTATACTCCATTTTTATTTACTGAATTTGAAGTTTTGGAACTTACTGAATCGTATCTAATACAGTTTTCAAGTTTAGTTAGTCAACCCACTCAATTAATTCTTAGCTTAGATTGAACATTTGGTTACTCCAATTAATCCAAATTGCAGCCACTACTACAAATTACAGTCACTATACAGGATAGACAATTCAGTTTACACGCTCATCAAAATACAAAACAAACATCCAATTGATCCAACTGGATGATCCACTGGTGCTCTAATTCAAATCAATTTCACATCAATCTGATCTACAATGATGGTGCCATGATGCTATCCAAACAATCTCACGTCAATTTGTCCATATGACAACAATTTTAGGGCGGGGCTCTGGTACCTTCAACAGCAGCACAGTCGGGGTCACCTGGATGAAGAAGCAGAAGAATGGGGCCGCCTGGACGAAGAAGCAGAAGAATGGGGCTGCCTGGACGAAGATCGGGAGCTGCACCACCACTAGCAGAAGCAGCAGAGCAGGAGGAAAACGAAAATAGCCGAAGAGGCCGAAGTGGCAGAAGACAACGTGCCGGCAGCCGAAGTGGATGGCGCAGGCCCTGCAAGCGGTCATAGTCACCTCTGTGGTAGCTGCGCAGGTGTCACCGTAGAGGAGCAGGCGGGCGGGGGAAGCCCGCCTCCATGTGTGCAGATAAGCAGGGGTGCAAGTTGGCAGCTGTGGTGCAGGAGTGGCGCAAGCTGAGCCCTACAATGGCCGGGGCGCGCGGTGCCCGCGGGGGAGACAGTGGCTGGGGTGTGCAGTGCCCGCGGGCGACGGGGGGGGGGGGTGGAAGATGGGTTGATTAGCAACAGAATTAAAAGGATAAGGGTTTATTTTGCAAAATTAGAAATGAACTGAGCTGAGGACAAATTTTGGAGGGAGTATTTGATACATATATAAACAATGTGTTCAAGAAAACTTATTCATTTGCTGTTGCATAATTCGATATCACCTATGGATATGACTTTGAATGTCAACATCCATCTGCTTTATCATCCCCAACATCCAGGATACATAGACGCTTTATCATCACCAACATCCAGGATACATAGACGAGGATGACGTTGCTCAAAGGCGAGACATGTTACCGTGTTGAAGGAGTTTTGTCCTCTGTCTATGCCTCAAATATTGATGATGCCTCTTTGTGCTATCACTCCCAGGCCCTCTTTATTTTCTTTATCAAGCAAATGTTGGATCAGACGAGGATTTACTCACGCTGCATCTGTAGAACTATGGACTATCCATGCGGTCTTTTATTTAAGCTTTGAAATGAGTGAATTGGATGTTGGGTTTGAACGATTGTCTTCCGTGACTTTTCTTGATGTTATATTATCTATTTCGGACTCATATCTGAAGGAGTACCACTCCATATGAACTTTATTGTGTTTGCGATTTTTTATACTTGGAATGTTTCGGACTCATATCTACCCTGCCATCCCAGTAATATCAATCAAGCAGATTGCTTAGCTTTGCACTTGTACATACGTGTGTTTCTCTCGGGTGGATCCAAGCTAACTGTTTCAAATAAAACAACTTTGCGTTGATCTAGACAGTTGCCCACTCAATCCGTGGCGTCCCTGAGAAGCTGCACACTGTATTCAAAGGGAATTGTACTGCTCGTTTCATCTGAACCTGAAGTTGACACAATTGCGGGTGAGAGAACCACTCGGGTGTCCACTTGAAGGGTATGTCGTCGGGGGACCACTGATGCCCCTACAAAGAAGAAGGGGGTACCTAACGCCAAGAAGGTGAGGTTCAGAGAGTACTGTTCTGGATAGCCATGGTTGTTCTACTTTTTGATGGAGGTGATAGTGTGATGTGTACTGATGGTTACAACCATAGGACTGGGATGACCAGGAGTACTTGAGTTGTTTACATGGTTGACTTGAGTTGTTTCAATTCTGATGAAAATGCTCAATGGATTGTTACATCATGATGTTGTTCTTACACTTTGATCTGATAGCTTTATTATCAGGTTGGATATGACCACGGGGGGATACGACCGCACCCTGCAGGGGTGCGGGGTGCGTCAAGCCGCACTTTCCATCAAGTAACCTTATATGCCAACGGCCTTATCTACGCCGACGGCTGCCGTAGGCATAGATGGAGCTATGCCGACGGCCTGGGGAATACCGTCGGCATAGAAAAGCCGTCGACATAGCTCAATCTATGCCTACGGCAGCCGTAGGCATAGTAAGGTCGTCGGCATACATCTATCTATGCCGATGGCTAGCCCTGGTCGCCCGGGGACATACGGGGGACTGATGTCATCAAATCTATGACGATGGCCCTGACGGCGGCCATCGGCATTAATGTCATATTTTTTTACTCGGAGCTGCCACGTGGCATAGCTATGCCGACGGCAAAGCCGTAGGCATAGTTTTCCATCTATGCCTACGGCAAGGCCGTAGGCATAGATAGCATTTGTTTTTATTTTAAATTATTTTTATTTTTTTTAAAGTTAAATTTGAATAATTTAAATCTAATGATGTCTATTATGCAACCTTTCTTCTTGTAGACGTTGTTGGGCCTCCAAGTGCAGAGTTTTGTAGGAAAATAGCAAATTTCCCTCAAGTGGATGACCTACGGTTTATCAATCCATGAGAGGGTAGGGTGAAGTTGGTCTCTCTCAAACAACCCTGCAACCAAATAAAAAAAGAGTCTCTTATGCCCAACACACCCAATACAATGGTAATTGTATAGGTGCACTAGTTTGGCGAAGAGATGGTGATACAAGTGCAATAAGGATGGTAGATATAGGTTTTTATAATCTGAAAATATAAAAACAGGAAGGTAGCAAGTAACAAAAGTGAGCGAAAGCGGTATTGCAATGCTTCGAAACAAGGCCTAGGGTTCATACTTTCACTAGTGCAAGTTCTCTCAACAATGATAATCTAATTAGATTATATAACAATACATCAACATGCAACAAAGAGTCACTCCAAAATCACTAATAGCGGAGAACTAACGAAGAGATTATTGTATGGTACGAAACCACCTCAAAGTTATTCTTTCCGATCAATCCATTGGGCTATTCCTATAAGTGTCATAAACAGCCCTAGAGTTCGTAGTAAAATATCGGATTGGCTATACAATCTCTTTCATGTAGACAATACTAGATATAGTACTAGTTATAGTTCACCAGTCCGTTTTTGGTCGCAATAAACCACTAACGGCCAGCCGCCCGTAGTAGCTCAATTGGTCATGTAGGTTAGGCTGATTAGTGGGTAGGAGATTATATATTAGTACTACTAATTAGCTTGAAAGTGGAAATTAATTAAGAAACAAAGGGTGACGAAACCCGGGATATTTAGAGATCTATATAGCACTAGTAGAAAAACGGCCTAATGTGAAGCACATTAGTCCCGGTTTGTAACAAAACCGGCACTAATGAGATCATTAGTGCCGGTCCCAATGGCTAGGGGTGCCGGTGCGTCAAGAATCTTTAGTACCGGTTCGTGCCATGAACCGCTACTAAAGATGCAGTTACAGGCTGTGGTCAGGCTTCTGGCCCACCAGCACCTTTAGTACCGGTTCAAGCCATAAACCGGCACTAGAGGTTTCTAGCTGATTCATGCTGTGGCGGTTTTTTAGTCCCACCTCGCTCCGCTAACAGAGTTTTTACCACCTTAAATATGTTACATCTCAAACTATCACAACCACTTGGTCTTCAATGAACTCTATGCGTAGGATCTGTGGCAGCAATAGGAGTCTTCGCCGGTTCTTAAACCGGGGTAGATTCCTATTGACAATTTAGATTCTATACAAAAAGATCATTGCTGATCAATGTATTTTTTTATGTATTTCTCTATACCAATGGCGCGTTTTGGCTGAAAGGCGGTACTGATCAATGTATTTTTTCTGTGTTCAGATGCACAATTCAAAGTCATGTCATGAACTTTCAACCCTTTCTGACATAATTTGCTATTTTCGATGCATTTACTGATTTGTTTTGAGAGCTAAAGGACCATGAAATTGAAAAGCACTACAAAATGAACTATGAAAAGGTTGACACTTGGCAAGGTATCATCATTTCACCCACATAGCATGTGCAAAAAGGTAGAGAGGGTTACGGCAAAAACTGGATGCACTTCGTGTACAAACTGGACAATCTCTTTCGAAGTATCAAGGTTTCGGACGAAAACTCATCTGTTACACCGGCTATTCAATATTTTAATAACTTATTACAACTACGTACTTTTTCTGCGTTCAGGTGCACAATTCAAATCCACGTCATCAACTTTCAACCCTTTTGACATAATTTGCTATTTCCGATGCATTTACTGATTTGTTTTGAGAGCTAAAGGACCGTGAAATTGAAAAGCACTACAAAATAAACTCTGAAAAGGTTGAAACTTGGCAAGGTATCATCATTTCACCCGCATAGCATGTGCAAAAAGGTAGAGAGGGTTACGGCAAAAACTGGATGCACTTCGTGTACAAACTGGACAATCTCTTCCGAAGTATCAGGGTTTCGGACGAAAACTCATATGTTACACCGGCTAATCAATATTTTAATAACTTATTACAGCTCCGGACTTTTTCTGCGTTCAGATGCACAATTCAAACTATTCAAATTTAAATACAGCAAAAAACTACTCAAAAATAAATATATAAACCACAAAAGAAAAAAAAACTATATAAAAAAATTATTTCCGCGTTGCCGAGTGGGCCTGCTCGGCTTGGGCCCTGCTTATGCAGGCCCATAAGGTCCAGCAGGCTCATAGAGCTGTGCTGCAAAGTTAGGCCCAGAGGCCTGCATTAGAGAGGAGCTCGAAGGAGCAGTCGCGGCTGGGTTTATAAACCAGTGCGGTTGCCCTTTGCTCGGCAAGGTGGGACTAAACATTATGCACCGCAGCGCACCCCCTTTAGTACCGGTTCCTGGCTCCAACCGGTACTAAAGGGCAGGTCTTTAGTACCGGTTGGTGCCACGAACCGGTACTAAAAGGGGTCGCTTCCCGCCGCTTGGTCTGGCCAAATTTGACCTTTAGTATCGGTTGGTGGCTCCAACCGGTACTAAGGGCCCCTCCTATATATATAGCACTTATGAAAAATTTCAGTTAGTTTCTCATCTGCTTCGTTGTCGCGCCCGTCCCCGCTCCGCTCTCCCCCGTCGCTGTCGTCGATGCCCCTGCGCCGCCCCCGGTCGTCGCCGCCCCATCACCGCCCCTGCGTCGCCCCCGTACGTCGCCGTCATCGCCGCCCCCGTCACGCGCATCGCCCGGCCGTCGCCGCCCCCACTGTAAGATCGATCGACCGCGCGCCCCGGCCAGCCCCCTGCCGCTCCGGAGGCCTCCTTGCACACACACACACACACGCACGCACGCACACAAATGTTTTATATGTCAAATGTTAGATTATATAAATGTTAGATTATTGGATTTGCACCAAAGGAAACCATAAATTCCATATACCGTAGAAATCTAGGATAGAGAAGCTATATCCTATTCATTGGTACTAATCATGGATACTTCAATTTTTTTTATATTTGTTCGAAGTCATGATCTGAACGAGTCGCACATACACCCTAGCACATGTTCCTCGACGCTGAGGGCATCCTTTAAGCGCGGCCGTTTTTCGAGCCTATATGAATTAGATAATGTTAGATGAGTTAGTTTTTTATACTTTTAGTTATAGATGAATTTATATTAATGTTAGATGAATTAGATATATATTAAATTTAGGTATATGAGATTTGATCATCTAATTAAAATTTTAGTATATAGTTAGCTACTTTACTTTTAGTTAGAAAATTAATATACCTAGTTTAGTTGAATTAGTTGAGCTACTTTATTTAGGTATATTTTTAGTAAGTGCTTAGTTGAATTAATTAGTTGAACTAGCTAGCTGAATTAATAGAACTAGTTTAATTAGTTGAATTAATATAAGTAGTTAGTTTTTTATACTTTTAGTATATAGAACTAGCTACTTTATTTTAGTAAGAAAATTTAGTTGAATTAGTTGAATTAGTTGAGCTACTTTATTTAGGTATATTTTTAGTAAATGCTTAGTTGAATTAATTAGTTGAAGTAGCTAGTTGAATTAATAGAACTAGTTTAATTAGTTGAATTAATATAACTAGTTAGTTTTTTATACTTTTAGTATATAGAACTAGCTACTTTATTTTCATTAAGAAAATTAATAGAACTAGTTTAGTTGAATTAGTTGAATTAGTTGAGCTACTTTATTTAGATATATTTTTAGTAAGTGCTTAGTTGAATTAATTATTTGAACTAGCTAGTTGAATTAATAGAACTACTTTAATTAGTTGAATTAATATAACTAATAAGTGTTAAATGTTTCACCTATGAACATAGAAAATGTCGTCTGACGACGAAAACGATTTCATTATGTGCGAAAACTGCGAAGACCAACGCGGCATGTACGACAGAAATTTTCTAGTTGATGATAGGCGTTTCAGCATCAAGCTGGATGAGACCTTCGAAGTGGATACAGTAAATCACAATGAAAAGTTGTTTTTCGTAATTAAGCATGACTTATGCTTCATTTGCTTCAACTTATTATTTTAAATTTTCACTATTCTACTAGCGTATCCCCTGCCATGCAAGAATTTTTGTCTTGGATAAGATAAGTTTCAGTCCTAACAAAATTATGGAAGTAAAGAGAGTTTACTTGAAGACCGAGCATGGTTATGCATTCAACGTCAAATTATACAATCAAGAAAGCTACACCCATTTTGAATGCAAAACTTGGCAAGCACTATGCAAGGCTTTTGCATTTGTGCCTGATATGTTTATCACCTTTGATATTCGTCCCGAAGATGATATTGAAGGTAATAGAGACATTTGGGTCGATGTGCAGACGCCTCCAGTTCTACCATTATGTGAGTTTATCAACCATATTTATGTCTTCGATATTGTTTTTGCAAAAAGAGTTGACAACTAATTTCTATTGACAGCTTATCTCCATTCAAGCAAACATGTCCAGCGCTTGGTAGACAGGACCGTCCACTGTTCCAGGGCTGAACTAAACTGCGAGGAGATAAGTCATTATGTTTCATGGCTTGAGGATCTTCATACTGTCAAGACAAGTTATTTTTTTAGACTTCAAAATCTTAGTACTCAAAACGTGCGACCAATAGTGATCGTATTGAACTATGGTCACATCTATTTAGGAATGATGGTAAGATTTTTACTATTTTTCCTCGGTGCATCTTTTGCATACATTATTTTTTAAGCTAAACTTCATTGCTAACTATGTCACTATACGATGTTCTTTAACGGGACTCCCGATGAATGTTGTGCCTCAGTGGATCGAGACTAAAGATCGCATGAGAATAGTTAGCTTACAACCAAAACATCCGATAATGCACCTTAGTGCATTCAGGATTTTTAATAGTGAGGAATGCTTAATAGTGAAAGACTGGAGCAGAATTGTCCACGGTCGCAGAGAAGTATTAGGGGGCAGCAGCAATCAGAAGCGCAGCCTACGATTAGGAGACAAGTTCATCTGCATGCTCCAATGTGATGAATCGGGAGAGCTATACATGTGCTATGCTATTTTACCTGAGAGAGAGCAGCAAGAGTGATTAGCATGCTCTTAGTACTTGTCCTTTCATGTTCGTGTTCTTCGTCCTGAACTTAATCTCAAAAGTGATTTGCTCTTGTGGTCTTATATATGAACACTTATAATCATGATCATGTTGAACTCGATTATATCTTTCCTTCTGGTACAAGTGAATGTTTCTTCTTTAAGCTAGTATATATTGATGGTGATTAGATAGTGGTAATGACTATGATGATTAAATAATGCTAATGACGACTATGATGAGTTATTATATTATTTATGAAAGAAACCGCAGATTAGTTTCAACTGGATGGATCCTAGCTAGCTAAGTGATCAAGTATATGGCATATCCATATTACTTGCTCACCTAATATAAGTGATCAAGTAATATGGATATGGCATATATAATTTGATCACTTAGCTCGGATCCATGTATGCATCCAGTTGAAACTAATCTACGGTACTTTCACCTAATGATTTAACAACTCATTATAATGTAAAAACAATCTCTAAATTAAATTGAAAACACAAAAGTAAAAAAAGAACAAAAAATAAACCAACCCCCCCCCCCAAGTACTGGTTGGTGTTATCAACCGGTACTAAAGGTCTCCCCGCACCCGGCCCCGGCTCGTGCCACGTGGTGATGCATTAGTGACGGTTCGGTGGGAGGGGGGGGGCCTTTAATCCCCAGCCTAACCGGCATTAAAGGCTCTTATGAACCGGTGCTAAATCCCGGTTCTCCGCTAGTGTAGTACAAGCAAAGGCCGATCGATACGCGATCGATGGAGAGAGTCAAATCGATGTGTCTCGAGCAATGCACACATTCCTGCTGCCTTCATGCATTTCATTGCGATGGAGCTATAGGGCGGGGACTGGCCGGCAGGACGAACGGGTGGCCGCCTGTCCCGCGAACACCAACTGACGACCGACTGTCTGCCATCCGGCCGGCCGATTGAACGCCGGCACGCGCGCACATGGAGAGACCATCTGCAACCACCTCTCGGTCGACATGTCGACCTCGACGATCGACCTCCAGTCCATGTCGTTCATTGATGCATGAGTTAATGGAACAAGATATTTGCATGCAACCTGCACATCTCATTATTATATGACTCCGCATGCACGTGTCCATCATATGATCGACTAGCTACTTGATTTAAATTTAAAAGGCTCAACCTTTTGGCGGCAGATCATGCAGGTGTCTAGTGGCCCACGGAGCCACTACATCAGTCTGGTCCCTCCTCATATGTTCCTGTGTCTCTTGATACCCATGGCAAATTGGGGCATCATACCTAAATCATCTCTTGCTCATATGGATTACCTACCTCTGGATCTGGTCTCTGGGTACCAGAAAAAACTACCAACTGCCACAACGAGTACCCACCGGTCTGATCTCACCTGCAGCCTGCCTCTTCTTTAATTGTAGTATCATCATGCACTGACCGGTACTATCATTATGGAAATCGTTGTCTCTGATGTTTACATGTGAGACCGATTGAATCGATCATGAAGAGGGTGTCAGAGGGCAAATAATCAGAGGGAACGGCACTAGTGTAGGAGTAGTATGAAGCTAGAACCATCACTAGTAGAAAAACACATAATAGTCCCGGTTCGTAAAGGCCTTTAGTCCCGGTTCATGAACCGGGACTAATGGGCCGTTACTAATACCTCCACCCATTAGTCCCGGTTCAAACAAGAACCGGGACCAATGTGCCTCCACGTGGCCCTGTGCGCCGAGCCCAGTCAGGGGTCCTTTGGTCCCGGTTGGTGGCACCAACCGGGACCAAAAAGCATCCACGCGTCAGCATTCCAGTGGTTGGGGTTTTTGTTATTTTTTTGAAAGGAGGGGGGGATTGGGGGGTTAATTTACGTGTTTCATATATTGTGTTAGCTAGCTAATTAATAGATAGAAGTGTCCTCTCTTATGTTCGTGCTTGGTCGACTCTACGTACTATATATACATAAGTGATCGAAAGAACCATTCAGTACAGAAGTTCATGCATACCGAGAGAAGTAATCGATCGACCTCTCTCCTTCTCCGAGAGATTGGTCGAACAACAAGTATCTGACGCTACTGGCTACATACATGCATGTACAATATGTATAAGATCTCTTATAATTACAATCCCCTAGCAATTGAAATCAATTTCCACATGGTATTCTCTGGCTTTATTGATGACGTGGTTAAGAAAGAATCCCGCCAATTCCTCTTGAATTGCTTTCATGCGATCTGGTTCTAGGAGTTCATTCCGCATCTGCCATGTTTAATTTGAAGAAGGGATTAATTAATACATATATATGAATGAAACTCAATAGAAATGATGGTGTAATAAAATGAAATTGTGAATATTATTGCTTACGCACTTCATATTGTCTTTGAGAGTAGCCCCGCTTGTTTTTCAAAGTCGCGTTGTGGATGAACTCGCACACGTAGTATCCACAGAAATCATTCCCTTCTTCCTGCCACAAGCACTTTACGAGAAATAAAGGTCAATCAAATTGATAATGAAGCATTATAAATGGCATTGATGAAAGTATAGCTATAGAATCAACGGGAGATGCACGCAACTAGCTAGCCAGTAGTACTTACTTTTGGGTATGTATATCGCAACTCCTTCGGCAGTCCCGGAGCTTCTGCAGTGAACTGTTTCCAAACCCTACAAGACAAAGAAAATAATTATTATTACTTGAGATATCAGGAAATGAACAAAAAGTTGCCGATATGGTGCGATAATGATCGATTGAACTTACTTGCTGAGCATTTCAGTCATGTCCGCATAGGATTTGGGATCTTTCCGTCTCGAGTCTAAGACGGTTACTAGTCCACGCTCAAGCTTAATCTTTAGAAGAATATAGTGGTACCTGCGCACGCATGCATAACTCATCAATTACATTACTATAACCTCGCTCGAGTAATAAGGGAAACCGAATATGCACACGACAGTAACACTCACTTGCCGTTGTAAGAAAAGAGTATGGTATCTTTGTTTTGATTTTTTATCAATGATTGTAGCACGTTGTCCTCGGCCTCTTTGATGTCATTTTTAACCAGAAATTCATCTATGATATTTGTGTTAATGAACCCAATATCAAAAATTTCTTGTTTTTTGCACTCGACAATCTTCAGTCTGCATAATATATTGAGGATAATTAATTATAAATACATGAAATGAAAGAGCCGAGCTATATATAGAGACTTAATGACAGAAATAGTACTTACAGACGGTAGCAAAAGACCATTAGTTTATCGAGGGCCTTTTGATTGAAGAACGCGAAGAACTCATCAAATGGAACAGTCAACAGATCATTTGCAACGAGATCGTGCTCCTCTTTAATATGCAGATACAAAGCATTCTTACCCTCAGACTCTCTGCAGGTTTCCATGTACCAATTATGGAATCTTCGCATCATTGTTGTCAGAGATTTTTCATCTTTGAGGAGAGGCTTCCCGTACTCGTATCTGTGTTCGTCCACCTCCAAGAAATCAGGAAGTGCATCGTCAGGCAGGTAATCGTCAAGATTGCCATAACCGGCCACCGTCCCCGGAGCATTAGACACATTGAGCAGGGGGCACGATTGCTGTGCTTGTTTGCCGAGCTGGGAATTTTTTTCCCCTTTGCTCGTTCTTTTGACCTTTTAGCACTGACAGTAGTTCCCGACCGCTGGGCTTGGAGATATGTCTGTTCAGTAATGCGCTCATAGTTGGTTCTCGGCGGAAACTTTGGTGGTTTCCTCAGGGCATCGATAGTGCACTTTGCTTTCACCGGATCTACCTTCTCCTCCGGAGGTGGATGTCTCTTTACTTTCACCCCTTCAAAGAACTCCTTCACGTGGGTCCGCACAATCGTATCGTTTTCCTCCTCGGACCTCTCGTACGGTAACTTCTCTAGAGGCTTGAGAGATGATGAACCGTACTTGTATTGCCTCCCGCCTCTGGTTGTGCTGCTAGACGCCGGAGCAGACGGAGCGGCTGCGGCGTCTGTCTTCTTTCGTGCTTGCTTACGAGGGGAGGAGAAGGAGTACGACACATCGGAGCAGCCGGGGCGGCGGCGGGTCTCTTCCGCCCTTGCTGGCAAGGCGGAGAAGGAGGATGCTGCTGGCTGCTCGGGAGCGCCGGCGCAGGCGGAGAAGGAGGCGGAGTGCCGCCATGCGTCGGAGAGGGAGGCGGAGTGCCGCCACGCGTGCCCTGATCATCACTCGCCGGAGGAGGAGGCAGTGGAGGAGGCGGAGTACCCTGACTCGCCGGAGCAGGAGAAGGAGGCGGAGGCGTCCAGTTCGGAAGGTTGATGAGCTCATTCTTCCATAGGCATGGAGTCTTCAGAGCAGGACCCAGCATAGTCTCCCCTTCACCGTAGGGTGGTCAAGCACGAGGTCCTCAAATCCCTCTGTTATTTCATCCACCATCACCTTAGCATATCCTTTTGGAATCGGCTGGCAGTGATAAGTTGTGCCGGGTTCACTAGGATAAACTTGGCCAACAGCCGCCTTGACCTTCAAATTCATCCATCGCGCCATAATGTGGCAATTTTGAGACTCCGTGATACCATCCACGGGATAGCTGGCAGGAGCCGTCAAGCCATGCTCCGGCTGAAGCAGCTCGGTGGAAGCCACGCTGCTTCTCCGCTGAGATGGTGGGGTAGCTTCGGGGGAAGCTTCGGCAGGTCGCTTGCTGCGATCTGCTGCTTCTTGTTCCTCTTCTTGATCCTCTAGCCCCATTACCCTTTCGTGCAGCGCCTGTAGTTGGTCCTGCTCCAGTTTCTTCCTCCTCTCGTGGGTTTTGTAACCCCCTGCATCCGGAAAACCAACCTTCCACGGAATGGAGCCTGGCGTGCCTCGTGTCCTTCTAGGGTGCTCAGGATTCCCAAGGGCCATTGTGAGCTCGTCCTTCTCCCTGTTTGGAAGGAACGTCCCTCGCTGCGCTGCATCAATATAGTGTCGAAGGTTCTTGACTGGTATTTCTAGTTGCTCGTCCGTCCACTGGCAAAACCCTGTTACAGGGTCCAAGGTTCCGCCAGACCCGAAGAACCAAGTCTGGCAACGGTCTGGCCATCTCATTGTCTCTGGTTCGATCCTTTTTTCAAGCAGATCATTCTCAGTCTTGGACCACTTAGGCCGGGCTTGCAGTTAGCCACCTGACCCCGTGCGATGGTGAAGCGTCTTCTTTGCAGCATTTTTCTTGTTTGTCTCCGACATCTTCTTACTCTTTTCCGATGTCTTTTGGGCCACAAATGCGGGCCAGTGATCTCTGATCTTCTCATATTTGCCGCTGAATTCTGGTGTCTTTTTATTTTTGACAAACTGGTTCAGCTCTTTCCTCCACCTCCTCATTAGGCTTGCCATCTTCTTAAGAGCACAAGACTTGATTAATTCCTCTTTAACTGGCTTCTCCGGATCCTCCTCTGGTGGTAGGGTGAAATTTGCCTTCAGCTCAGTCCAAAGATATTCTTTCTGCATATCATTGACATAAGACACCTCAGGGTCTTCCTCCTTAGGCTTATACCATTGCTGGATGCTGATCGGGATCTTCTCCCTAACAAGAACCCCTCACTGAGCAGAAAATGTCTTCCTTGTCCGGATGGGTTCAATCGGTTCGCCATGGGGCGCGATTTCTATGATCTCAAACTTTTCATCCGAGCTCAACTTTTTCTTCGGGCCTCGTCTCCTTACCGAAGTTGTGCTCGATCCGGAGGGCTAGAAATTATAAGGAAGAAAGACGAGAGTAATTAATATGTGTACATATACCAAAACAATGGAAGCATCAATTAACTAGTCAGCACGGGCTTAACTAATATATATATACCTGGCCGGGCTCGGTTCGGTCACCGGAGCAGTCAGCACGGTCTCCTTCTTGTATCTCCATTGTGTCATCGGAGCCATCATGAACATAGTCCTGTTCTTGTACCGGCATTAATGGGCCGAAGCCATCATGAACATAGCTCTCTTCTTCACCCTGTTCTTCCAGCTGACCAACGGTGTCGAGGAGAAATGACGCAACTTCATCCCTTCCATTTGCGATTATGTCCCTCAATATCGCTTATGTTTCTTCATCTCGGCAGTGCTCCATAGTTTCTGCAAATATTTACAACATGTCAATTATTATTCAAACATGGTACAGATGGATATATATATATATATATATATATATATAGAAAAATAGGTTAATACACCTGCGAGTATGTACTCCTTTGCTTAATCCACCGTCTGCACCTCCGAGCGGGCTCTATCCACCAAAACCGTTCCTGTTTTTTAGTTAAGAAAAGATATTAACTTCCCCGCAAAAAAATAAATTATTATTAATTGTATGTTGATCGATGGCGCTGGATCTAAAAGTTTGTTGAACCGATCTTCGTGTTTCTAGGCGTGCAATAATTTCCATCGCATCAATATATTCAATACGTTCTCCTGTATCATAGATGTCGCCGGCGACGATCGATATTGAAGTCCGTTCTGCTGTGTCTCGTCGATCAACTTCCGCCCCGAGCATCACCGCCGACCACGACAAGCACGTCGTGTTGCACTTGGCGCCATCGTCGGATAGGTGGATAAAACGACGACTTCCATTGCAGGTTGTAGGAGGATGACCGATCAGATTATACCGCTAGGTTATAAGTTTGCTTGCTTTCTCTTGTATAAGTAAAACACGTGCAGTATATTCCTAACGCATGCACCTTCTCCAAATCCCTCTCTGTTCTACAGGCATTAATCGGTGAGGTTAATCATGCAGGGTGTATGTCTTCAGATGCATTACGCCGCCACCGCCGACGGCCACGTGCCATGGAGCAGCCATGGTTAATTTTCATGCATGCGCGACGAGTCATCCGACTCGCCCGATCTCACCAGCAGTGTCGCAGTCCTCCCCGGGTCTGCTGTCTCCAAATCTGGCACACGCTATGGAAATATGACGCTCAGAATGAAGAATACATGCATCACCATGGATGTCCTAGCTACCGATGGTGCCTGATGGATCCATGCCCTATGATATACTGTGTGCATGACAATAATTTGCTAGTACGTACTACACACTAAAAAGAGTCATGTTTCTTATTGATGATGATGTATATGTTCGCTGCAAAGAAAATGATGATGTATATGTACTACTTCTGACTTACTTTTTTTATTTCAGATGAATATAATAATTGTTCTGAGAATGGATGCATATATGTATTACTCCTTTTGATGCAGAATATACTTTTTTTGGTATATACTTCTTCAGAAAGAAACTGCAACACACTCTTCCAAAAAATGTTGTATATACTCCTTTTTTGCATGGACAGTATATACTCCTTTTTTGCATAGACAGTACAAGCTGAAAGAGACAGTATATACTCCTTAAAAATGGCAGTATATACTCTTTGAATTTTGTTAGTATAAACTCCTTCAAAAAGTTTAGCACATACTACTTTAAAAGGCCGTACAGACCTCTTTACTATAAAATGTAGTATATGCCTTCCATGCTATTGGGTATATATAGTCCACCAACAATTTGAAATATAATATTAAAATACATATGAGGTATATACAATGTAGATAAAAAGGCCTATATTTTACACGCTTCATTTCCAAAGTGAAGAGGTATAAAGGGTACATAGTACGGTTAAAAGGGGGTATATATTCCTTGCATTCAAAGTGGCATCTCACTTCCGTAACAGACTTTGCCACGCACAAGAAAAAAAACAGACTTTCCATTGGATAACATGCATCCGTTGCCTACAATCTTGGAGGTTCTTTGCGCATGCAAGTAGTTTGTTAATATCTTAATTAATTAGTTCATTGGCTCGGCCATTAAATAGGGTGGGAGTACATACTCGTGGGAGTACAAAAGAGGAGTCCTATATATATATATATATATATATATATATATATATATATATATATATATATATATATATATATATATATATATATTAGTGGCAAACGTAGAACTAGCCAGCTAATCACAATAAGGAATCATGTTAGTGGCATCGACGCTGCTTCTCTAGGGTTTGGGGTCGCCTCGACACAACAACGCTTCAAAGGTTTGGGGTGGCCTTGACGACAACGCTCTTTTAACTTGGTAAATTTGGGTGGCCTCGAGAGAGTTAATTTGTCGGGTAGGGGCGCGACGGGAGGGGGTAGGAGACCAACATCGTTTTCTCTCTAGGGTTTGGGTGTCCTCGAGAGTTTTGGTCGAGCGAGAGGGCCGAGGGGGGTATATATATCGACCGCCCCTCATGTCAAAGTTATCTTGAGGGTTTATATCGACAACGACGCGACAACGACGAGAAAGGAAAATAATTAAGGAAAGGGAAGAAAAGAGGAAGAAGGAAGAAGGAAGAAGAAGAAAAAAAAAGAGGAGAAGAAGAAAGGAATAGAGAAGAAGAAGAAAAAATAGAAAAAAATCTATTTTTTCTTCTTCTCCTCTATTCCTTTCTTCTTCGCCTCTTCTTTTTTTCTTTTTTCCTCTTCTTATTTATTTCTCCTCTTCTTCCTCTCCTCTTCTTCATCTTCTTATTTTCCTTTTTCCTCTCATTCTTTTTCTTCTTCTTTCTTCCTTCTTCCTCTTTTTTTCCTTTTCCTTATTTTACTTTAAATTTCTCCTCTATACTAACCTAAAATGCACTAACCTAAAATCGATATCTACTAACAACCTAAATAAAAAATTAATACATATATGAAAAAAAATATATAAACAAAAAAATGCTATGAACATTATATTCATACATACATATATATATAGCCACATCCATTCATCATATATATAGCTACCACACACATATACATTATATATATGAAAAAAAATGCAACGAACAAAAAAAATACACTTATGAAAAAAATACTATGAACATGTACACATATATATATACACATACAAACACATATACACACAAAAAAATGCAAAAAAATGCAGGGGCGGCGGGGCGGCGTGCGGCGGCCGCGCAGGACAGGGGCAGCGCGCGGCGGCCGCGCAGGCAGGGGCGGCGGCGACGGCGCAGGCGAGCAGCCTGACGGCGTCGGTGGCGGCGGCGACGGCAAGGTGG
>NC_041389.1:34174968-34182627 GCF_002162155.2 Triticum dicoccoides
CTTTCTTGCTTTATTTATTTTATTTTGTTTCTACTTACAAAAAAATACTTATTGTTGTTTTTTTCTTTTGTTTTCTGCATTATTTATTTTCTTTTGTTTTTTGCTTTATTTTTTAATTGTTTTTGCTTTTAGTTTTAGGAAAATTATAAACTTTCTGTTAGTGCCATTAGTTTTCAAATTTGAAAACACTTTTTTTATTTTTTTGTTTTCTTTCTTGCTTTATTTATTTTATTTTGTTTCTACTTACAACAAAATACTTATTGTTGTTATTTTTAATTATTACGAGGGCCGAACCATAAGACTTTAAAGCATTTCAAATGAACTCTGAAAAAGTTGAAAGTTGGCATGGTATCATAAATTGACCCACATAGCATGTGCATGTACAAAACGGACAATGGTAACATACTCGTCAGTTATAAAGTTGGCATGGTATCATCATAATAGTTGCGGGAGAAAGTCTTCACTTTTTCTTCGCTTGTGTCATTTGCTTATTGCGCCGTAACCATGGATAATCTTCATCGTTTATCAGGATGCTGGGGTCAGCCTTGACTTTGAAGGGAGGAATTTCATGAAACTTTTCATAATCTTCAGACATGTCTGTCTTGTCCTCCACTCCCACCATGTCCCTTTTTCCTGAAAGAACTATGTGGCGCTTTGGCTCATCGTATGATGTATTGGCTTCCTTATCTTTCCTCTTTCTCGATCTGGTAGACATGTCCTTCACATAGATAACCTGTGCCACATCATTGGCTAGGACGAACGGTTCGTCAGTGTACCCAAGATTTTTCATATCCACTGTTGTCATTCCGTACTGTGGGTCTACCTGTACCCCCCTGACAGATTGACCCATTTGCACTTAAACAAAGGGACCTTAAAATCATGTCCGTAGTCAAGTTCCCATATGTCCACTATGTAACCATAATATGTGTCCTTTCCCCTCTCGGTTGTTGCATCAAAGCGGACACCGCTGTTTTGGTTGGTGCTCTTTTGATCTTGGTCAACCGTGTAAAATGTATTCCCGTTTATCTCGTATCCTTTCCAAATCAATACAGTCAAAGATGGTCCCCTGGACAACAAGTACAACTCATCACAAACAGTGTTGTCACCTATGATACGTGCTTCCAACCAACTGCTGAAAATCCTGATGTGTTCACATGTAATCCAGTCGTCGCACTGCTCCGGCTGTTTGGAGCGCAGACTGTTCTTATGTTCATCGACATACGGGGTCACCAAGGTAGAGTTCTGTAGAACTGTATAGTGTGCTT
The DNA here is from genome assembly GCF_002162155.2 of Triticum dicoccoides. Classification (NCBI taxonomy): domain Eukaryota; kingdom Viridiplantae; phylum Streptophyta; class Magnoliopsida; order Poales; family Poaceae; genus Triticum; species Triticum dicoccoides. The sequence continues at coordinate 34,176,234 of NC_041389.1, forward strand.
GAGACCAAAAATATCCGTCCCTGCGTATTATTGAGTCCCTTCCAAGCGTGCCTTTTCCAGTCAATCTTCCCTCATACCGCGATTTAGGGAGACCTATCTTCTTAAGGCCAGGAATGAAGTCAACACAAAACCCGATGACATCCTCTGTTTGATGGCCCATGGAGATGCTTCCTTCTGGCCTAGCGCGGTTACGGACATATTTCTTTAGGACTCCCATGAACCTCTCAAAGGGGTACATATTGTGTAGAAATACGGGGCCCAGAATGACAATCTCGTCAACTAGATGAACTAGGACGTGCGTCATGATATTGAAGAAGGATGGTGAGAACACCAGCTCGAAACTGACAAGACATTGCACCACATCACTCCTTAGCCTTGGTATGATTTCTGGATCGATCACCTTCTGAGAGATTGCATTGAGGAATGCACATAGCTTCACAATGGCTAATCGGACGTTTTCCGGTAGAAGCCCCCTCAATGCAACCGGAAGCAGTTGCGTCATAATCACGTGGCAGTCATGAGACTTTAGGTTCTGAAACTTTTTCTCTGCCATATTTATTATTCCTTTTATATTAGACGAGAAGCCAGTCGGGACCTTCATACTAAGCAGGCATTCAAAGAAGATTTCCTTCTCTTCTTTGGTAAGAGCATAGCTGGCAGGACCTTCATACTGCTTTGGAGGCATGCCATCTTTTTCATGCAAACGTTGTAGGTCCTCCCGTGCCTCAGCTGTATCTTTTGTCTTTCCATACACGCCCAAGAAGCCTAGCAGATTCACACAAAGGTTCTTCGTCACGTGCATCACGTCGATCGAAGAGCGGACCTCTAGGTCATTCCAGTAGGGTAGGTCTCAAAATATAAATTTCTTCTTCCACATGGGTGCGTGTCCCCCAGCGTCACTCGGAACAGCTAGTGCGCAGGGACCCTTTCCAAAGATTACGTGTAAATCATTGACCATAGCAAGTACGTGATCACCGGTACGCATGGCGGGCTTCTTCCGGTGATCTGCCTCACCTTTGAAATGCTTGCCTTTCTTTCGACATTGATGGTTGGTCAGAAGAAATCGACGATGGCCCAGGTACACATTCTTCCTGCAGCTTGCCAGGTATATACTATCGGTGTCAAGTAAACAGTGCGTGCATGCGTGGTATCCCTTGTTTGTCTGTCCTGAAAGGTTACTGAGAGCGGGCCAATCGTTGATGGTCACGAACAGCAACGCCTTTAGGTTAAATTCCTCCTGTTTGTGCTCATCCCACGTACGTACACCGTTTCCATTCCACAGCTGTAAAAGTTCTTCAACTAATGGCCTTAGGTACACATCAATGTCGTTGCCAGGTTGCTTAGGGCCTTGGATGAGAACTGGCATCATAATGAACTTCCGCTTCATGCACATCCAAGGAGGAAGGTTATACATACATAGAGTCACGGGCCAGGTGCTGTGATTGCTGCTCTGCTCCCCAAAAGGATTAACGCCATCCGCGCTTAAAGCAAACCATACGTTCCTTGGCTCACTTGCAAACTCATCCCAGTACTTTCTCTTGATTTTTCTCCACTGCGACCCGTCAGCGGGTGCTCTCAACTTCCCGTCTTTCTTACGGTCCTCACTGTGCCATCGCATCAACTTGGCATGCTCTCTATTTCTGAACAGACGTTTCAACCGTGGTATTATAGGAGCATATCACATCACCTTCGCAGGAACCCTCTTCCTGGGGGGCTCGCCGTCAACATCACCAGGGTCATCTCGTCTGATCTTATACCGTAATGCACCGCATACCGGGCATGCGTTCAGATCCTTGTACGCACCGCGGAAGAGGATGCGGTCATTAGGGCATGCATGTATCTTCTGCACCTCCAATCCTAGAGGGCATACGACCTTCTTTGCTGCGTATGTACTGTCGGGCAATTCGTTATCCTTTGGAAGCTTCTTCTTCAATATTTTCAGTAGTTTCTCAAATCCTTTGTCAGGCACAGCATTCTCTGCCTTCCACTGCAGCAATTCCAGTACGGTACCGAGCTTTGTGTTGCCATCTTCGCAATTGGGGTACAATCCTTTTTTGTGGTCCTCTAACATGCGATCGAACTTCAGCTTCTCCTTTTGACTTTCGCATTGCGTCCTTGCATCGACAATGACCCGACGGAGATCATCATCATCGGGCACATCGTCTGGTTCCTCTTGATCTTCAGCAGCTTCGCCTGTTGCAGCATCATCGTGCACATCGTCTGGTTCCTCTTGATCTTCAGTAGCATCACCATATTCAGGGGGCACATAGTTGTCATCGTACTCTTCTTCTTCGCCGTCTTCCATCATAACCCCTATTTCTCCGTGCCTCGTCCAAACATTATAGTGTGGCATGAAACCCTTGTAAAGCAGGTGGGTATGGAGGATTTTCCGGTCAGAGTAAGACTTCGTATTCCCACATATAGGGCATGGACAACACATAAAACCATTCTGCTTGTTTGCCTCAGCCACTTCGAGAAAATCATGCACGCCCTTAATGTACTCGGAGGTGTGTCTTGAACTGTACATCCATTGCCGGTTCATCTGCGTGCATTATATATAATTAAGTGTGTCAAAAATCATTACAGAACATCATGAATAGATAATTAAGTGACCAAATTAATAGAAGTTCATCATCACATTAAAACCAAAGTACATACATAGTTCTCATCGAACAACATAAAGCTCTGCAGAGCATCTAAATTAATTAAACCATACACTGAAACTATGTAAAATATTTCAATGCGAAAACAAATGCGATCGTAATCGCAACCAATGTAACAACTGATCCAACGGCATAATGATACCAAGCCTCGATATGAATGGCATATTTTCTAATCTTTCTAATCTTCAAGCGCATTGCATCCATCTTGATCTTGTGATCATCGACGACATCTGCAACATGCAACTCCAATATCATCTTCTCCTCCTCAATTTTTCTAATTTTTTCCTTCAAGAAATTATTTTCTTCTTCAACTAAATTTAACCTCTCGACAATAGGGTCGGTTCGAATTTCCGGTTCAACAACCTCCTAGATAAATAAAATCTATGTCACGTTGGTCGGCATAATTGTCATAAATAATAAATGAACCAATAGTTATGAAAAGATAATATATACCACATCTGAATCATAGACAGGACGAGGGCCGACGGGGGCGGATACCAAAAACATCGCACTATATAAGATGCAATAATAAAAGTAAGAAAATTATACAAGTATCTATATAAATATACAAGTAAGATTTTTTTTCTTTCAGAAAGAAGATAAGAACAAGAGGCTCACCACGGTGGTACCGGCGACGAGATCGGCACGGGCGATCGACGGCGGTGAAGACGGGGACGGTACGTGACGGACCGCTAAACCTAGACAAATATTGACGAAAATGGAGCTTGAAGGTCGAGCTTGGAGAGGAGAAAGCTTAAGTAGTGTGGCGCGGACATTCCATCGAACACCTCGTGTGCACAGGAGGTGAGCTATAGCACCACAAAGCTCTCCCCTCGCCGGCCACGAAAAACAGAGCACTGGGAGTGCTCTTCTCGCGAGCGAGGGCTAGATATAGGCAACTAATTGGTCCCGGTTCGTGCCACCAACCGGGACTAAAGGGCAGCCTTTGGTCCCGGTTCAGTTCACCAACCGAGACCAATGGTTGTGGGCCAGGAGCGAGGCGCATTGGTCCCGGTTCGTCCCACCAACCGGAACCAATAGGTCCAGCCGAACCGGGACCAATGGCCCACGTGGCCCGGCCGGCCGCCGGGGCTCACGAACCGGGTCGAATGCCCCCATTGGTCCCGGTTCTGGATTGAACCGGGACTAATGGGCTGACCCGGCCTGGACCATTGCCCCCTTTTCTACTAGTGCATGGGGGTAAATTTGACAAATTTGACTTGTGGACGAAATCAAATCATAGAATGAACTGCCCGTGAAACTATTTCACACGGCTGACTTTTTTGTGTGACGTCTGACACGAAGGTGCCACACCACAATGTGCAACGCCTCACAGATAGGCGCTACACGTCTGGCCAGCGTTGCACCCCAGACTGCCTAAAAATTGCTAAGTCAATGTGCAGAGCCTAAGAGCTAGGCGCTGCACTGTATAGTGTGGTGCCTAGCTCTCAGGCGCTGCACTAGTGGTTGCACTACAAAATGAAGCAACCACTAGTGCAACGCCTAGAAGCTAGGCGCTACACTGTATAGTGTTGTGCCTAGCTCTCAGGCGCTGCACACTGACTTGGTAATTTTCGCATCACACGGGTGCGACGCTGGCCAGGCGTGTACCGCCTATCTGTGAGGCGTTGCACAGTATAGTGTGGCGCCTTCGTGTCGGGCGTCACACAAAAAGGTCAGCCACATGAAATAGTTTTACGGGCAGTTTATTTTGTAATTTAATTTCGTCCATAGGTTAAATTTGTCAATTTTGCCAACCATGGGCTGATTCAACAAATACTATTTTCTGCCACAATTAACAATTCACATATGTTGCTGCTGTCATTTTTCAAATGCCTAGTAGGATATAGATTGGAAGATAGTAGCATGCATGCACATGTGATGAGCGAGTACACACTGACACAGGACAAAATCAAAGTTGACTGATCATTACCAACTGAAGGAAGAGAAGAAGGGGGGAGAACAAGAACATGCACACACTTGCATGTCCCATAAACAGTAGATAAACCACACAACTTGCAAGAAATTAATGAAGTAACTAATATTGCAAGTTGCAGCATTTTCTTTCTCTAATGCCCACATGTCACATAGATATAAACTAAAAATGAGCCTACAAGTGGATATATACTGCAAGTCTGCATACACTAGCCCACATGTACGTCGAAACAACTTACCAGATCAAGCAAACCTGGCCTAGAATGAAGTGTGGGTTCATGGCATCTTGTGATGCATGTTCCCCTAGATTTTTTCTTATGGTGATGCATGTAAGCACATTCTATTGTATCTCAACCGCACAAGAACTTTTTACTTGTGGCTCCGTATGTAGTCCGTATTGAATTTTCTAAAAAACTTATATTTAGAAACGGAGGGAGTACATATGCATGTGCAGGTGTACAGATTGAGACATGCAATCCCAATATGTATCTCAACCTCACAATTCCATTTGCATGTTGCAATTAATACAGTAATAATATGTCAATCTTTGATTGTAGTTCGACTATCTTTTTTTTAGAAAAGGAGGATGACTCCCGGTCTCTGCATCTGGGCGATGCATACGGCCATTTTATTAATTATTCTCACAAGATCTTACAAAGTTATACAACAGTAAGACTAAAGCCACCGTCTAAGCAACAACTGTCGCTACACCTATCCAATTGATGAAGGGGCGCTGAAAGCCTGGGCCTAATACCAAACAGACTTCGCAGCCAAACCTAAACATCTAAGACCTGAGGTCCCAACCAGGACGCCTGCCTGGTATGGGGCACCTACCAGCCCGGCGCACTCCTCAACCAGGACGCCTGCCTGGTATGAGGCCGCCGCAGCCATTTGCCACGAGTCCATCTTCAGAGCTGTACTGTTGTATCTACCTTGCCAGGTCTCTCTGCCATCGACGCCACCATGATGCCAAACAACGTCATCCTCCTGCGCGAGTCCATCCTCCCACATCGAACTCCGAATCTGCACTGCGCCACGCCGTCAAGATCCGTCGCCATCAATGCATGGATGAAGCACCGCTCCACCAAAGAAACCGTTCGCTGGTCCCGCGAAGCAACCCGCAGCACCAAGTAGAAGGCCGAAGTCGCACCGCCACCATGCCATCAGCAGCCCCGCCTCCAAGAGCTGTTCCTAGCCGCCGCCTTCAAGAAGGAACATGACATCAGGGTGCCATCGACGCCCAGAACAGGGGAACAAAAGCGTTCGCCATAGCTCGAGGAGGAGGCGGAAGGGAGATGGTCCACCCCAAAGCCTTCGGGAAGGGGATCGGCGCCAAAGGCGTCGACTTTGGGGAGGCCGCCGCGCCAGCCAGGGGTTTCCCTCGGACCCTCACCCGCACGCCAGATCCTCCAGGCTGGCAATAGGGGACGCCGAAAGCAGCCGCCAAGGACCGGTGCCAGCACGGATCGGGACAGATCGGAGCAGGGGCGGATCTTTTACATGGAGCCATGACGGATTGCGAGGAGCCGCCACTGAGCCAGCGTCCATAGCCCCCACGCCGCCTGCACGGCCGTGGGAGGCTGCCCACCAGAGCCCGCCGGTGCAGCCCGCCGGCTGCACCACGCCCACCGGCTGGGGCCGCCGCCCCGGGGAACCAAGGCCCTCCAAAGGAGAAGAGGTGTCAGATCCCGCCGCCACCATCATTGGGGCCGAGCATCCGCGCCTCGGAGGCCCTCAGGCGGCGGCGGAGGGAGGGGAGGAGAGGGGGAAAACGCGGCGGCGGCGCTAGGGTTGGC
>NC_041389.1:34182975-34200050 GCF_002162155.2 Triticum dicoccoides
GGGGGGGAGAACTTATCTTGTCCCGGATGCCTCGCACACCAGAGACCGTACGTATTGAAGTGTATTTTTTTTAGCATCAGTACAGACACAAGCGCTCATATACACGCGCACACACTCACCCCTATGAATGCACGCACCCACACCCTACCCCTATGAGCACCTCTGAGAGACTGAGCGGGTATATTATCTTGAAATTTACGAAGTCACCGTAGGCGCCTCGTCATCGACGGGAACGTCTCGTCCCACTGAAAGCGTATCGCCGGAAATCCTGAAATAAATCCAGGAATAATGCGAGCACCAGAATTTGAACCATGGTGGGTTGGGGATACCACTGTCCACCTAACCAACTCAACCACAGGTTGATTCGCTACTGAAGCGTAATTTGATTATCCGAGCTCTCACGTGCATAGCTATGCACGTATTACGTACTGATGGAGGGCATATGTAGCTACAGAAGGGCAAGATTGATCCCCTGCAGTCAAAGTTGTGCCGGCCGGATGATTTTTGTGTGTGTGTGTGTGTGCAGCCGGCCAAATGTAACTTTACGTCCCTGTCTTGACTTCACTCGCACCCATTATTGGCACACAATGCGCGCAAGAACTGACATGATCGATCTGACCAGCTGCATGTGCAGTAGCAAGTCATGTGGCATGCATGCTAAAGGATCAAGATGATTGGTGGGTGGATGCATAGATAGATCAAATTATTGACGGTCCATGCGTACCTGTACATGTCTTAACGTGGACATTGATGATGGTCAACGGCTCCACCATGAGATAGATCAACATTTTTTTTCCTTTTCTTGTGAAAGAGAGATGAGATCAGATCAAGCAGTGATCTCTCTTTTTTTTATCAGATTTTTTTAGTGGTTATTTTTATCACTTAGAGTAGTGATAGACGGTAAGTACAAGGAAAGCTGGTAACGACCCACGGCCCGGCCGTATACAGAGCCTGTTATCAACTGAACCAATAACAAGGCCTAGGGCCAGCCGGTTGGTCCTCAAACCAATTTATAAAGGACAGTGCTAACTTTGGCACGTACTAAAGTTAAGCAACAGATCGCACGATTTCTTCCTAACTTGCATGCATGCAATAGCTTCATCTTATTTTCTTTCTTTTTCTGTGTGTGCTCACTGTTCATTAGCAGTTAATTAGTAGCTACTAATCATATACATGCAGAAAAACGAAATTGATGATGTCATCAAAGATTCTTCTCAATACGAAAATTTAAAATATTTTTTAGGTCAAATCGTCGGTCCGATTGAAAAAGTATTTTCACATAAAAGATTCGTCGCGACGAGACCCCCGAAACTAGATCCCATGTTGGTATGTTTTAGTGACTTTTTTTGGGTCAAAAATTATCAGACCTAGGCTAAATAAGTTATCCCTATATGGTATGCCAGTTACCATCATGTTTACATGAAAATTACCAGGGCATAAAAAATGACTCCTCCAACATTCCCTCCATATGCAAATGCAGTAGAGCACAGAAAACCTGACCTCATCGTAGATTCTCGCTATTTCGAAACTGTAAAAAAAATAAGATCAAAACTGTCGTTTCTGATTGAAAAAATGTTCTCACATAAAAATTCGTCGCAGCGAGAACTTCCAAATAGATCTCATGTTGGCATGTTTTGATCACCTTTTTGGTCAAAACGTTACTGCAAAGTTATCAGTTATGTTATACGTATATATTAACATGTTATTTATGCATAAGTGGCTGGGAGCTGTGTTTTCAACAACTTTTCCCCTCGGGTCTAAGTTATCGTGGTATTTGTACCTAAGTTATCAGGTCGTGGTGTATATATTACCGTGCTATTTTGCATAGAAGTAACCGGGGTATATTTCAACAAATTTTTATTTGGGTGTAAAGTTGCCCGGGTGTTTGTACCTAAGTTATCAGGTCTGTGATGTGTGATTTACCATGCTATTCACACAAAAATTACCAGGGGAGGGGGTATATTTCACCAACAGCCCTCCCCCACCACCATCGCCAAAGGTTACCAGGACTGGGGTACATAAGTTATGAGGTCTTCGATGTGTGAGTTACCATGCTATTCACGCAAAAGTTACCGAGGGAATATTTCATCTCCCCTCGCTCCCTGTCACCAAAGTTACCAAGACTGAGGTACATAAGTATCAGGTTTGCAACGTGTGAGTTACCGTGTTATTAACATAAAAGTTACTGTGGGTATATTTCATCACTCCCCTAGACAGAAGTTAGCAGGACCGTGTCACATAACTTATCAGGTCTGCAATGTGTGAGTTAACATGCTATTCACACAAAAGTTACCGGGGGATATCTCGTTAACCCCTCCCCCCTAATGTCAAAGTTAACAATATTGGGGTACATAAGTTATCAGGTCTACGATGTGTGAGTTACCATGCTATTCCAATAAGCTTACCAGGGTGATATTTCATCTAGCCCCCACCCCAATCGCCAAAGTTATCAGGACCGGGGTACATAAATTATCAGGTCTGTGGTGCGTGAGTTACCATGCTATACACATGAAAAAAAATCAACGGTTATATTTCATCCCCTCCACCTCCATCTCGTCAAAATTACCACAGTGTCATCAACTCGACACTAGCTGGTAAAATAATCTACTTAAGTGCGAAAATATCGGACATTGCATTAACTTTTGTGCAAACCTAGAAGAGGAGACATGTTAAATGAGAGAGGCGTTTTGGAGGCCGAGCTCCATGAAGGCCTTTATTTTTGAAAAATTCAAATTGAAACAACCTATTTACTTTCATTCGTTCAAGAAAAGGGAACGCGCGTGAGGTGGTTGGCTAGTAGAGTTACCTCATAAAAGGTACAAGGATCGAAACATGTTGTGCATATAACCATACTAATAGAGTAGATAAGTCATCGGACTAGAAAAGAACAAGAAAACAAATGCCAAAATGGTAAGAAAAAAATAGTGTAAAAAGAAAAGGAAAGAAAAAGGTTTATTTTTCACCTCGCGTTACATACATGTACAAAAGACGACTGACCTAATTTTAAACACAAGCTAGGCCATGTGGTTAGCTACCACAGTTAGCAACCAGGAGGTGTGGGGATTGACTTCCTCTTCCTCCAAACTTTTTACTGTGCGGGCAAAATGCGGGATCGCGGGAGAAGTGGACCGAGAGAAAAAGGAAAGTACGGGATCGTGGGAGAAGTGGATCGAAGCTTTCTCGATTTATAAAACCTTGGCTTGCTTTTATAGGGCAGAAATAGACGAGAGCAACTAATTGAGGGGTCACTTGCAGGGGTGCTCTCTTTGAATTTCATTTTTTTTCCATACGCGCTTTCGGCTTTTGGATGATTTTTTTTTGTTTTTTCGGCTTTCCTGTTTTCCACATCTTTTTAGGATTTAAAAAAATTGCTCTAAAAACGCATCTTTTTCCTTCAACCAGAGGCACAAATTTACTTCTCGTGGGGGCACAAATTTGCTTCGGCAAAAGGGACGAGCATGCTTCTCTTTCCCGCGAGAGGCACGGATTTATTTCTTGTGAAGGCACATATTTGCTTCCGCAAAAGGCTTGGACGTGCCTCTCAGAAAGGGAAAAATGTGTTTTCCTTTTTTCATTCCGCGAGAAGCGCTGATTTGCTTCTCGTGGAGGCATGAATTTGCCCGTGAGGCACGGGCGTGCCTCTCGGAAAGAAAAAAATGTGTTTTTTTCGTTCCGCGAGAGGCACAGGTTTACTTCTTGTGGAGGCACGAAAAAGAATTTGCTTCTGCGAGAAGCACAGCCGTGCCTCTTGGAAAGGAAAAAAAACGCGTGCCTCCTCGGAAAGGAAAAAGGTGCTCTCGGTTGGGGTTTCTTCGTCCAGTTTGTTTCAAGAGAAAAAAAGTTTATCGAAACCTATCAACATGGGATCTACTTTTAAAGATCTCAACAGGAGGGAACTAACGGTGTTCAAGATTTGGACGCACAATTTAAGAGATAAAACGTTTTGAATAAATGAATCTACGAAAAAAAACTGCCATGTTGCGACAAGAGGGGCATATGCAGCATGCCACTTGTCGCAACCTGGGAAGGTGGGAGTAATCTTTGGAAAGAGTACTCCTCAGTTATTGATCTTTTTTAAAAAGGCAGACGTAAAGAACATACTAATAGATAATACCGAGAATCTTGATGAGTAAGCAAGACATGTGTCTTTCAGTATGTGGACCATAATTTTTATAGCACACCACAATCAATACAACCCATTAACAGTCGCGCAAAGGGCGCCCTCTTGGCTATGCCACGTCAGATTTTGGATGGTTGTGCGAGGAGCTGAGATTAGGCACACGGTTGGCTTCGTCGCTGCCCCACAACCCACTTTCTCCCGGAACCGGATCCTCTAACATCCTCAAGGAATGTCACCTAAGCTACAGTAACCGTGACATCCCTTATTCACATCCATATGGTTAAGCCAAAATTATTATAATTAATTTGCAACTTACAAATCTATTGTATACATTTGCAAAAATTACATACTAACAAAATATGTGCAATAAAATTAATTTTTGATTTATTTTTGTACATGCTACAGTAAATTCGCACCGTGGTTGCTACAGTGACCCTGACATTTCTTCTTCGTTTTACACCCGTATTTTACTGTAGCTTCATGACATCCCTTGAGGATGTTAGAGGATCCGCTTCCCTTCCTCCCTCTTTCTTCTGGATCCGCTTCCCTTCCTCCCTCTTTCTTCTGGACGAAGGAAAAGATCGCCAGATATGGCCGCCCCGCTCCAACCTACTTCTCCTCCCCACGCACGCCACCTCCTCTCTCTCTCTCTCTCTCTCTCTCTCTATCTATCTATCTATCTATCTCTATCTCTCTCCCCCTCTCTCTCAGACCCACTCGCCGCGAAGACTGGAGGCAAAACGCCGCACGCGCCGGTCGACGAGGAGGAGCCGCGCCGCCGCCGGAGCACCGACTGCATCTACTACCTCGCGCTCCCCGTTGACCTGCAAGAAGGTACCCCCGCACCTCCCTCACTCTTCGCGAGCTGATGCGCCGCCGGACGGCAAGGGCCCGTCCATTCGGTTTTGATCTGACCGGGGGGCTCCTTCTCCTCTGGTCTACGATTCGAGCTTTGTCTTAGTTTCTGACAAGCGACCGACCTCTGCTCTGCTTGGTGCCGGTAAATTCGACGGTTTCAATCGAGATCTATTTGTTCGTTATAGAAGCTTTATTTGGGACCTTGTGTTCTTACTGTACTGGAAAATGAGGAAGGCAAAATTATGGTAGCTGCTTAGGGTAGGCATTGGGGTGGATTTGGGGAGGGGGCGAGGGGAGGGATCAGGATTCAGTAGCATGTTATCATGTATATATGTTGCATGCCTTGACTATTTCTCTTGTCCAAGTAAGGTCCAACAACATTCTTGACTGGGCAGCTAACCTGCCACTGCTGCTGGAAAGGATTTGATTCTCCTGCTCCATTTCGGCCTTGCGTGAGAGCTGTTGCTTTGAGCGGCAGCACTGAAATGCAAATTGTTTTGGGTCTTGCATTGAGCGGCACAGAGCCCAGAAACACAAGTTTGGTCTGGGCTTGTCATTGCGTCTTTATGCTTGTCATCTGCCATTTTTCCTGTCAAGATATTTCATTCAGAGATCTCCAAGATATAGGCGTTTTTTTTTAATCTTCGTTGTGAAAGAAAACAAGGAGTGCCGTGACAACGCCAGGGCTTTCTTCCGGAATTATGGCCACGTGGTAGTCCAGGCATCCAATGATTTGTGCCAGTGCAAGCACTTTTTGTTCGTTGCGGTGTTAAAATGCACTAGCAGGTGTACTTCATGGCGGCCCTTTTTCTTCTTTATATTTATCCTAGTCCAAAGGAGAAGCTACTACTTATCCTTCCAGTCGATCGTCTATGTCTGTCTTTCGGCCATTGGCCAGCCATTCCTTTAGCAAGTCAAACGACTACTCTCTATTCAGCTGAGCCCTTATTTTGCTGCTGCAGCTTCTATCCGAAAACCTACAGAACTAGATTGCACATCTCAGAGAAAGCATTCTCCAATTGTTTTATTTGTGAACGCCATTGCTCAGGGCTCCATGTGCACGTTCACAAACATTAGTCGCCAATGGAGCAGAGCGTCATTGCTGATGTAGCTTAAAATGGTGATCAGCGACCGACTGAGTGTGCTTGAAGTTTGAGGTGGAGTGCAAGGAGGAGGACACCTGGGTGGAGATCTACTGCGCCGCCATGCCGGGGCTACTGCTGTCGATGGTGAGCACCCTGGACACACTGTCCCTCGACATCCAGCAGTGCGTCGTCGACTGCTTCAACAACTTCGCCATGCACGCCTCCTGCTCTGACGTACCAATGATTCCATCCATGGACTCGTCACTTCACCAGCAAACATGGATGAATTCATCTTCTTCTTCAGCTAGATCATCAGTTAAGTCACCAATTCCACCTGATTGATTCGAGTTTTGTATGCAGATGCAGAGGGAGATGTGCTGCTGGATCTTACAAGAAGATCACTGTAGAAGTTAATCACGTTGCCTCGGTACACATAGGATTAGGAAAAAGAGTAAGTACGAGTCCAAGTAGTATTAGGATTCCTAGTCCTAGTCTATTTTCATAGCCCCTTATGGACGTGTATAAAAAGCACCCCAGGGGTGCTCCTTGTAACCAGAAAAATCAGAAAACGAAAAGAAGAGAAATACAAAGGCTCGATACGGGCCTTTAGCCATCCAAATCAGTTTGCCTCTGTTCAGTTTCGTTCGCAAGTTTCCGTCGACTTGATCATTGCTTGAAGCTAGCTCTAGTTCTCTGTGTACGTACGTGCGGCTACGTTCAGAATCAATTAAGCTGCTTGTGCTAGCTTTGCACTAGCACGCAAGTATTGCTCATCGGGAGATTACGAGCTAGCCCTATAAAACCAACAATTGGTATCTAGAGCCTCGACGATCTACGATGCCGGACAGCGATGCTGAGTCGGTCAAGTTCGGCAACGGTGGTTCCAAGGCGAACAAGAAAGGCGACAATGTGAAGAAGGGCGACAAGTCAGCAACAAGTGGTGGCGGAACGAGCGGCGCCAACGTACAGACGCATCGCAACATCTCCATCCAGTATCCGATGCTCGCCGACGCCAACTACGGCGTGTGGGCGGTGAAGATGAAGATTATTCTCCGAACCCTTCGAGTGTGGCAGGCCATCACGGACGACGACATCGACAAGGAGTGCGACGAAGGTGCCATGGCCGTCATAGCCAGTCTGTGCCGGATTCCGTGCTGATGACATTGGCGGAGTTCGAGATAGCAAGAGAGGCGTGGAACGCACTCAAAGAGATGAGGATCGAAGAAGATCGCGTCACCAAGGCTCGGGCACAAGTGATGAAGCGCCAATTTCACAAGTTGCAGATGGAGGAAACTGAATCGGTGAACGACTATGCCATGCGTCTGACTACATTGGTGGGAGAGATCCGCACGCTTGGTGCAAAGCTCGACAAGACCAAGATTGTGGAGAAGTTTTTCAGTTCAGTGACTGATAAATTCACGTACATCATCGGCACGCTCGAGCAGCTTTACGACATCGACGACATGACCATAACAGAGGCGATTGGACGCTTGCGGACATGGGAAGAGAATGCTCGTGGTTGTCGGAAAGGCAAAGGAGGAGGTGGTGACCAACTCATGTACTCGCGCGTAGATTGGGAGTCCCCAAGTAGCAAAGGAAGGCACAACGTTGCCGAAGGCTCAAACAACGCGAAGAGCGGTGGACAAACCAGAAAAGGCAAAGGAAAAGGCAAGCCACAAGGTCGTGGTAAGGCGGACCGATCTAAAGAGCGGAAGCCACGGAACTTGGATATGTCCGAGGTCAAGTGCTATAACTGCAACGAGATGGGTCACTTTGCGAAGGATTGTCCGGAGCCTAACAAGCGGGAGATCAAGGCAAATTTGGCGAAGCAGGAAGACGAACGTCCAGGTCTTCTGATGGCCGAAGTTTGTGATCTCGTCCAAACGGCGGTTGTGGAACCAAACCGGAAGGTGCTACTTCATGAGAAAAAAGTAACACCAAAGTTATTCGGGAGCCAGAACGTGTCGTGGTATCTCGACATGGGTGCCAGTAACCACATGACGGGGTGCAAGGAGAAGTTCCTCGAGCTAGAATATGATGTTCAAGGCTCGGTCAAGTTCGGTGATGGTTCAAATGTGGAGATTTGCGGGCAAGGTTCTGTCCTCTTCGAGGGTCTCACAGGAGAACATCGCATACTCACCGGAGTGTACTACATCCCACGGCTTCACAACAACATCATCTCTGTCGGGAAACTTGATGAGAATGGATGCAAGGTGGATATTGAGAACGGAGTGATGACGATCTTCGACAACCTCCGAAACGTGCTAGCGCGTGTGAATCGCACGCGGAACAGGCTCTATATCCTCAACCTTGATTAATCTCAACCGGAGAGATTTAGACACGTTAACTTCTACGCCTTGAAGAAGATGTCGAAGATGGAGATGGTATCTGGGATGCCGTTTGTCGACCATGTTGATCGAGTATTTGACGGGTGCTTGGTCAGAAAACAGCACCGCATGTCATTCCCTGCTCAGTCTACCTATCGTGCAAGTGATGCACTCGAGCTGCTCCATGGTGATCTATGTGGCCCTATCACCCCAGCAACTCACGGAGGAAAGAAGTACTTCTTCCTTGTGGTAGATGACTACTCGAGATACATGTGGATCGTTCTCCTATGATCTAAATATGAGGCGTTTGAAGCGTTCAAGAAGCTGAAGGCTGCAACGGAGATGGAACACAAGTTGAAGGTTCGCGCTCTACGGACAGATCGCGGCGGAGAGTTTACGTCAAACGAGTTCAACGACTACTGCGAGAATATTGGCATAAAGAGGTTCCTCACGGCACCTTATATGCCGCAGCAAAACAAGGTTGTTGAAAGGCGCAATCGAACCGTCGTTGACATGGCGAGAAGTTTACTCAAGAGCAAGAACTTGCCGGGGATTTTTTGGGGAGAAGCTGTCTCAACGGCGGTCTATCTTCTCAACCGGGCTCCAATGAAGGCGGTGATCGGCAAGACTCCGTATGAAGCAATTAAGGACGTCAGCCGAATGTGTCTCATCTACGGACGTTCGGGTGCGTGGCGCATGTGAAGACGGCGGAGCCGCATCTCTCAAAGCTTGCCGATCCCAACACCAAGATGGTGTTCATCAGATACGAGAGGAGTTCCGGCACCAAGGCATACCGCTTCTACGATCCACGGACCAAGCGTCTACGGATTTCACGCAACGTTGTGTTTGAAGAAAACCAAGCGTGGAATTGGAGCGCGGCAGCCGACGATGCTCCAAACGGTAACATATTCACAGTTGAATTTCCAACTGAAGATGATGCAGGGGAGGATGTCCAGGTGGTTGGCAAGACACTCAACCAAGGTGACCGCAATGGCAGTGATCACCATGGTGCCGACACCAACGATGACGCGCATGGGTAGCAAGGTGATAGCGACAACAATTTGCACGACACGGGCGGAGATCTCGACAATGAGGCGCATAGTGACGATGACAATCAAGATGATGGTCATGGTCACGACGACTACGCCGACGACGAGGATGCCAACGACCCAGAATCTACCACGCCCGAGACTCAACGGTCTTCCTCAAGTGCATCAACACCGACACAATTTGTGTCGCCCCCTTCGCAAGCCACAACAAATTCTTCAGGGCCTCGTCGCTACAAGCCCCTCAAGAAAGTCTAAGTACGCAAAGCCAGTTACACTCGAGTACTCCGATTTGTGTTTACTCGGAGTTGAGGAGCCGGCGAACTTAGTAGAGGCGAGCAAAAGTTCAAGTTGGATGCACGCCATGGATGAGGAGATGAAGGCGATCGAGAGCAATGGCACGTGGACTTTGGTAACCCGACCTCCGAACCAAAAGGCCATAGGTTTGAAGTGGGTTTACAAGTTGAAGAAGGACACGAAGGGTGCCATTGTGAAGCACAAGGCAAGACTCGTCGCAAAGGGCTACGTACAACGTCAAGGAGTTGACTATGAGGAGGTGTTTACACCGGTTGCTCGAATCGAGACAGTGAGAGTGCTCCTAGCTTTGGCAGCACAAGAGGATTGGAAGGTTCATCATATGGATGTGAAATCCGCTTTCCTCAACAGCGAACTCAAAGAAGAAGTGTACGTGAAACAACCCCTCGGCTACGAGAAGAAAGGCGAAGAAGGGAAAGTTTACAAGCTCAAGAAGGCACTTTACGGGTTGAAGCAAGCGCCAAGAGCTTGGAATGCAAAGTTAGACCGAAGTTTGATCTCGCTCAGGTTCAAGAGATGTCCCATCGAGTACGAAGTCTATACAAAGAACTCCAAAGGCTCAAACCTGCTAGTTGGAGTTTATGTCGACGATCTGATTATCACCGGAGACAGCGCACAAGAAATTGAGTGTTTCAAGGCGCAGCTGAAGAAGAAGTTTAGCATGAGCGATCTGGAATTACTCAGCTATTACTTGGGCATCGAAGTGAAGCAAAGCTCCGGAGAGATTTCCCTATGTCAATCGGCTTACGCGGTCAAGTTATTGGACAAGTGTGGCATGACAGATTGCTACGAGACACATGCTCCAATGGACCAACAACACAAGTTGAGCAAGCGTAGCTCAAATCCACCGGTGGACACCACAATGTATCGAAGCGTTGTGGGCAGCCTAAGATATTTGGTGCATACCCGACCTGACTTGGCTTATTCAGTCAGGATCGTGAGTCGTTTCATGGAGAATCCGACAATCGAACTCATGAGCGCAGTCAAGCAAATCTTGCGCTATGTGAAAGGCACTATTAATCTTGGCTGCATGTACCGAAAGGGAAAAGAAGGATTGATCCTTCGTGGATACTCAGATAGCGACATGGCAGGTGATGTGGATGACCGGAAAAGCACAACGGGCATGGTATTCTACCTTGGCCCAAATCCTATCAGCTGGAATTCTCAGAAGCAAAAGGTGGTTGCACTGTCTTCATGCGAGGCAGAATACATAGCGGCAAGCACGGCGGCTTGTCAAGCAGTGTGGCTGAGAAGACTCCTAGTTGATCTTGCAAAGCGGGAGGTGCAGAAGGTGACATTGAAGATTGACAACCAAGCTGCAATCTCATTGTGCAAAAATCCGGTTCATCACGAGAGGAGCAAGAACATAGATACTCGGTTCCACCATATCCGGGAGTGCATTGAGGAAGGGATGATCGAAGTTCAGCACGTGAACACGAAGGAGCAGCTTGCCGACATTCTCACAAAGTCCCTCGGTCGACAGAAGTTCATCGAGATGAGGAACAAAGTCGGAGTACATGAGATCCAGTCAAGCAACAAGGTTAAGGAGGTGAATGTAGAAGTTAACCACGTTGCCTCAGTACACGTAGGATTAGGAAAAAGAGTCTTATGAACGTGTATAAAAAGCACCCCAGGGGTGCTCCTTGTAACCAGAAAAATCAGAAAACAAAAAGAAGAGAAATACAAAGGCTCGATACGGGCCTTTAGCCATCCAAATCAGTTTGCCTCTGTTCAGTTTCGTTCGCAAGTTTCCGTCAACTTGATCGCTGCTTGAAGCTAGCTCTAGCTCTCTGTGTACGTACGTGCGGCTACGTTCAGAATCAATTAAGCTGCTTGTGCTAGCTTTACACTAGCACGCAAGTACTGCTCATCGGGAGATTACGAGCTAGCCCTATAAAACCAACAGTCACTCTGACAAGACTGGCTAGCTGTGATCCTCGTGGGAATAAAGAGGATGTGACCTGTGATTGTCGTGGATTTAGAGGTGACACTGATTAGGAAGGTAAGTTTACTACTGATCTGGAGTAATATTACTAGATTGCAAATCATGAATTTAGTAGTTACTGCAGAATATTGATTAGTTGGTTCAGTTTACCTTTTATGTTTGGTCTAACGACATCTGACATAGCAGATGTTTGGTCCAGCTGGAGATAGCTTACATGGTTTTATTTCACCATAATATATTTCCAACAAGATCGTTCCCTACTGTTTCCTGAAGAAAACTAACGATCAAACTGCAAAAAAAACATTGTTTAGAGAGGAGTTAATATACAGTTTGTAGTCTTGCAATTGGCTTCTAAAATTTACAGCAGGAGTACGAATGAGTTTGAACAAATGAATGCAAAACCTACCAAATTTTGGAATGTTACTGTTTCTTGATATCTTCCTCATTTGTATTATGTGTATTCCTTAGTTGGCAGCTATTTTAATGTGTACTCTCCCCTTATTTTGAGGAAACTTCACGGGGCTGAGGATCACTACAATTTTTTGTTTCAGATAGGAAATGAACAAAACATGATTTTGCTAACCTCTCATGTAGTACTCCCTCCGTCCCAAAATTCTTGTCTTAAATTAGTCTAGATACGGATGTATCTAATACTAAAACCTGACTTGATACATCTGTATTTAGACAAATCTAAGACAAGAATTTTAGGACGGAGGGAGTATATATGTACCTATTTCATAAAGTACATCAGTGTAAATACAAGTTTGCAACTCATGACGGTGAGTCGAGGAGTGAAAGAAGTTTGGAACTCACACAAGTGTCATACTCGCATGACCAAATCAGGCTACGAAGACAAGTCTTCATGCGCACATGTATGACCTTGCCTCTGTCGTTGTTATTCTTTTTTTCTAAAGAAAAAAAGTGTTGTCATTAGGCTCTAAATTTGCAAACTAACTAAACATCAAATACAAATTGCATGTGAGTTTGCCAAGATTTTTGTTGTCTCTGCAATTTTGTTTGCAGGATTGCCGATTTTACTTACACGGTACCATTTAAAAAGCGGCTGCCATTTGATGAATTGCTGAAGGGTGGTGGCTGGACACCATGGGGGACAGTGTTCCCAGATGGTTAGACGTTAGCTACCGATTCACAATCTATCAATCCTCTGTGTGTGTTAGGTACATCTACTTGATTTCTTCTTCTGATTTTGGGAGGTCTTCAGAATCTGGGAGGAAATTGATGTAAAATTTATTTTCCTATTCTTGGAAACTCTTGCTTTGGAAAATCATAATGTTCTTTTCATTGTACAGGCAGTACAAGGTCCAACGTTGTTGTGCTAATGTCTAGGTTTCGGCTTCCTGGTGAGGTGCCCTCCTCTTGAGTATGCCAGTACTTCACGGTGGTGAGGTCTATCTCGATGGTAGACCGGTTGATTGATTAAATGGCAATAGGAGTAGCTTAGTGAGCTAGTGATGCAACTGTGCATCGTCTCTTGACGCACCACTGTCGACCCCAGCTACTGCCTGTACATATGATCCATGTATCATGTTTAGCTTCTCACTAAGACTTGGTATGCTTGTGTTGTGATGATCCGAGGAACTCTACCTCTTTTGGAGATCGCCCACCTTTTGGAGACTGCTAAACCTTGACTTCAACAGTTGGATGTGTTTCTGTGATCAGTCATCGAACTATCCACTTGGAAGATTGTCACCTCTATTAATAATTTAATATAGATCTATTAGCATCTATGAAACTACTTTGCTTGCTGGCTTTGCTTTATGAATGAACACTCTTCTGCTGCAGTTCTATTTTGTATACTATATTTTTATCCATTATTGCTCGTTTGGATTGTCAACACGTTAATAAGTGTGTCAGCTTGATTCACTACTAGGAAAAGGCCTACTAATGGCGCACCTAATTTGGCCATTAATGGCGCATTGGTGCGCCATTAGTGCCACACCATTAGTATATTTTACTAATGGCGCACCACTGGTGCGCCATTAGTATCTGGTATACTAATGGCGCACCACGGATGCGCCATTAGTATATACAATAATGCGCCATTAGTATGCCTCCCAGGGGCCATGTATACCGAGGTGCTTTGGCATACTAATGACGCACAACAACAAGATGCGCCATCAGTCTTCGGCATACTAATGGAGCACTGTTTAATGATGCGCCATTAGTATCCTTTGGCATACTAATGGCGCACTGTGATGTGATGCGCCATTAGTATGAATGTTAGGTTTTTTTATTTTTTTATTTTCTGTTTTTGCACAGGTTACAAAACGTATAATTAGACAAAATATAGACAGCACACATCAACAACAGATTCATCGAATACAATAAAAGATTAGTCTCTGAATACAATTCATCATATTAGTCTCTGAATACAATTCATCATATTAGTCTCTGAATTGAAAAGACCGAACAAAGATAGAACATTATATTACAAGTCTCGAGACCACGAGTAGCGAGTTTGTCTTCACATTACAAGTCGATGTCGAGGCACCGCCAACGGCGGGCGTGCAGTTGACGGAGGGGCCGCTTGCTGCAGAGGTGCCGGCCGGCATACACCCGGGTGCATTAAGCTCCCGTGCCGGCGTCGGAGACACCAATGCCGCCTCCGCCGGAGACACCAATGGCCCCGCCATCGCATTCTGCGAGTTGCTGGCCGTGAAGCTAGGAATCGGGGGCGGCCCCTGTTGGCCGCCCGCAATCCACGCACTCAACCCCTCGATCAAGGTAGGCACAATGGCGGAGATTGTCGCTCCGAGTTGTTGTTGCACTTGCTCTTGGACAATCTCCAGAATCTGCGCCACATGTGCCTTGAGTTCTTGAACCTCGCGCGCCTGGCTTTTCGAGCTGGTCTTTTTCTTTATCCGCACACCAGCGGTATAGTATGACCCCCATTTTGTGGACAAGCCTTTGCCGGCCACACGACCAGCTGACGTTGGCTTACTGAGCTTATCCTTGTTCTTCATTACATTCAACGCCCTATTTAGAGTGGTGTTCCAAGGGTTGCTCTTAGTCGACCCCGCGCTATTGCTTTCAGTCACCTGCGGAAGGAATGTGAACCATTTAGAAATTTGGCTTCATTAATTAGAATGCAACCATATGGAGCTAATTACGCGGGGGTGTATTCCTTACCAGAACAAGCTCAAGCGCCCTGGTCTTCGGATCCGTGGTAAGCTCCTTTGTTATCGGGTCCTCCTTGTACCGGGCCCTGACATAGTTCCTGGTTTGCTTGTTACCGCTGTATTTCTCGAAGCGGGGCGGTAGGCCTTGCTCGGCACGCTCCGCGTCCTCCTTGTCCCATATAGGCTCCGCCACTCTGCTTGTTACCGTTGTATTTCTCGAAGCGGGGCGGTAGGCCTTGCTCGGCACGCTCCGCGTCCTCCTTGTCCCATATAGGCTCCGCCACTCTGTAACCGTCGGGACCGAGTTTGTGTTCCCCTAAGTTCAACTCCCGCATTTCTTTCCCTCACTGACTTGATTCGGAGTTTGCGGTGCTCGAGCAATTGATCTTGAAGTCGTTGTAGTCATCTTCGGTGATCGAAGGATTTTTCTCCTTGATCTTCTCATAAATCTCACCTTTCTCGATCATTCTCTTCACATTGCTTTTCCAAGTAGACAGGGCCTTGCTCATCTTCGTGAGGGCAGCATTGTTCACTTTATTCCCTTTGAGGCTTGTGTTTTCAAATTCAGCGGGGAACTTGTATCGTTCGTGCAGCTTCATGAAGAGGAGGTTGCGCAAATTCCCTCGGTCAGGATGCCTCAGGTTCTCGATGTTGATCGAGACGGTGCTCCGGAGAATGCACCCGAGCTAAAGCGAGTACCCCTTGACTATTCGTTCGGGCGCCGTTGGATTCCCGTCGGAGTCCACTTCAGTAACTTCCTCCTTGAGGGTGCGGAGCACGGTCGGGCGCCGGTCCTTCCGTTGCCTCTTCGGTTGGCTGCCATATGTGCGTGCGCCGCCATCATCAGTGGTGGCATCCTCGGCGGCACCATCAGTGGTGGCATCAGTGGGGTCATCCTCGGGGGTACCATCAGTGGTCTCAGGATCGGTGGGGAAGGCGGCGTCCTCATACAAGTGAGGTTGTTCCTCCATCTCCTGGGACAGCTTCCAGAATGCCTTGCCGCCCGAACCCCCGGCCTCATCGTTGTTGGCCATGTTTCTCTCTAAATAGGAACAAAGTTGGTTATTGTCAAGGAACAAGATCATGGTCTCATCATTTAGGGTTTGTCGACACCGAGGCATCCTAAAAGCTAAGCTTTTATCATTGAGGGTTTTTCGACGCCGAGGCACCCTAAAAGCCTAAGCTTTCATCATTAGTCACAAGTACCCCGGCCCATGCATTAGTTACAAGTACCCCATATGTCCTATTTTTAGCAAAGTCATGCTAAAATTCACGGAAAATTTTAGCATGACCTTTGCTGAAAATAGGACATATGGAGTACCCAGATTTGCTGGAACGGAAGTTAATCGACATTCCAGCAAACTCAAGGGCCTCTCGGGTGGACAAGGCACAAAAGGCCTCCATCACAACATGGAAAATACATTGGCATGTGAAGAGGTGAAACAATATATGCATCTCCAAGCAGTATCATTCAACATTTTGGACAAACCACTACAAGCAACATGAGACACTGAAAACAATTGCTACCAATGAATCTACACTTCTATAAGAAAATAAATCAGAAACTTAGTCTGTCATCATTAGGCAGCCACCATTAGTTATTCCGTTATGTTAAAGCAGAAATAGAAAAATAGACTGAAAACACTAAAATCAGAAACTTAGTGCATGATACAGATGCAAAGTAGGTTCAAAGACAAATGAAGACCATATGGTAAGTACAGCAAGCGAAATAGGATCACCAACTAATAGCTGAATGAAAGGCATATATATGACAAGCATATTTTCCGGCTACAAAGTGTTGTGGCAAATATGCCAGGCACCACAATGTGATCACACAAACAAAATAGCCTCAAACCAGTTATTCTCGCATGATAATATGAAAATGCATATGGCACTGCCAAATTATACTATCCATATTTCGGTATAATGTCATTATTCCATACAGCAGGCAGCACTGTCACCACAAATCAGTTATTCTAGCATAATATAAATACGCAGAACAGAAGCAATAATTTACATTTCTGCATACGGCGTTGCCAATTTTTTTCTATCCATGTTTCAATTTGATGCCATCACTCCATTCAGCAAGCAGCATTATAACAAAAAGAAATTATAGGCGCAAATTTCTTCAGAATGAAATTAAGTTAGTGAAACTGTCACACATTTCTTCACAATGAACAGATTTATACTATCTATCAGCAAGTAAATTATGCCATTTGAACAGCGAGGGGGAGAGGGG
>NC_041389.1:34200126-34200922 GCF_002162155.2 Triticum dicoccoides
GGAGGAGGGGGAGCTCACGGGGGCGGTGGTGTGGACGGGGCGACGAGGTGGGGCGACGAGGTCCAGGTGGTGGTGGTGCGACGAGGTCCGGGAGGCGACGAGGTCCGGGTGGTGGTGGTGCTCCAGCGACGGTGGTGTTGACAGGGCGACGTCCGGGCCACCAGCGACGAGGGCGGTGGGGCGATGGCGTCCAACGAGGTGGGGCGACGGGGAGAGCGGCGCCGAGGAGACGAGGATGA
The DNA here is from genome assembly GCF_002162155.2 of Triticum dicoccoides. Taxonomy (NCBI): domain Eukaryota; kingdom Viridiplantae; phylum Streptophyta; class Magnoliopsida; order Poales; family Poaceae; genus Triticum; species Triticum dicoccoides. The sequence continues at coordinate 34,200,366 of NC_041389.1, forward strand.
CGGGGCGGCGGGGCGGCGGCATCGGGAGAGGAGAGGGCGGCGTCGCGGCATCGGGGCGGAGACGAGGACGACGGGGCGGCGTCGAGGCGGCGTCGGGGCGGCGTCGAGGCGGCGGGGCAGCGGCGTCGGGAGAGGAGAGGGGAAGTGGATCGAGGGCGAGGGCGAGGGAGAGAGAGGGGATAGGTTTGGGCCGGGGAGGAAATATGGATGGGGGCGGCACAATACTAATGGCGCACCACCCCTCGGTGCGCCATAAGTACATCCATACTAATGGCGCACCTTGCCCTGTTGCGCCATTAGTATTTTTTTTTTGATTTCTGCTCGAGCCAACAGGTTATCTTCCACCTGACCTGATCCACATCAAGTTCCCTCTACTAGCTCGACTGGTCAGCAGCCAGTTCTCACAGCAGGAGGTCCTGGGTTCGATTCCCAGGCTCCACAATTTTTTTTATGCATTTAAAATGCTGTTTGATACTTATTTGTGTTTAAATATGTTCAAACTTGTTTAAATCATAACAGTAATATATTTTCTATAAGACAGTAATAATTTTTTAAAA
>NC_041389.1:34201045-34206405 GCF_002162155.2 Triticum dicoccoides
CGGCGGCGGCCGGTGGACCGGGGGGTGCTCGGCGGCGAGGGGGACCGGATCTGGCGAGGTGGGATAGCAATCGAGATGGAGGGGGATCGAGATCGAGTGTCCATGAAATTTAAAAATATTCATGATAGTTCAAAAAGTGCCCATGAAATACAATCGAGAAATGAAGGCTACGATTTAAATACAATCGATCTTAGCTAGCTATCTGTTCACAATCTTCTTGCCCTTCTTTTTCGCAAATGGAGTTCTTCTGTGAAACGGACGTCCTTTAGGTAGGGTGGTCCTGCTTCTTCTTGTGGTGTATGCTGCTACTTCATCATCGTCGTCATGTTCGATCCTCGGGTCGCCGTACTTGTCGAAGTCTTGCTCATTGGCTACTCCATCCATTCCGATGATCTTCCTTTTGCCTCTCCTCATGACAACACGACTGGGCTTTGGCGGGTCGGTAATGAAGAAGCATTGGTCCACTTGAGAATCCAGTACCCATGGCTCTTTTTTTGCGGTGACGTTTGCGCCCGCGGTCTTGGATTTGGCTTCGGGTATAACCATGGTGGTGAAATATCGGTCTTCTTTTAGGACACTCTTGGCCCATCTGACACGGAACATCGGCACCTTCTCTCCAGCATAGCTCAGCTCCCAGATCTCCTCGATCCTTCCGTAGTATCTGTCCTTGTCCTTACCGGTGTAGGATTCCATCGTTACCCCGGAGTTCTAATAACCATCGCTCTTCATGTCCTTGTCCTCGGTGTAGAATATCATAGGCCTCATAGGTCATCAGGTTGTGCTCGGCGCCCTGTGACAAGGCGAATATGAGTTGTTCTTCCGCGGAAGAATCTTCATGTAAAGGGTACGACAGAAGCTTCTGCTTGAACCAACGTGTGAAACATGAGTTGTGCTCTTTGAGTATATCTCCGTCCGTCCTCTGTTGGCCTCGGTCATTGTACGTCTTCTCAATAAAGGTTTTGTGCTCTACCACCCAAGGATCGACCACTGTGTTGTAGCGCAACTAGGTTTGCTCTTTCAAAGTCGGCGAGTCGACCCTCGAAGTCGACATGCATTTCGCGGCGACCCTCACAGTGACCCCATCCAGCGAGCCTGCCGAGGTGCCTGTTGACGGGCAGACCAACGGGGTTCTCGATGCCTAGATAATTCGTGCAGTAGAAGATGCACTCTTCGGTCAGAAAGTCCCTGGCTATACTTCCCTCTGGACGTGACATGTTCCGAACGTATCCTTTGATGACACCATTCATCCTTTCGAACGGCATCATGCTGTGCAGGAACATCGACCCGAGTTGGATGATATCCTCCATGATATGGACCAGCAGATGCACCATAACGTCGAAGAATGCGGGCGGGAAGTACATCTCAAGCTCGCATAGTATCACCACGATCTCTTCCTATAGCCTTCTGAGTTGCCTCACGCCAATCGACTTCCGAGAGATGACGTCGAAAAAGTTGCATAGGCCAAATAGCGTTTCACGGACGTGCGCGTCCATGATCCCATGGATTGCAACTGGAAGTATCTGCGTCGTCAGCACGTGACAGTCGAGAGACTTCATCCCGCTGAACTTCTGCTTCGCTGGGTCTAGGTATCTGCTTATCTTCCCCGCGTAACCGTAAGGAAGTTTTACTTCTAGGAGGTAGGTGAAAAACTGCTCGATCTCCTCCTGACTTAGAGTGAAGCACGCGGGAGGGTAGTTATTTCCGGTCTTCTTGGCCTTTTTGCCTTTGCGACGACTTTCTGTGTCCTGCTTCGCCTCATCATCATCATCATCATCATCATCATCATCATTAGCATGAAGCTCCTGCCTGATGCCCATTGATTTCAAGTCTACCCTTGCTTTCGGCCCATCTTTGGTCCTCTCTGGCATGTTGAGCAGGGTACCAAGCAGACTCTCGCACACGTTCTTCGTGATATGCATGACATCAAGGCTGTGAGGCACACGGTGGATCTTCCAGTACGGCAAGTCCCAGAAAACAGACCTTGTTTTCCATACCTTCAGCAGCGGCTCTGGCGCCTTTCGCTTCTTTCCCGGCTCTGGCGCCTTTTGCTTCTTTCCCGGCAGTGGGCAGTCTTTTCAATTTTTCAACAGCTTGTCTATTTCCTCGCCGCTCCTCGTACACGGGCGTTTTCGGGGTTCGGTTTCACCATCGAACAGATCCTTGCGTTTCCTCCACGGGTCATCATCGCGAAGCCACCTTCGATGTCCCATGAACACGGTTTTCGAAGACCCAGGATCTCTATCTAGCTGGCGATACGTTGTGTCATCCATGCACCTTACGCATCCAGAAAATCCGTGGACTACCTGCCCCGCGAAATATCCGTAACCGAGATAGTCGTGCACCGTCGTGAGCTGTGCGGCTCTCATAGGGAAATATTCTTTCTCTGCGGCGTCCCACATATTGGCTGGCGTTTTCCACAGCGTGTCAAGCTCCTCTTTCAGCAGCCCCAGATACAGATTGATGTCGTTCCCTGGTTGTTTCGGTCCTTCAATTAGCATACTCATGTGAATGTACTTCCTCTTCATGCACAACCAGGGGGGAAGGTTGTACATCCACACAAACACATGCCAGGTGCTATGTGTGCTTCTCTGGCTGTCAAACGGATTGACTCCATCGGTGCTCGCACCCAGCACGATGTTCCTTGGATCGTTACCAAATTGTAGGTCTTCAAAGTTCAACGCTTGCCACTGGCTCGCATCCTTAGGGTGACTCAGCATCTTGTCTTTTTTATCTATCTCCGGATCATTTGCGTCATCTTCTCGCTTCTTCTCCTCCCTATCCGCGTGCCAACACAGGAGCTTTGCTACCTTAGGGTCCGTGAAATACCGCTGCAGACGAGGAGTGATCGGAAAGTACCACACCACTTTTCGAGGAGCTTTCTTCCTCTTCTTGTATCGAGTGACGCCGCACACCGGACATATGGTAGACTCCGCGTGCTCGTCCCGATAAATGATGCAATTGTTCATGCACACATGGTATTTCATGTGCGGTAAATCGAGAGGACACACGATTTTCTTCGCCTCCTCCAAACTGGTCGGGCACTTGTTCCCCTTGGGAAGACGTTCGTGCCAGAATGACATGTTCTCGTCGAAGCATGCGTCGGTCATTTTGTGTTTTACCTTCATCTCCAGAGCCATGAGCGTTACTTTCAGGCGGGTATCCTCGGGCCTGCATCCTTCATACAATGGAGTAACCGCGTCTAACTCAAGTTGATCCATCTTGGTTTTCTCTCGGGCGGCAGCTCTTGCGTTATCTGTCTGCTTGAGAAGCAGCTCTTGAATATGAGGATCCTGCACCCAGCCCATCGATGGTCCAGCGTCGTCTGCTCCGCCGGCATCATCATCTTCATGATCATGCCCGTCGTCTGCTCCGGCATCTTCCTCATCATCATGTCCTGCATCTTCTACATGATGACTGTGTACAGCATCACCGTCGTGATCATCTCCTGGGGATTCTTCGTCTTCTCGCCCGCCCGAGCTGCGGTGGTTGTCTTGCTGCCCTTCCTCATTTCTTGCCCGGCCCCCATGGACGACTTCGTAGTCATCTTCATCACCTTGCCACCGATAGCCATCCATGAAACCACGCAAGAGCAGGTGGTCCCGCACCTGCCCGGAATCCGGGTCCGCAATAAGGCTCTTCAGCTTGCATCTTCGACACGGACATCTTATCTCCGTCTCGTTCTTTTGAAGCATCTCGGCCTTCGCGGACCTCAAAAACCTATTCACGATGCCTTCGGTCATCGTACGGACCATGGTCGCCTGCGGGGTAGAGCAAAACGATATTTTAGAACCAAGAAAAAATTTGGCATGACTTTCCCTAAAAATAGGACCAAAAAGAATGCTTAATGCCAAAATTCTCGCCGAAACGGAAATGAATCAACATTCCGGCAAAATATTGGCAACTATCGCATTTCAAATACCGGTACACCTCCAAACACAAACACATATGCAACACCACAAAGATATGCAACACCACGAACATACATAGATCTAGCTAGGCCATAAAAAGTGCATGTGCACATTGTTGTAGGGAGAACAACATAAATATAGCTTCCCCCCTTACTTACCTATCAAAATAAGGTAATTTAACCACTTAATTTGAATGAATCTATGGTGAAAATGAGGTGAAAAAGAGGAGGCACCCGAGACAAGGAGGAGGTGGAGAGAATGAAGTGGGGAGAAAGTGAGTGTGGGTAGGAGAGGCTGTCCAAAATATCTTATTGCTGCCCACTTACTAATGGCGCACCAACTCTGAATGCGCCATTAGTAATCCAGGTTACTAATGGCGCACCTTCTGGTGATGCGCCATTAGTAGTTTTGCAAAAAAAACACACTAATGGCGCATTATTCCACAGTGCGCCATTACTAGTTTAAACTAGTAATGGCGCACGGTGGAACAGTGCGCCATTAGTAGTTTTGCAAAAAAAAGGAATAAAAATATAATAAAAAAAACATTAGTGGCGCACTTTCCGACAGGTGCGCCATTACTAGTTAGAACTAGTAATGGCGCACTGAGTCTGGATGCGCCATTAGTATGTTTGGACAGGCGCACTAGTTAAAAAAAAGTTTGATACTAATGGCGCACCTTGGGCCAGGTGCGCCATTAATAGTTTCAACTCTAATGGTGTATCAGAAGGTGGTGCGCCATTAGTATATACTAATGGCGCAGCGCTTGTCTGGTGCGTCATTAGTGTCAATCACATCTATAGCCCTTTTTCTAGTAGTGATTAGTGCGCACATTACCACATAGGTGGCGCCCCAGCCACTAGTGGATCTTCATAAGTGTACCCAAATAGATCATGGTCATACATCATCAAAATGGTAAAATAAAAACAACCATGAAATTGTCAGAAAAAACCAAAAATCCGGCCATTGATCTGATGAAACCTCTTTAGACTAATGAAGCAAAACCACTAGATTTTTCATACCCACCATTTGGTGAACCCAGTCATACATGATTATATACATCTAAAATAGAGTGCCGTGGGAAAGAAAAAGTGGGCGACAGAGTTTCCAGATTTGGTTTCAAAACTCTTACCGGAAACCCCAGCCAAAGGGAAGGCATGCAATAGCAGATAATCAAACTACTAATGGCACATTTTCCTTGAGAAGCATGGAGTATCGATCCCGGCATCAAAGAAGATGATAAGCTATCTAGTAGGAGTAAATGATAGACCGACGTATATTTTAATTAATTAACTAAACTAGGAGTAGCATGTCTAATCTTGTTGATAGAAAAATGCACAGAAGCATCCTATCTGAGAATCCAACGGCCAGGAGTACGTGTCATGGTAGCATCTGGGTCTCGGTAGTACCATATATTCTCCCATTTACTTGGACATGCTGTTTCAAAAAAAAAAA
>NC_041389.1:34206587-34208617 GCF_002162155.2 Triticum dicoccoides
CGTCCACCTTGTCAGCATCGGAAGGCACCCGGAAGTGAAAGGAACTGGCAGCGGCGACAACTGTTACATGAAAACCCTAGCCACTTTTTTTTGAAGGAAGGAGATGACAGAGGAGAGGAGGTATTCGCAAAAAAAGGTTAACAGAGGAGGAGGAAATGTAGTTTTTTGACTTTTTTGCGAAAAAACTTCTGACCTATTCATCTTCGATCACATTAATAGAAAAGGGGGCATCAGTCCCGGTTCGTAAGGGCCTTTAGTCCCGGTTCTTGAACCGGGACTAAAGGGTCGTGACTAATGCCTCCACCCTTTAGTCCCGGTTCTAACATGAACCGGGACAGATGGGCCTCCACGTGGCCACTGCGAGCAGCCCAGGCAAGGGGGCCTTTGGTCCCGGTTGGTGACATGAACTAGGACCAAAAGGCTTCCACGTGTCAGCAGCTGAGGTTTTTTTTTTAAAGTGTGTCGGGTGGTAGGTGCGACATATGCCAACGGATGGCTTATCATTGTGTGAGCCAGTAAGACATCGCCGGTGCCTGGAAACGGGATAAGGCGAAGACATGCACGCCGACGGATCTTACCCAGGTTAGGGGCTCTCCGTGGAGATAATACCCCTACTCCTGCTTTGCGGGGTCTCCGCATGATCACTAGATCGATAAGAAGCTACAAGAGGCTACTTGAGCTGTTCGGTGGAAGGAGGAAGAAGGGCAAGGCTAGCTCTCTCCTCTCCCTATGGTAGTGTCTAAAACTCTCTGAGATCAACCCTTTGCATGGGTGTCCCGGGGGGTTTATATAGGCCTACCCCCCGGGCGTACAATGGTAATCCGGCCTGGGCGTGGGCCCAGGCTGTCAGCGTCTACGTCCTCCGGCTTCTTGGGCCCGCCGACCGGTGGGTCCCGCCATCTACCGGCTCCACCGCTTGGGGGGTCTTGTCGGAGGCTGGTTGCTGTCGCCTCGCCTCTGATGACGAGGGCTTTGTCAAGGTAAGCATGGCTACAGTGCCACCGCCTTGCGGGCGCTCACTGTAGCCTTACCTCGTCTTGTCCGCTTGATGGTGCACGCGCCCCGAGGAGGAGGGCAAGCCGGCTGCAGGAAGCCGGCCTGGCCTTAGGCCGGCTAGGGGAGGCCAGGCCGCCTTCGGATGTCTCTCTGACCGAAGGGGCCCGCCGCATCTGGGCCGTACCAGCGGCCCGTCGTGGATGGCGTCATGGTTCGCATGGCAACAGTGCCTCGCCGGACAGGAGATGTCCGCCCTGTACGGCATACTGTAGCCATGCTTGTTCCGAGATTCGAGGGTGGCAGGGTCCACTGTAGCCACGCCCCGTCTCACCACTGTTATGGGGGGTTGACTATAGGGTGCGGCCCATGGCCGCCTGCCATGGGCCGGCTTTCTTGGAGCCGGTCCTTCATGGGCCAGCTTTCTTGGAGCCGGCCCTTCATGGGCCGGCTTTCTTGGAGTCGGCCCTGTTGTGGCGTCCCCTGAAGATTGTTTACGGCCGGGCCGCCTTCCGCTAGTCGGCCTAGGCGAGAGCCGGCCGAAAAAAGGTGGCCCCGTGTCTTGGGCGCCTCAAGGCTCCGTCGGCCCATTGTTTTTTCTGAGGGCCAAAGGGAGCCGGTTAGGCTACTCATGGTCATTTACTCTGACAATAGTCCCCGAAGCTGGTTGGGCTTCGCGGCTGAAGGGGGGAATGAGAAGCTCGGCCAGCTTCCTATCCTGAAGAGTCGGCAGCTAGGAGCCGGCCTCCCTTGCGCGTGCCTTCTCGGCGAAGCTTTCCCAAATTCCAAAGGCGGGAAAACAGCTGGTGCGCCAGCCAAGCGGCGGGTTGACCGCCCGCCATCCACACGCCGCATGGCTCCCTTCGGCTGGGAGGGCCTGCCAGCCGACGCGCGCGATGGGACGCCGCTGCAGGCCAGGGCCCACCACTTCCGCGCCTCGGCCCGTGCGCGGATCTTTTGTGGCCTGAAACCGACCGCACTTCTTTCGGCGGCGGTTCCCACTCGCCATCAAGGCGCGATAATCGCGTGTCGTGGGG
>NC_041389.1:34208911-34229884 GCF_002162155.2 Triticum dicoccoides
CCTTGCCTCCTCGGCTTCGTTGCGCGAGGCTATAAGTAGGGGCGGGGAGGGGGAGCAGCAGTTGTTCGCACGCTCGTCCTCGCCTCCTCCCTTTCCTTCCTCGCCACGGTAGCCCTTCGCCATGCTCCCGCTCTGCCATTCTTTCCCTCTTCCCAGCGTGCCGCAGGCCTGCTACCTCCGCGCTGAGCGCTCTCCGCCGCCATGCTTGCCGTCATGGCTCCGACGTCAAGCTCTTGGGACGGCTCCACCATTCGTGACGACCACATCGATTTCCTCCGCAAGACGCGGCGGCTGCCCGGCGAGCATCTTGTGCGAGTCCGTCTTGCGCTAGCGAGGGAGGTTTCACCGGCGCCGGAGGAAGGCGAGCGAGTAATCTTCTACTCGCACTGCCTGCGCGGCATCGGCCTCCCCGCGAGCGGCTTCTCCCGCGCATTTCTTGATTTCTACCAGCTTCAGCCGCACCACCTCACCCCCAACACGGTGGTGCTGCTGTCGGCCTTCGTCTTGTTGTGCGAGGGTTTCCTCGGCATCCTCCCCACCATCGAGCTCTGGGGGGAGCTCTTCCAATCCAAGCGTGCCGGCTCCGTGTGGCGCCTTCATCGCCATAAGGAGGTCCACCGCCGACAACCCCTTCCCTCCTATCACGCTGATCCAGTCGGTGAAGCTCTGGCAACGTTCTTACTTTTACGTGAAGAACGTTGCCCCGAATGGCGTATGTCAAATTTGCTGGCTTACGTGGCCGGCCCGCCGGCTGCGAGGCCGGCTTCATGGTCCTACCGGGCCAGGTCGCTAACGCCGGCTGGAGCTGGTGCCATCGCCCGGCTTCGGGTGCTGGTCCAGTCGGAGCGCCTGACCGGGCCCGACTTGATCGCCGCCTTCATCGAGCGCCGGGTTCTCCCGCTTCAGGGCCGCCCTCATCTGATCTGTCAGATGTGCGGCCGCTTCGACCCGAGCCAGCTCAGCACCAGGGAGATGCCTCACGAAGAGGTGTCGTACATGGTGAACTACATCGCCAACTGCAAGCTCACCGAGGACTGGCAGTACGGCAAGGCACCGTACTCTCGCGCCAATCCACCACCCTTGGTAAATTTTCTTTCTTCCTTTGTTGCCCAATTTTCTTTTCTGGCCGACTCTTGACCAGTCGGTTTGTCTTTAATTAGAATCCTCTCATTCATCCTTCGGCTGGGACCGTGGGGCCGGAGTGCGAGTTCGCCCCCGACCGCGAGGCGGACGACCTCGAGGACGCCGACTTGGGGGCGGCCGCCCTGGACGACGACGCTGCGGGGGGCGGCGGCGAGACAGGCGGCTCCGGCTTCACTGCCGGCTTTGACGACTGGCCCGACGATGACGAGGCCGATCCCATTCTGCGCCGCCAGCCGGCTACCGATCCCCAAGGCGCCGGCCCATCCGGCGGGCCAACCGCGCGAGCCGGCCCACAGAAGCGCCGAGCGGCACCGACTCTCGTCGGAGGCCGGCCGAAGAAGCCCAAGGGATCCGCGGCGGCGACCAAGCGGGACGAGGCGGCCGCGAAGGCGGCCCGCTTCCGCAAAGTGGTGAAGCAGCCGCAGGCGGTCTTGGCGTAAGTTTTGGCCCTTACGCACTTTTTCTTCCTTTCTTTAGTCGATGTTCTTCTAAGCCCCTTTCTCCGTTTTGTCAACCAGGGCCCCGCTTTCTCTTGAGCGGACTACCGTCGCCTCCATAGTCCGCGGAGCGGGAGGATCTGCGGGCTCCCGTCGCATAGACACCCGCGCCGAGCTTCAGGCGGCGACGGAGCGGAACGCGCGGGAGGCGTGGGAGGAGCGGGAGGCGGAGGAGCGAAGGGCAGCTGCCGCCGAGTCGGCCCAGGAGACGACGGCGGAGTCGGCCGAAGCGCACTCCGACGCCGCAGCCAGGGCTCGGGCGAAAGCTGAGGCCGCAGAGAGGGCGGCGGAGGCCCTGCATGTCCAGCCTCCGTAACTTGTCATCCCCCTCCGCTCCGCGCTCCCGGGCGTCCCGGTGCCCCCGACGGAGGAAATCGGCTGTGACCCGTCGGCGATGGAGAGGGAGGGGGGCGACGTAGTCATCCCGGAGGGAGAAGTGGTGCCGCCTCGGTCGGCCGGGACTGGCCAAGGCGGCAGCCCGAGGTGCCGCCTAAGCAGCCGGTGGGAGGAGAGCCGACTGCAACGGTGGATCTTGTGGTCCTGTCGCCGACTCGCCGGCGTGTGGGGAGGGCGGCTTCAGAGCCGGATCCGCAGAGGGCAGCCGGCTCCAGCTCGTTGTCGCATGATCTGGAGTCGGCCACAGCTAGCTCGCCGGGGTGGACGCTGGGCGGTGGGACGGCTGCGCTGAACTTGGTGGCGCAAGATGTTCGCAGCCGGCTTCAGGCTCAAGTCACCGCGCTGCAGCAATGTACCCAAGAGTTTTTTGCGACCCGGGCGGTCGTTCGGGTGAGTTTTCTTGCTCATGATTTTTTCCGTGGGGGCGCGTCAGCGCACCCACCGGGTGTAGTCCCCGAGTTCTGAGTCGGCTGCTGAGCAGGCGGCTTGGAACTTCTGCGAAGACTTTGCCTTACTGATTTTCTTTTGCCTTTGCAGAATTATCACAACCTCCACGCTGCTACCTTCAACTCCCAGGTCCAGGAGGCAAATCAAAGGACCGCCGATCTGACGAAGAGCCGGTGTGAGTGTCTTTGTCTCTTTGTCTCATGTGGGGGCGCGTCAGCGCACCCACTGGGTGTAGTCCCCGAGATTCGGGCCGACTGCTGAGCAGTCGGGTCGGATCTTTCTTGCCGACTTCTTTCTTAACTTCTTCTTTTCATATTGGCAGGAGCCAATGCCGACTTGAGGCAACAACTGGGTGTGGCCCAGACCGCCCTTCGCAGCATGGAGGGCGAGCTCAGTGCTCTGGCTCTGGAGCGTGACCGCCTGGCCAAGAGACTGGCAGACCAGGAGGAAAGCCACAGGGTGGCCCTGAAGGTGGCGCAGGACAGTGAGGCCGCCCTCAAAGCCGAATACGAGACCGAGGCGGCGAGCTGGGCCGAGGCAAGGCATGCTCTGAGCGAAGGCTACGGTCAAGTCGAGGATTTGGTTGACGGTAGGCCGCCTTCTTCTTCACTTTGCTTGTTCCTTGTAGGCCAGTTTATCTCTTGACTTGCTCTGTTTCTTTCTTCTTTGTGAAGAGTACTTTCCTCGCTATTCTGTCACCGCCAACTAAGCCATCGAAGTCGAAGCTCATCGCGAGGCCCGGCGGCAGGCTGGGGTTGAGATCGCGCTGGGTTCCAACCGGTCGCTTGAGGAGCAGCTTCTGGTGATCCTGGCCCGCCTTCAGCCAGCCTACCGCATGCTCCGCCGGCTTCAGCGCGCCGGAGCACAGGTGCTGGCCGCCCTCTGGCCTGGCGAAGTAATTCTTCACACCCCAGTCATACTGCCGACTGGCTGGAGGTAGCCGTTGGCCGCCTTGAGGCCTGGAAGGCCTCAGCAGCTCGATCTGGCGCCCGCCGGGCGCTAGAGTTCGTCCAGGCTTGGTACCCTGGGCTGAACTTGGACCAACTGCGCACCTGGCGGCAGGAGGCTGACGAGGAGCTGGAGGCGGTGCGGCCGGCTATTATCCAGCGCGCCTCGGCAATCGCCGACTTCACCGACACCAGCGCCTTTGCTCCTGAGGTGAACGAGGACGGCGTCGCGCAGCCGGAAGAATGGTTCGGGCTGAACCCGGCCGACGGTGAAGACTCGGCGGAGGAGATTGACTCCAGCGATGAGGGCGAGGAGGAGGAGGACGAGGAAGACGGCGAAGGCGCTGTGCCGGATGTTGGAGCAGCCAGCCAGCCTCAGCCTGACCGTGCCTCCAGCAACGAGGCGCACGTGAATGCCCCTCCTGCTGCCGATGATGACCAGGCCGAGACTCGCCAGCCGGCCACTCCTCCAGCCGACACCGTCGCCTCAACCAATCTTCTTGACACTCCGGGCGCTCCCTTGGCTTGATTCACTGTTTTTATTTTCCTGCTCGACACTCTTTGAATAGATTTGTTATCTTTACGCAATTCCACCCACTGGGGGTGTATTCAAACTTCGTTGAATGTCGGCCTCTCAAAGGCCTTTTGTGTAAATATTATTATGCAGGAGCTTGGCTTCCATTCCTACTTGCTTTTTATCTCTCGACTTTTTTCCTTTGTCGCCTTCCTTTGGGTGCCGCCTTCCCAGCCGAATAGTTGCTCTGCAGTCTGTGGCCGGGTAAGGAGTTCAGCCGTCTAGGAAGGCAAGTACTCAAGCTTTCTTAAATTGTAGCAGAGTAGGAAAGGAAGCCGGCCAGCCGGCTGCTTCAACAGCCGGTTGGCGAGGGCGAAGCCGGCTTGTGTTATGTAAATTCATTAGTCCTTAGCCATTTTTCATGTGGGCATCCTTTCCGCCTTCAACTCTCGCTAGTCGGCAGTCGATTCTTTGAGTTGTGCCTTTTGCGAGAGAGGGCTTGGTTGTCGGCACATTACTTGTCTGACTGCAGGTAGAACTTGGACATAACTCAAGGCGGCGAGTCCCCGGGCCGACTAGTCGGACCCGGTGCCGTATGGAGAAAATAAATGTGGTAGGGCAACCATGGGTATGATACCCGGCATACATAGATAAAATAGGGTAGTCCCCGAGAACTCCTCGGGGGGGGGGGGCGTTGTCTGATACTTAATACAAAAGGTAGCGTGATACATACTGCATTTCAATTGTAAAATCTTCGAAGAAGATTAGCGTTCCATGGGCGCTTTGACTCCTTGCCGGAGTCGTCTCTCTTGCGTGCCTTCGGCTTCTGTGCATCGATTAAGTAATAGGAGTCGTTTCCCAGAGCCCGCCTGATGACGAAGGGGCCTTCCCAACGTGCTGTGAGCTTGTGCTGGCCGGCTATTCGTTGTATCAGCCGGAGCACAAGGTCTCCCTCTTGGAAGGATCTTGGCTTCACCCTTCGGCTGTGGTAACGGCGCATACCTTGCTGGTAGATGGCGGACCGGCTGAGAGCTAACAGCCGGCTTTCTTCCAGCAAGTCGACACCGTCTTCTCTTGCTTCTTTAGCTTCCGCCTCCGTGTACATGGTGACCCGAGGTGAGTCGAATTCGATGTCAGTTGGGATAACAGCCTCGGCACCATATACAAGGAAGAAAGGGGTGAAGCCGGTTGACTTGTTTGGGGTAGTGCGCAGACTCCAGAGGACGGCCGGCAGCTCGTCGAGCCAGCAGCCGGCCGAACGCTCTAGCGGCACGACCAGTCGGGGCTTGATGCCGGAGAGGACGAGGTCGTTTGCTCGCTCGACTTGGTCGTTTGACTGCGGGTGGGCAACAGACGCTAAGTCCAGTCGGATGCCCTATGTCGCGCAGAAACGTGCCAGTGCTCCCTTAGCAAAATTTGTGTTGTTGTCGGTGATGATGCTGTGTGGCACGCCATATCGAGTTGTAATATCCGCAATGAATGTTACGGCAGTCGGCCCATTCAGTTTCTTGATCGGCTTTGCTTCAATCCACTTGGTAAATTTGTCCACGGCGACAAGCAGATGTGTCATGCCGCCGCGCGCCGTCTTGAATGGGCCGACCATGTCCAGCCCCCAGACGGCAAAGGGCCAAGTGATGGGGATGGTCTTAAGTGCCGAAGCCGGTAGTGTTGCTTGGAGCCGAAGACTTGGCACCCTTTGCAGTGTTTGGCTAGTTCCTTGGCGTCCTCCAAAGCAGTCGGCCAGAAGAATCCATGGCGGAATGCTTTGGCGACGATCGCCCTGGAGGCGGCATGGTGGCCGCATTCACCTTGGTGGATGTCTTCGAGGATTGCTATGCCTTTCTCTGGCTCGACGCAGCGCTGGAAGACTCCGGTAGCACTGCGCCTGACTAGCTCTTGGTTCATTATTGTGTAAGCTCCGGCTCGGCGTTGGACTTGTCTTGCCGAGATCTCGTCAGTCGGTAGCTCTCCATTTACCATGAAACGGAGGATGGGCTGGGCCCATGATGGAGCTGTGATTTCTTCGACTGCCAAAACGGCTACTGCAACCAGGGTGGGCGGGCTGGGTTGTGAGGAGTTGGAGTCGGCCTCCGCCTGCTGTGTTGCTGCAGTCCCCGGGCCGGGTTCGACTATGGCAGTCCACGGGCCGCCTGCCTGGTCCCCGAAGTCGGATCCGACTGCATCGGGGTCAGGCGGCACGAAGATGGAACTAGATTCCGGAGACGGCTTGACAGATGGCTTGAGGAGGCGTTGGAGGGCGACGCCGGTTGGTATAGCTTGCCGGGTGGAGCCTATTCGTGCCAGGGCATCTGCTTGCTCATTGTCGGCCCGTGGCACGTGAAGGAACTCGCACCCCTCGAAATATCCGCTGAGCTGCTGGACGAGGAAACGGTAGCTTGCCATGTTTGCGTCCTTGGCATCCCAGTCGCCGGATGATTGCTGAACCACTAAGTCCGAGTCGCCATAACACAGGATCCGGCGGATGCCGAGTTCCTTGGCTAGCCGGAGCCCATGTATGAGCGCCTCGTACTCGGCCACATTGTTGGAGGCGGCAAAGTGGATTTGCAGTGTGTATCTGAGCTTGTCGCCCTTGGGAGAGGTGAGGACGATGCCGGCTCCCAAGCCGGTGTGCATCTTGGATCCGTCAAAGTGCATCCGCCAATGAGTGGAGTCGGGGGCCGGTGGCAGGTACTGGGTCAGGTAGCAGAAAGGTGGCACCGGCATTTCTGCATGCAACCCTGAAAGGTGGCACCGGCATTTCTTAAGCCGAATGTCATAGTCAGGTAGCAGAAAGCTCCGAATGGGGTGATGAAGGCGGTCTTCAAGCGATCAGTCGGGTTCAACTTTATCTGGTGGTAGCCTGAATAAGCATCCAAGAAACACAACATCTCGCATCCGGCTGTGGAGTCTATCACTTGGTCGATCCTTGGCAGGGCGAATGGACCTTTAGGGCAGGCTTTGTTGAGGCTGGTGTAGTCGATGCACATGCACCACTGCTTGTTCTTCTTCAACACGAGGACAGGGTTGGCAAGCCATTCTGGAAAGAACACTTCCATAATGAAGCCGGCTGCCAGAAGCCGGGCTATTTCTTCTCCGGCTACTCTTCTCTTCTCTTCCGACAGGCGGCGCAAGGGCTGCCTGACCGGCTTTGCATCAGATCGGACGTGTAGCTTGTGCTCGGCGAAATCCGTCGGGACACCTGGTATGTCTTTGGGGGACCATGCAAAGACGTCCCGATTCTCATGGAGGAAATCGACGAGCTCGCCTTCCTATTTGCTGTCAAGGCCTGTGCCTATGACAGCGTGCCTCTCCGGGTGCTCCAGGTCCAGAGGTATCTTCTTTGTCTCCTTGGCCGGCTAGAAAGAACCTTGAGCTTCACATTCTTTGGGGTCAGGGGACAAGGCCGGCTGCTTGCCAGCCAAGATCACAATTCGATCCAGCATCTTCTTTTCTTTGGCAATCACGAGGGACTCGGCCAGCCGACTGCTAGCTGCTGCACACTCAGAGGACTTCTTATAGTCTCCGGCTATGGCGATAATGCCCTTGGAACTCAGCATCTTCATCTTGAGGTAGGAATAGTGGGGCACAGCCATAAACTTGGCCAACGCTGGTCGGCCAAGCAATGCGTGTACAGGCTCTCCAAATCCACTACCTTGGACCATATTGCCTCTCGGCGGAAATGATCCTTGTCCCCAAAGAGGACATCCATCTTGATCTTGCCAATTGGTGAGCAGGACAGGCCGGGTACGATGCCGTGGAACACAGTCCGGCTTGGCATGAGTTGCTTGGGCTTGATGTTGAGCTTCTCCACTGTATCTCGGTACAGTGTGTTGATACTACTCCAGCCGTCTATCAGTACGCGGGAGAATCGGGCGGCACGCCTCTCTGTCGCCAGGGTGGCATCCAGAACCAGGGCATAGGAGCCAGGAGACAGCATCACCTTTGGGTGGTCGTCCCGGCTCCAGCTGATGGGCTTCTCTGACCAATGCATGAACTCGGGGTTACTGGAGGCGACCGCGTTGACTTCTTGCTGCTGTCAGCGCCGGCTGCGCCGATCTTTTGTCTGGCTGGTGAACACGACGTAGGCGTCTTGCTCATCGGGGAACTCGTCTTGGATGGCTCCGACTGCAGGCCGAGCGGCCGGCTGCTGCGGGGCAGGAGGCGGCTGGCCTGCAGGTGGAGGCGGCAATAGCCCCTCGCCCTTGGAGATTCGGGTGAGCCAATGACACTTCCATGTTGTATGGTTGGACGGCTTCGCGCCGCTGTGGAACTTGCAGGGGGCGTCGAGGGTTTGCTCGTAGGAGAAAGCCGGCTGCCAAGCCGGCCTACCGCCCTTCTGCTTCGTCGGAGCCGGTCGTCTTTCAGGCCGCTCTTCTTCGATCGTGGCCACCTTCCGACTAGTGGAAGGCGGCATAGGGGCCTTGCGCTTGTGGTCGCTTTGATACGGGCGCCAGCTTGATTCTCCAGCCAGCGTCTTGGGAGCCGGCGTCAGCACTTTTCCGGAGGCGTCTACCCGGAGCTCAGTCTTCATTGAGGAGTCGGCCGTGGCATACTTGTCCGCGATGATCAGTAGCTCATCAAGGGTCGCCGGCTCGTCGCAGAGGAGTCGGTGCTTGAGGAGAGTGCCCTCGCGGCACCCAGCGGTGAAATACTCTATGGCCTGGACCTTGTGCACCCCTTCGCAGGAGTTACGGAGCTCGGCCCAACGCGTGAGGTAGTCGTGGGTTGATTCGCTGGGCCCTTGTACGCACAAGGAGAGCTGTCGGGGCTTGGGAGCCCGCTTGTAGGTGCTGGTGAAGTTGCGTATGAAGGCTTCGATGAAGTCCAGCCAGCTGTTGATGCTGTAAGGCTTGAGGCTGTTGAGCCAGGTGTGCACCGTGCCTTGGAGCATCAGGGGGACATATTTCACGGCAACGCGTCGATTGCCATTCGCTATGCGAACGGCGGTGGAGTAGTCGATCAACCAGTCTTCTGGCTTCACGGAGCCGTTGTACTTGGGCGTGTCTCTTGGGAGCGAGAACCCTTTGGGAAAGGGCTCATCACGGATGCGGGGGCCAAAACAGGGCGGGCCGACATCATCTTCTTCTTTCAGGGCCAGGGATCGCGCTAGGCGGTCGATCTGGTGGCGGGCATCATTCTCGCCGACTCCTTTGCGGCGACCAAGTCGGCCGCTGAGAGTCGGATGCTCGACAGGCGGTGGGGTAGGATATCTTTCCCCGCGAGGCGGAGGAGGAGGCAGGTCGCCTCGTCGCTCCACTCCTCGGGGGCGGCCTTCTGCGTCGCGCTTGATGGTAATGCGAGTCCGGCTGCGGCTAGTAGCCGACTCCTTCTTTTGTCTTGTTCGGGCGCCACCCGCGGTCGGCGTACGCGACGTCGCGCCATGCTCTCGGCGAGGGGGGCTTCCGGCTCGGACGTCGGCTTCATGTCGTGTTGCGGCCGCATCAATCAGCTGCTGGATGCGTCTGGTCATGTAGGGGAGCTCGTCGGCCCCCAGTCCATTTAGCTCATCAACGATCGACTAGGCGGTGCACAGATTCTCGAGGGGCGTGGCGTAGACTGGGCGGTCCGCTCCCAGCGTGCTGGCGATGGCCGCGCCGCGTTTCTTGACGATGCCGACTTGGCTTGGCCCTTCTGGAGGCGGCGTACCAAAGGCGGCGCGGTCGACTTCGCGTTGGTGGGCCTCCGTGAGGCGTCTCGTGGTGGTTATCTTCTGGCCCTCTGCAAGGAGGGCAAGGAGGTGTGCCTCCGGCGCCTCAGCGTCAGCGTCCGCCGGGATGGGGGTGGACAGGTCGTGCAATGCGGCCTACAGGGCGTCGCGGGTGTTCTCGTCGGAGGCGACGCCGTGGCTGATGACGAGCACTTCGGTGACGGTGCTACCGCCACTGTCGGCTCGAGGGAGAGGGTCGTCGAAGACAATCACGTCGGAGGGGGAGGCGTCGAGCGACGCCGTGTCGGAATTGACAAGCATCGGGTCGGTGGAGCCGACTGACTCCAAATCCACGGTAGGCTCGCCGGAGACATGGTGTTGGTCGAGGAGGCTGACGAGGCGGCTCTCGGGGCAGCCTGTGCCCGTGTCAGATGCGGGCTCGTCGGAGATGCGAGCCTCGCCAAGAAGATCGGCGATGCAGCTCGCTGTGCAGGCGTCGTCGACGCTTTGCAGCGCGTCGGGGCAAACGCCATCGGGCGTGCCGGGCTGGCTACGCTCGCTGGGGAGGAAGAGGGTTCCCGTCCAGAGCAGGTCTTCGGACGACGGTGCACCTGGCCCCACGGTGGGCGCCAAATGTCGGGTGGTAGGTGCAACATATGCCAACGGATGGCTTATCATTGTGGGAGCCAGTAAGACATCGCCGGTGCCTGGAAATGGGATAAGGCGAAGACATGCACGCCGGCGGATCTTACCCGGGTTGGGGGCTCTCCGTGGAGATAATACCCCTACTCCTGCTTTGCGGGGTCTCCGCATGATCACTAGATCGATAAGAAGCTACAAGAGGCTCCTTGAGCTGTTCGGTGGAAGGAGGAAGAAGGGCAAGGCTAGCTCTCTCCTCTCATTATGGTAGTGTCTAAAACTCTCTGAGATCAACCCTTTGCCTGGGTGTCCCGGGGGGTTTATATAGGCCTACCCCCCCAGGGGTACAATGGTAATCTGGCCTGGGCGTGGGCCCAGGCTGTCAGCGTCTACGTCCTCTGGCTTCTGGGGCCCACCGACCGGTGGGTCCCGCCGGCTACCGGCCCCACCGCTTGGGGGGTCTTGTCGGGGGCTGGTTGCTTTCGCCTCGCCTCTGATGATGAGGGTTTTGTCAAGGTAAGCATGGCTACAGTGTCGCCTCCTTGTGGGCGCTCACTGTAGCCTTACCTTGTCTTATCCGCTTGATGGTGCGCGCGCCCTGAGGAGGGGTGCAAGCCAGCTGCAGGAAGCTGGCCTTGCCTTAGGCTGGCTAGGGGAGGCCAGGCCGCCTTCGGATGTCTCTCTGACCGAACTAGCCCGCCGCATCTGGGCCGTACCAGCGGCCCGTCGTGGATGGCGTCATGGTTCGCATGGCAACAGTGCCTCGCCGGACAGGAGATGTCCGCCCTGTACGGCGTACTATAGCCATGTTTGTTCCAAGATTCGAGGGTGGAAGGGTCCACTATAGCCACGCCCCGTCTCGTCACTGTTATGGGGGGTTGACTATAGGGTGCGGCCCATGGCCGCCTGCCATGGGCCGGCTTTCTTGGAGCCGGCCCCTCATGGGTCGGCTTTCTTGGAGCCGGCCCCTCACGGGCCGGTTTTCTTGGAGTCGGCCCTATTGTGGCGTCCCCCGAAGATTGTTTATGGTCGGGCCGCCTTCCGCTAGTAGGCCTAGGCGAGAGCCGGCCGGGAGAAGGCGGCCCCGTGTCTTGGGCGCCTCAAGGCTCCGTCGGCCCATTATTTTTTCTGAGGGCCAAAGGGAGCCGGTTAGGCTACCCGTGGTCATTTACTCCGACAAAGTGGCTGGTTTAGGGGTTTTGGGGGTTAATTTTAGGTTGTTATTAGCTAGATAATAGAGAGAAGTGTCCTCTCTTATACTGCTATGTTCATTTCACCCGCTGATATATAATAACTCATGCATGGTCGCATCATACATCATCATATATAATAACAAGTCCTACTAATCATGCATCATCATACAACTTCTACTCATTATTAATAACAAGTCATACGATCATCCTCCTCATAGTCATCGAACCCAACCCTACATAATTGTTCTTAGCACATGGTCATTAGTATCAGGTAGGACCTAAACACCCTTAAGGTAAAATAGCATAAAACAATATAGACCCTGACTCCATTATGAAGAATGGAGATCATCATGTCTCCAATTCTTGCGCTTCGCCTCCTTTTGCTTGCAAGAAGCTCCTTACGACTGTTCATACATTTTTTCCATTCTTTGATTGTCATGTCTCCACTTCTTTTAGAAATCCGGTATGGACAATTGAGATTCGTAGGACGAACTGGTTGTATGTTCAAAATATCAAGGCGACCGTGCGTATACATCAGATGAGGCACACAACCATTCGGGATTATCTGTTGAAAAACATAGTAATAACTTCGTAGTTAGCAATGATGTACTTGTTTTAGAAGTATTTATAAAAGATACAGGTATGTCGTAATAGTAAAAAATCTTACCAGGGTATCTCCATGGTAGTTACCATAGTTCAACACGTGCACTAGTGGCATGTATTGACCATAATGTTAAGGAGTTCGATTGTAGACATTGTAATTCTCAAGATTAGTACAAAATGCGATCAGATGATTTTTCTCTTTATAAGTTAATTCGGAGTCATCGGTGTAGTGGGTTTTGTCTACCATTTTCCGCACATTCTTTGAAGAATAAAAATAAGTTGTCAATGGAAACAAGCTGTCAACTATTTTGAAATAAATAATATAAATTACTTAATAACTATGTTAAGCTCACATGGGGGAAGAATTGGAGGTGTATCCACAAGGACCCAAATGCCTATATTGTCTTGCTGGATTGTATGATCACCAAGATCCATGGTGACAAGCATACCCTCATCAAAACCATACATCTTGCAAAGTGCTTCCCAATTTTTGCAACCAAAATGGGTTACACTCTCAGCATTGTACAGCTTTACTTGAAAATCCACACCATGATGGGTCCTTAGGAGAATTTTTTTGGTTTCCATACTTTCATGGTCTTCAAAACCCATCCTCTCCAAGACATGGCGTCTTGCATAGCATGGGATAAGCTAGTCGAATTAGAAAAGATGAAAAATACACGTTAAAATAGTTGAAGTCGTGCTTAATTACGAAAAAAACTATTGTCGTCGTTGTGTACCGTATGAACATCGAAGGTCTCCTCGAGCTTAATGCTGAAGCGCCGATCTTCGTCCAGCTCAATGGACCTGTCGCACATACCTCGGTCGTCGTGGCATCAGTCGCACTCCCCCGGGTGGTTTTCGTCGTCCGAGTACGACATTTCCGGCGTAAGTTCATAATTCAAATATTAAATATATGTACTAAAAAAACCTAAATTAGATCATTATTATTAATCACGGGTTGACTATCGGTGATGGTAGGTAGCTCCTCCTTTCATTCCCGAGTGCATTATTACAACAAATTGTCTAGCACACGGGAATGAAGGAGAAGCTACCCTCACGACGGCGTGGATGATGGAGGGGGCTCCTAGATTTCTGCATAGAGTGCTCTTCAATTTTAGCATTCAAAGTAGGAGTACTTTTCCAATATGAGCATTCAATAAGCAAAACCAAATCGTAAAATAAAGTAGTATTCAAATTAACATGCATTCAATTGTAACCAAAAGTACATCATCTCTTGTGTCCGTACATCGTCGAATACTCCTCGAATATTATCATACATATATCATCGCTAATTAATACAGCTAGAACCGTAGCGCCTGACGGGTATCGTCGCGGGCGGTGGACACCCAAAGATAAGGAACGATCACAGGATCATAGCTCCAGTGAGATCCCTGAACAACCTGCCAGGTATTGTCGAACATGCCCTCCAACGCAACCATGTAGCGACGAACGTGCTCGTCCTCCTCGCTGACACGGTGACCTACCACCTCCACGGTGTCCGGAGGCCTCGGCATCGTCACTGGCCCATGCGACCGCCACCAAACTGTTGGGGAACGTTGCAGAAAATTAAAATTTTTCCTACGGTTTCACCAAGATCCATCTATGAGTTCATCTAAGCAACGAGTCTAGGGAGAGAGTTTGCATCTACATACCACTTGTAGATCGCGTGCGGAAGCTTGCAAGGTGATGATGTAGTCGTACTCGACGTGATCCAAATCACCGATGACCAGCGCCGAACGGACGGCACCTCCGCGTTCAACACACGTACGGGACGGGAGACGTCTCCTCCTTCTTGATCCAGCAAGGGGGAGGAGAGGTTGATGAAGATCCAGCAGCACGACGGCGTGGTGGTGGATGCAGGGCGTCACAGCAGCAGGGCTTCGCCGAGACTACGAGGGAGAGACGTAACGGGGGGAGGTGGAGGCGCCAGGGGCTGGTCTGTTCTCCTCCTCTCCCCCCCCCACTATATATAGGGGTGCCAGGGGGGGCGCCGGCCCTAGTAGATGAGATCTACTAGGGGGACGGCGGCCTAGGGGAGGTTTTCCTCCCCCCCAAGGCACCTAGGGGTGCCTTCCACCACTAGGACTCCTCCTAGGGGGAAACCCTAGGCGCATGGGCCTATAGGGGCTGGTGCCCTTGGCCCATGATGGCCAAGGCGCACCCCCTACAGCCCATGTGGCCCCCCGGGACAGGTGGCCCCACCCGGTGGACCCCCGGGACCCTTCCGGTGGTCCCGGTACAATACCGATAACCCCGAAACTTGTCCCGATGCCCGAAATAGCACTTCCTATATATAATTCTTTACCTCCGGACCATTCCGGAACTCCTCGTGACGTCCGGGATCTCATCCGGGACTCCGAACAACATTCGGGTTTCTGCATATCCATATCTTCATAACCCTAGCATCACCGAACCTTAAGTGTGTAGACCCTACGGGTTCGGGAGACATGCAGACATGACCGAGACGCTCTCAGTCAATAACCATCAGCGGGATCTGGATACCCATGATGGCTCCCACATGCTCCTCGATGTTGTCATCGGATGAACCACTATGTCGAGGATTCGATCAAACCCTGTATGCAATTCCCTTTGTCAATCGGTACGTTACTTGCCCGAGACTCGATCGTCGGTATCCCAATACCTTGTTCAGTCTCGTTACCGGCAAGTCACTTTACTCGTACCGTAATGCATGATCCCATGTCCAACACCTTGGTCACATTGAGCTCAATATGATGATGCATTACCGAGTGGGCCCAGAGATACCTCTCCGTCATACGGAGTGACAAATCCCAGTCTCGATCCGTGTCAACCCAACAGCTACTTTCGGAGATACCTGTAATGCACCTTTATAGTCACCCAGTTACGTTGTGACGTTTGGTACACCCAAGGCACTCTTACGGTATCCGGGAGTTACACGATCTCATGGTCGAAGGAAGAGATACTTGACACTTGCAAAGCTCTAGCAAAACGAACTACACGATCTTTTATGCTATGCTTAGGATTGGGTCTTGTCCATCACATCATTCTCCTAATGATGTGATCCCGTTATCAACGACATCCAATGTCCATAGTCAGGAAACCATGACTATCTTTTGATCACAACGAGCTGGTCAACTAGAGGCTTACCAGGGACATATAGTGGTCTAAGTATTCACACGTGTATTACGATTTCCGGATAATACAGTTATAGCATGAATAAAAGACAATTATCATGAACAATGAAATATAATAATACTTTTATTATTGCCTCTAGGGCATATTTCCAACAGTCTCCCACTTGCACTAGAGTCACTAATCTAGTTACATTGTGATGAATCGAACACCCATAGAGTTCTGGTGTTGATCATGTTTTGCACGCGAGGGAGGTTTAGTCAGCGGATCTGCGACATTCAGATCCGTGTGCACTTTGCAAATCTCTATGTCTCCATCTTGAACATTTTCACGGATGGAGTTGAAACGACGCTTGATGTGCCTGGTCTTCTTGTGAAACCTGGGCTCCTTTGCGAGGGCAATAGCTCCAGTGTTGTCACAGAAGAGTTTGATCGGCCCCGACGCATTGGGTATGACTCCTAGGTCGGTGATGAACTCCTTCACCCAAATCGCTTCATGTGCTGCCTCCGAGGCTACCATGTACTCCGCTTCACATGTACATCCCGCCACGACGCTCTGCTTGCAGCTGCACCAGCTTACTGCTCCACCATTCAACATATACACGTATCCGGTTTGTGACTTAGAGTCATCCAGATCTGAGTCGAAACTAGCGTCGACGTAACCCTTTACGACGAGCTCTTCGTCTCCTCCATAAACGAGAAACATGTCCTTTGTCCTTTTCAGGTACTTCAGGATATTCTTGACCGCTGTCCAGTGTTCCTTGCCGGGATTACTTTGGTATCTTGCTACCAAACTTACGGCAAGGTTTACATCGGGTCTGGTACATAGCATGGCATACATAATAGATCCTATGGCTGAAGCATAGGGGATGACACTCATCTCTTCTTTATCTTTTGCCGTGGTCGGTGACTGAGCTGAGCTCAGTCTCATACCTTGTAATATAGGCAGGAACCCCTTCTTGGACTGATCCATTCTGAATCTCTTCAAAATCTTATCAAGGTATGTGCTTTGTGAAAGACCTATGAGGCGTCTCGATCTATCTCTATAGATCTTGATGCCTAATATATAAGCAGCTTCTCCAAGGTCCTTCATTGAAAAACACTTATTCAAGTAGGCCTTAATGCTGTCCAGAAATTCTATATTATTCCCCATCAGGAGTATGTCATCTACATATAATATGAGAAATGCTACAGAGCTCCCACTCACTTTCTTGTAAACGCAGGCTTCTCCATAAGTCTGCATAAACCCAAACGCTTTGATCATCTCATCAAAGCGAATGTTCCAACTCCGAGATGCTTGCACCAGTCCATAAATGGATCGCTGGAGCTTGCATACTTTGTTAGCGTTCCGAGGATCGACAAAACCTTCCGGCTGCATCATATACAGTTCTTCCTTAAGATGCCCGTTAAGGAATGCTGTTTTGACGTCCATCTGCCATATCTCATAATC
The DNA here is from genome assembly GCF_002162155.2 of Triticum dicoccoides. Classification (NCBI taxonomy): domain Eukaryota; kingdom Viridiplantae; phylum Streptophyta; class Magnoliopsida; order Poales; family Poaceae; genus Triticum; species Triticum dicoccoides. Next base: position 34,225,498 of record NC_041389.1, read on the forward strand.
ATAGTATGCGGCAATTTCTAACATGATTCGGACGGACTTTAGCTTCGCTACGGGAGAGAATGTCTCTTCGTAGTCAATCCCTTGAACATGTCGATAACCCTTAGCGACAAGTCGAGCTTTATAGATGGTAACATTACCATCCGCGTCCGTCTTCTTCTTAAAGATCCATTTGTTTTCTATCGCTCGCCGATCATCGGGCAAGTCTGTCAAAGTCCATACTTTGTTTTCATACATGGATTCTATCTCGGATTTCATGGCTTCAAGCCATTTGTTGGAATCCGGGCCCGCCATTGCTTCTTCATAGTTCGAAGGTTCATTGTTGTCTAACAACATGATTTCCAGGACAGGGTTGCCGTACCACTCTGGTGCGGAACGTGTCCTTGTGGACCTACGAAGTTCAGCAGTAAGTCGATCCGAAGTCCCTTGATCATTATCATGGTTTTCTTCTTCAGTTGGTGTGGGCATCACAGGAACAGTTTCCTGTGCTGCGTCACTATCCCGCTCAAGAGGTAGTACTTCATCGAGTTCTACTTTCCTCCCACTTACTTCTTTCGAGAGAAACTCTTTTTCCAGAAAGCATCCGTTCTTGGCAACAAAGATCTTGCCTTCGGATCTTAAGTAGAAGGTATACCCTACAGTTTCCTTAGGGTATCCTATGAATACGCATTTTTCCGACTTGGGTTCGAGCTTTTCAGGTTGAAGTTTCTTGACATAAGCTTCGCATCCCCAAACTTTTAGAAACGACAGCTTAGGTTTCTTTCCAAACCATAATTCATACGGTGTCGTCTCAACGGATTTAGACGGTGCCCTATTTAAAGTGAATGTAGCTGTCTCTAGAGCATATCCCCAAAATGATAGCGGTAAATCGGTAAGAGACATCATAGACCGCACCATATCCAATAGAGTGCGATTACGACGTTCGGACACACCGTTTCGCTGAGGTGTTCCAGGCGGCGTGAGCTGTGAAACGATTCCACATTTCTTTAAGTGTGTACCAAATTCGTGACTTAAGTATTCTCCTCCACGATCTGATCGTAAGAATTTTATCTTTCGGTCACGTTGATTCTCCACCTCATTCTGAAATTCCTTGAACTTTTCAAAGGTCTCAGACTTGTGTTTCATTAAGTAGACATACCCATATCTACTCAAGTCATCTGTGAGGGTAAGAACATAACGATATCCTCCGCGAGCCTCAACGCTCATTGGACCGCACACATCGGTATGTATGATTTCCAACAAGTTGGTTGCTCGCTCCATTGTTCCGGAGAACGGAGTCTTGGTCTAAGAGGCATGGTTCGCACGTGTCAAACGATTCATAATCAAGAGACTCTAAAAGTCCATCGGCATGGAGCTTCTTCATGCGCTTGACACCAATGTGACCAAGGCGGCAGTGCCACAAGTATGTGGGACTATCGTTATCAACTTTAAATCTTTTGGCATCTACACTATGAACATGTGTAATATTACGCTCGAGATTCATTAAGAATAAACCATTGACCATCGGAGCATGACCATAAAACATATCTCTCATATAAATCGAACAACCATTATTCTCAGACTTAAATGAGTAGCCATCTCGTATTAAACGAGATCCAGATACAATGTTCATGCTCAAACTTGGCACTAAATAACAATTATTAAGGTTCAAAACTAATCCCGTAGGTAAATGTAGAGGCAGCGTGCCGACGGCGATCACATCGACTCTGGAACCATTCCCGACGCGCATCGTCACCTCGTCCTTTGCCAGTCTCCGTTTATTCCGCAGCTCCTGCTGTGAGTTACAAATATGAGCAACGGCACCGGTATCAAATACCCAGGAGTTACTACGATTACTGGTAAGGTACACATCAATCACATGTATATCAAATATACCTTTGGTGTTGCCGGCCTTCTTATCCGCTAAGTATTTGGGGCAGTTCCGCTTCCAGTGACCCTTCCCCTTGCAATAAAAGCACTCAGTCTCAGGCTTGGGTCCATTCTTTGACTTCTTCCCGGTAACTGGCTTACCAGGCGCGGCAACATCTTTGCCGTCCTTCTTGAAGTTCTTCTTTCCCTTGCCCTTCTTGAACTTAGTGGTCTTATTGACCATCAACACTTGATGTTCTTTCTTGATTTCATCCTCTGCTGACTTCAGCATCGAGAACACTTCAGGAATGGTCTTTTCCATTCCCTGTATGTTGTAGTTCATCACAAAGCTCTTGTAGCTTGGTGGGAGCGACTGGAGGATTCTGTCAATGACTGCCTCATCTGGGAGGTTAATGTTCAGCTGGGTCATACGGTTGTGCAACCCAGACATCTTCAGGATGTGCTCACTGACAGAACTGTTCCCCTCCATCTTACAACTGTAGAACTTGTCGGAGACATCATATCTCTCGACCCGGGCATGAGCTTGGAAAACTAGTTTCAGCTCTTCGAACATCTCATATGCTCCGTGATGCTCAAAACGCTTTTGGAGCCCCGGTTCTAGGCTGTAAAGCATGCCGCACTGAACGAGGGAGTAATCATCAGCACGAGACTGCCAAGCATTCATAATGTCTTGGTTCTCTGGGACGGGAGCGTCACCTAGCGGTCCTTCTAGGACATATTGTTTCCTGGCAGCTATGAGGATGATCCTCAGGTTCCGGACCCAGTCCGTATAGTTGCTGCCATCATCTTTCAGCTTGGTTTTCTCTAGGAACGCGTTGAAGTTCATGTTGACATTAGCGTTGACCATTGATCTACAAGACATATTTGCAAAGGTTTTAGACTAAGTTCATGATAATAAAGTTCTAATCAAATTATGAACTCCCACTTAGATTAGACATCCCTTTAGTCATCTAAGTGTTACACGATCCAAGTCGACTAGCCCGTGTCCGATCATCACGTGAGACGGACTAGTCATCGTCGGTGAACATTTTCATGTTGATCGTATCTTCCATACGACTCGTGTTCGACCTTTCGGTCTCCGTGTTCCGAGGCCATGTCTGCACATGCTAGGCTCGTCAAGTTAACCCTAAGTGTTTTCGCTGTGTAAAACTGTCTTACACCCGTTGTATGTGAACGTAAGAATCCATCACACCCGATCATCACGTGGTGCTTAGAAACGACGAACTGTAGCAACGGTGCACAGTTAGGGGAGAACACTTCTTGAAATTTTATAAGGGATCATCTTATTTACTACCGTCGTCCTAAGTAAACAAGATGCATAATACATAATAAACATCACATGCAATTATATAGTTGTGACATGATATGGCCAATATCATATAGCTCCATTGATCTTCATCTTCGGGGCTCCATGATCATCTTGTCACCGGCTTGACACCATGATCTCCATCATCATGATCTCCATCATCGTGTCTTCATGAAGTTGTCACGCCAACGACTACTTCTACTTCTATGACTAACGTTTAGCAATAAAGTAAAGTAGTTTACATGGCGTTATTCAATGACACGCAGGTCATACAAAAATAATAATGACAACTCCTATGGCTCCTGCCGGTTGTCATACTCATCGACATGCAAGTCGTGAATCCTATTACAAAGAACATGATCTCATACATCACAATTCATTATTCATCACAACTTCTGGCCATATCACATCACATGATCAATCGCTGCAAAAACAAGTTAGACGTCCTCTAATTGTTGTTGCATCTTTTACGTGGCTGCAATTGGGTTCTAGCAAGAACGTTTTCTTACCTACGAATCACCACAACATGATTTTGTCAACTTCTATTTACCCTTCATAAGGGCCCTGTTCATCGATTCCGCTCCAACTAAGGTGGGAGAGACAGACACCCGCCAGCCACCTTATGCAACTTGTGCATGTCAGTCGGTGGAACCGGTCTCACGTAAGTGTACGTGTAAGGTTGGTCCGGGCCGCTTCATCCCACAATACCGTTGAGCAAGAAAAGACTAGTAGAGGCAAGTAAGATGACAAAATCTACGCCCACAACAAAGTTGTGTTCTACTCGTGCAAAGAGAACTACGCATAGACCTAGCTCATGATGCCACTATTGGGGAACATTGCAGAAAATTAAAAATTTTCCTACGGTTTCACCAAGATCCATCTATGAGTTCATCTAAGCAACGAGTCTAGGGAGAGAGTTTGCATCTACATACCACTTGTAGATCGCGTGCGGAAGCTTGCAAGGTGATGATGTAGTCGTACTCGACGTGATCCAAATCACCGATGACCAGCGCCGAACGGACGGCACCTCCGCGTTCAACACACGTACGGGACGGGAGACGTCTCCTCCTTCTTGATCCAGCAAGGGGGAATGAGAGGTTGATGAAGATCCAGCAGCACGACGGCGTGGTGGTGGATGCAGGGCGTCACAGCAGCAGGGCTTCGCCGAGACTACGAGGGAGAGACGTAACGGGGGGAGGTGGAGGCGCCAGGGGC
>NC_041389.1:34230438-34241568 GCF_002162155.2 Triticum dicoccoides
CGGCGGCCTAGGGGAGGTTTTCCTCCCCCCCAAGGCACCTAGGGGTGCCTTCCACCACTAGGACTCCTCCTAGGGGGAAACCCTAGGCGCATGGGCCTATAGGGGCTGGTGCCCTTGGCCCATGATGGCCAAGGCGCACCCCCTACAGCCCATGTGGCCCCCCGGGACAGGTGGCCCCACCCGGTGGACCCCCGGGACCCTTCCGGTGGTCCCGGTACAATACTGATAACCCCGAAACTTGTCCCGATGCCCGAAATAGCACTTCCTATATATAATTCTTTACCTACGGACCATTCCGGAACTCCTCGTGATGTCCGGGATCTCATCCGGGACTCCGAACAACATTCGGGTTTCTGCATATCCATATCTTCATAACCCTAGCGTCACCGAACCTTAAGTGTGTAGACCCTACGGGTTCGGGAGACATGCAGACATGACCGAGACGCTCTCAGTCAATAACCATCAGCGGGATCTGGATACCCATGATGGCTCCCACATGCTCCTCGATGTTGTCATCGGATGAACCACTATGTCGAGGATTCGATCAAACCCTGTATGCAATTCCCTTTGTCAATCGGTACGTTACTTGCCCGAGACTCGATCGTCGGTATCCCAATACCTTGTTCAGTCTCGTTACCGGCAAGTCACTTTACTCGTACCGTAATGCATGATCCCGTGTCCAACACCTTGGTCACATTGAGCTCAATGATGATGCATTACCGAGTGGGCCCAGAGATACCTCTCCGTCATACGGAGTGACAAATCCCAGTCTCGATCCGTGTCAACCCAACAGCTACTTTCGGAGATACCTGTAATGCACCTTTATAGTCACCCAGTTACATTGTGACGTTTGATACACCCAAGGCACTCTTACGGTATCCGGGAGTTACACGATCTCATGGTCGAAGGAAGAGATACTTGACACTTGCAAAGCTCTAGCAAAACGAACTACACGATCTTTTATGCTATGCTTAGGATTGGGTCTTGTCCATCACATCATTCTCCTAATGATGTGATCCCGTTATCAACGACATCCAATGTCCATAGTCAGGAAACCATGACTATCTGTTGATCACAACGAGCTGGTCAACTAGAGGCTTACCAGGGACATAGTGTGGTCTAAGTATTCACACGTGTATTACGATTTCCGGATAATACAGTTATAGCATGAATAAAAGACAATTATCATGAACAATGAAATATAATAATACTTTTATTATTGCCTTTAGGGCATATTTCCAACAGACTGTTGGGGAACGTTGCAGAAAATTAAAATTTTTCCTACGGTTTCACCAAGATCCATCTATGAGTTCATCTAAGCAACGAGTCTAGGGAGAGAGTTTGCATCTACATACCACTTGTAGATCGCGTGCGGAAGCTTGCAAGGTGATGATGTAGTCGTACTCGACGTGATCCAAATCACCAATGACCAGCGCCGAACGGACGGCACCTCCGCGTTCAACACACGTACGGGACGGGAGACGTCTCCTCCTTCTTGATCCAGCAAGGGGGAAGGAGAGGTTGATGAAGATCCAGCAGCACGACGGCGTGGTGGTGGATGCAGGGCGTCACAGCAGCAGGGCTTCGCCGAGACTACGAGGGAGAGACGTAACGGGGGGAGGTGGAGGCGCCAGGGGCTGGTGTATGAAGTCCCTCCTCTCCCCCACTATATATAGGGGTGCCAGGGGGGGCGCCAGCCCTAGTAGATGAGATCTACTAGGGGGGGCGGCGGCCTAGGGGAGGTTTCCCTCCCCCCCAAGGCACCTAGGGGTGCCTTCCACCACTAGGACTCCTCCTAGGGGAAACCCTAGGCGCATGGGCCTATAGGGGCTGGTGCCCTTGGCCCATGATGGCCAAGGCGCACCCCCTACAGCCCATGTGGCCCCCCGGGACAGGTGGCCCCACCCGGTGGACCCCCGGGACCCTTCCGGTGGTCCCGGTACAATACCGATAACCCCGAAACTTGTCCCGATGCCCGAAATAGCACTTCCTATATATAATTCTTTACCTCCGGACCATTCCGGAACTCCTCGTGACGTCCGGGATCTCATCCGGGACTCCGAACAACATTCAGGTTTCTGCATATCCATATCTTCATAACCCTAGCGTCACCGAACCTTAAGTGTGTAGACCCTACGGGTTCGGGAGACATGCAGACATGACCGAGACGCTCTCAGTCAATAACCATCAGCGGGATCTGGATACCCATGATGGCTCCCACATGCTCCTCGATGTTGTCATCGGATGAACCACTATGTCGAGGATTCGATCAAACCCTGTATGCAATTCCCTTTGTCAATCGGTACGTTACTTGCCCGAGACTCGATCGTCGGTATCCCAATACCTTGTTCAGTCTCATTACCGGCAAGTCACTTTACTCGTACCGTAATGCATGATCCCGTGTCCAACACCTTGGTCACATTGAGCTCAATATGATGATGCATTACCGAGTGGGCCCAGAGATACCTCTCCGTCATACGGAGTGACAAATCCCAGTCTCGATCCGTGTCAACCCAACAGCTACTTTCGGAGATACCTGTAATGCACCTTTATAGTCACCCAGTTACGTTGTGACGTTTGGTACACCCAAGGCACTCTTACGGTATCCGGGAGTTACACGATCTCATGGTCGAAGGAAGAGATACTTGACACTTGCAAAGCTCTAGCAAAACGAACTACACGATCTTTTATGCTATGCTTAGGATTGGGTCTTGTCCATCACATCATTCTCCTAATGATGTGATCCCGTTATCAACGACATCCAATGTCCATAGTCAGGAAACCATGACTATCTTTTGATCACAACGAGCTGGTCAACTAGAGGCTTACCAGGGACATAGAGTGGTCTAAGTATTCACACGTGTATTACGATTTCCGGATAATACAGTTATAGCATGAATAAAAGACAATTATCATGAACAATGAAATATAATAATATTTTTATTATTGCCTCTAGGGCATATTTCCAACACAAACAAGGATCGGGTCAACAACGGGCTGCCTCCTCACCAACCTACGTCCCCCAGAAGGTAGCACCTCCTAATACCAGCCTGGCGGAGCCCAGTCCCGAACATGGCCCTGATCAAGCAGGCCTCCACCACCGCCGAGTCGACGACGACGAGGATGCGGGATAGGCATCATCGACGTCGATGCGGGAACTACTTCTATATATAGTTAAATAAAGTAGTTTTATTAATTAAATCAACTAGTTCAACTACTAAGCACTTACTATAAATAAATAAAATAGTACTTATTAAAAATAAACTACTTCTATATATAGTAAAATAAATAGGTTTATTAAATCAACTAGCTAGTTCAACTATATATGAAGCACTTACTATAAATAAAATAAAGTACTACTTACTAAAAATAAACTAGTTTAACTATAGTTCTATTATTTTTCTAACTAATTTTCCTATACATACACAATAAATTGATAAAGAAAATACTATGAACAAAAAAATCATTAAAAATCTATGAACAAAATTAGAATAGAAAAAAAATCATAAAAATTCCATGAACAGAAAAAAATCATAAAAAAATTTGACATCTAAATTACTTACACAATATGAAAAAAAATTGACATCTAAATTACAACAGAAAAAAATCATAAAAATTTGACATCTAAATTACTTACACAATATGAAAAAAATTGACATCTAAATTATAACAGAAACAAATCATAAAAATTTGACATCTAAATTACAACAGAAACAAATCATAAAAATTTGACATCTAAATTACAACAGAAAAAATCATAAAACAATCTAACACAATATGAACAAATTAATTACACAATATGAAAAAAAATCTAACAGAAAAATCTACGAACTACACATCTAAATTACTACACATCTAACAAAAAATCTATAAACAACAAAAAAATCTAACAAAATTAACTACACATCTAAATTAACTACTACTAACGTCAAATTAAATTAGTTTCTCACGGCGACGGCGACGGCGACGGCGAGGTGTGGCGCGGGCCGGGGCGGGCGGGGCGGCGACGGCGTCGGGGCGGGGGGGCGGCGTCGTGGGGAACGGGGCGCGGGGCGGGGGGCGGCGACGGCGTCGGGGCGGCGCAGGACGGCGCGGGGCAACGACGGCGACGGTGAGGCGGAGACGGGCAGCCTGGCGGCGTCGGGGCGGGGAAGAACGAACTGAACGAGATTTTGACGAGTGCCGGTTATATAGACGACGCATTGGTCCCGATTCGTGAGACAAACCGGGACTAATGCGACATTTCGTCCCGGTTGGTGGCACCAACCGGGACGAAAGGCCTCTTTTCAGCAGTCCAAAGGGCGGGAAGCAGAGGCCTTTGGTGCTGGTTGGTGGCACCAACCGGGACTAAAGGGGTTGCATTGGTCCCGGTTGGCACCACCAACCGGGACCAATGCACCCCTTTAGTTCTGGTTGGTGCCACCAATCGGGACTAAAGGCCCTGTACTGCCCGCGTCGCGGCACGAAAGTTTAGTCCCACCTCGCTAGCTGAGGGAGCTCGGGGGTGGTTTATAAGCCCAGTCCCGCTGCCCTCTTGAGCTCCTCTCAAATGAAGGCTTACGGGCCTAAACGCACTATATGTGCATGTGGGCCTATTGGGCCTGTTGCGGGCCTGAATCCTGGCCCATTGTTGGGGTCTAGTCGTATTCAGGCCGTGGTAGCCCTTTAGATGGTACTTTTTTTATTTTTTTTATTTTATTTTTTGCTTTGAATTATTTATTTTCTTTTGATTTTTTCTTTTCTTTTCTTTTCTTTTATTTTAGCTCAGATAATTATAATCTTTCTAATTACTTATTTATTTTCTTTTATGATAATTTTTTTTGCTATTAAAGTTTGTAACAAAATTCTAATTACTTATTTATGTTCTTTTATGATAATTCTTTTTGTTTTTAATGTTTTGAACAGAATTCTAATTACTTATTTATTTTCTTTTATGATAATTTTTTTTTCTTTTAATGTTTTGAACAGAATTCTAATTACTTATTTATTTTCTTTTATGATAATCCTTTTTGCTGTTAAAGTTTGTAATAAAATTCTACATAATTTTAGATTCAATAATACTAGAGGTTTATAAAAGCTTTTTAGTTGATTCCTTCGGTATCAGTTCTATGGCTGTTACAAAGACATTTTATTTGGTACAGGTTTTAAGGCTGGTGCCTCACGAGCACCTTTTAGTACCGGTTCATGCCATGAACCGGTAAAAGAGTTTTTTAGTTGATTCTTTCTGCAGCTGTTTTTTAGTCTCACCTCGTCAAGCGAGAGACAGTCGCAGCGGTTTATAAGCCCCGAGTGCAGAGACGATGCAGAAGAGGCTCAATGCTAACCTGCACGTTGCTTAGCTTTAAGCCTTGAGGAATAGGGTAGACTGCACGGAGCTATGTGCAGTGCAGTTTACACTATTCCAAAAGGCTTGAAGATAATTAACGAGCATTGCGCCTCTTTTTTATTTTTAAAGACTTATTACAACTTAGAAATAAATAGAAAAAAATAAATATAGCAGAAAAGAGAAAAAACTATATAAAAAACTACTCAGAAATAAATAGAAAAAAAATAGTTATGATTAACTTTATTAGAAAAATGAGCATAGATGCACTTATAGAGAAAATTAGACCTAAATTCATAATAAATTTCTACTAACTTCAGAGAAATTCAATATGAATTTATGTCAAATTCCCTGTATAAGGGCATCTATTTTCACTTTGAGAGGAGCTCAACAAGGCAAAGAGGAAGGGGCTTATAAATGGGTGTGAGCGCTCTTCGGTTGGCAAGGTGGGACTAAACTCTAACCGCAACGAGGACCAACCCTTTAGTCCCGGTTCGTGCCACCAACCGGGACTAATGGGCTGCCTTTTTATCCCGGTTCGTCCCACCAACCGGGGCCAATGGTGGTGGGCCAGGAGCGAGGCCCATTGGTCCCGGTTCATGTAACCAACCGGGACCAAAAGGTCCAGACGAACCGAGACCAATGGCCCACGTGGCCCGGCCGGCCCCCAGGGCTCACGAACCGGGTCCAATACCACCATTGGTCCCGGTTCTGGACTGAACCGGGACTAATGGGCTGACCCGGCCTGGACCATTGCTCCCTTTTCTACTAGTGAGATCATGGCAGTACAATGAACACCAGAAATAGCAAAAACTACATCCAGATCCGTAAGCCACCAAGTGACGACTACAAGCATTGAAGAGAGCCGAAGGCGCGCCGCCGTCATTGCCCCTCCCTCGCTCGAGCCGGGCAAAACTTGTTGTAGTAGACCGTCGGGAAGTCGTTGTGCTAAGGCCCCATAGGACCAACGCGACAGAACAGCAACCGCCGCCGATGAAGAGTAACATATATCGGAAGTATCCAACCTGATCCGTCGGAGACACCCCTACACACGCTCACCAATGATGCTAGACACACCATTGAAATGGGGGCTAGGCGACTTATTAGTACGGGCTCTCGCTCGAGTTAATTTAGGAGGGAAAATCATATTTGTCTTTGCCACCAGGTTCGTACATGACATTTCTTTATATTTCTATTCGATTCAAAGATGCATGCCAGTGGCACCGTGACACCGTCTGCTTGCCGCAGCGAGTAAGACATGCCCCAGTCAAGCTATAACGCTTCAGGCCGGACAAAGGATGGGCATCAAATTAATCTCCCGCGTTTTGGTAGCCACGTGCATACTCTACAAAGCAAGTACAGGTATATATACTATAGAAGGGATTTTCATGAGCATGCAAAACAGCGTACGTGTGTGCGCTGAGAACCAACATCTGCGTACGTGTTGATATCGGACAAATAAAGTCTCCTACTATATCGGAAGTGCACGTACGATCAGTCCCTCTCCGCTTATCGAAATGGCATCACGGAGTGCGTCATTTAGTTTCATGATCTGTAACGTCGACGTATGCACACCATGATATCCGGGTGGGCATTGTTAATTAGGTCTCCCACTATTTTGAAACATATGGTTTGTATATACATTGAGAAAGTTGATAACATATCACCAACCAGCCAGACTACGATAGCGTATTCAAGGGGACCAGTCACATTGATAGATTCATCGCGCGACTAGAGAATGTCGTGGTAATGACGGACCAGATAATATAAATAGAAAGAGCATGAAGTTCAACATATATAATGCATGCATATATATTATGGATGTGTGTGTGTGTCTCTCTGTGTGTGTGTGTGTGTGTGTGTGTGAGAGAGAGAGAGAGAGAGAGAGAGAGAGAGAGAGAGAGAGAGAGAGACTTGTGTATAATGCATGCATATATAATATGGATGATGTATATACTTTAAAGTTAAGTTAAAAATATGGATTTTTTTGGTTAAAATTTCAAACATGTGTATGAGCAAAACATATTTTCCTTTTTACAGGACATGAATGGTCATATTTTTTGTAACCACGGTCTATCAATCTATTTTTTCCATAATAGACATATATGATTTTTATATTTTATTCAATTTTGCATATGTCCATTTACACGAGACCGGGTGGAAAGAGCTATATTATTAATTGAGTAACATCATACAAAACGAAAACTCGTGCAAAATTAAGGGCAAAGTGACAAGAGCGCAATTTAGACACGCAAATATATTCTTGACTACAGGCATTAGAATTTTAGAATGACAAACACCATAGTTTTTATGTTATAAAAGCAATCTCTTGTATGAGGACCAAATTTACCGGGTAGCATATTTCTTTTAATTTTCAATGTAAGTTATGCAAGTTTACTTTACCATACTTTTTAAATGTACGAAACATAAATAATTTTATCGTCTTGTCAAACAGATGTAGCGGCACAATTGTTTAACCTTCGAAGCACTGCTCCACAAATTAATAGGCGTATCCATATGGTATACGCTCATTGAAAATGATTCTTCATACGCCTATTAATTTGAAAATTGACAAGTCCCCGCTCATTGATCTAAAAAAAAAAGAAGCGTTCAGCATCTCGAAGCTGCTGCAAAGTATCAAGCTAGTTAAGATCAATCGTCAGGCAAATGTGGTGGCGCTTGAGATTGCTAAATTTAATTTTGATTATAAAACCGATGGTATTATTCTTAATAGTTTTCCATCCTATGTGGCTTTAGCTGTAATGAATGATTATAAGACTATTTTAATTAAGTAATATATTGAGGTGTTTTAAAAAATAAATCAAATATAAAATGATCTCCAAAAAATACCATCCAATCCACACTAAGCAACAAGTAGGAATTTTGGCCGCTAGCTACTTGCATGCAGGTGTAGAAGTGCCGCTCTAGTGCAGGGTACCGTCAGTGAGACAGCCAGCTAGCTACACCAAATCAATAATGACAGGGTCATGATTTACAAAGGTTGCAATATGATATACTATATGTTTCTAATTTTCGTTGGCCCTTGGGAGTTAGTTTCATACTGCAGCGCGTCTCTTCAGTGATCGCCTAGGGCCGCCTTACCTAAATACAGCCGTGTTCTTGCATGCATGCGTGGGGATGCCACATGCATCCACGTACCCATCCCCATGTATGGGTGCATGCTCCGGAGTCTAATCTTGACATGGAACACAACGACGTTCTAGCCTAGCTCTCACCATACATATTGTTCCAAATTAGGCACTCTTCATCGAGCGAATGACGATCGTCTTGTCGTGCCATCCACGGTTATCTCGAGACCGTTCTAGATTAGTATTACTACATTCCTTAATTTATGCTACGTACCTTGTAGTTTGTGCCACCACTCCCGCCTAGGTCAAACAATATGAAACTTGCAATCATGATTACTAACTAGAGCTAGCTGATTTGACATAAACAAGTGTTAGTGCGATAGAAGCTGGTAGAGAGCACATGAGATACTTTTGTATGGGGTTTCTTTGGTTTCTGACTGAGTTTGTCTTAGATTGCCATATATAAGGCTAGGCAAGTTTGCCGAAATTAGGAGGGTGTTTGGTTCAGGCCTCATCATAAAAAGTATTTTTTTTGTTACATTAGGACTTCACACATAATATACTTAAAAAATGTGGCAAGATCCCTTAAGCTTGCAAACTTAGGGTGTACTGTTTCACTATTTAGTTTTAGGCCTTGCAACACCACAGTTTGCCACATATTTCTTGTCAAATTTTTAGAGGCGATTCGGCAATTTTCAGCTCGATGTGACGCGACATACTTGAATTTGAAGAAATTAGATAAGCTGCAGCATGCATCATGCTCGAAGAAGATGGGGGTGGTCGGTGTGTGGGCTGAGATATACCATGGCCTGATGTTTAGCCCAGCCCTACTGGACTAGGCCGCATAACGCAGTTACCGAGATATTTGGGGAGCGCATATACCTTGCTTGATGCGAGGTGTATGGTTCGCTCGCCTAAGGTGCGTCCCCTAAATGGGTCTCGACCGAACATTTTTTCATTTATTTTATTACTTTTACTTATATCTTAGAGGTGGAACAAAATAGCATAAATTCAAGAAAATACTCTTCGTGCATTCAGAAAAATGTTAACGCTGTGTTAAAAAATCGTTCATGTAACTTTTAAATATATTAATAACATTCATAAAAATCTTTGTTACATTTAGAAAATCTTCCCATGTTAATATATGTGCATTTTTCAAAAATTTACAATGTAAAAAAATGCATAAATAAAAATCGGTTTTGTACCGTTCAGAAAATGTACAAACCTTTTTTTTAAATATTCACGTGTTTCACCAAAATCCAATTGTGATTTTTAAAAAAATTTATACAATGTACAAACTATGTTCATTTAGTTGAAACAGATGTTTCATATCATTCAAAAAGATGGTCAATGTGTATTAAAAAATATTTTGCACATATTCGAAAATTATTTAAAAACATATTTGGAAAGATGTTAATTATGTATTAAAAAAGTTAACACATGTATAAAAAAATGGTTCGGACATATATGAAAAATGTAAATTTTGAATAAAAACTAGACATAAAAAGTATATCTACACAAATATAACAAGACAGAAATTAGGAAATCCAGCTAATCTCGTCCATCAAATTAAGTCAGTCCAACACCCTAGATTACCCCAATGATGAGTGCTCAACATATTTATCATGAAATTAGTATGGTATCAAATGTCAATGTCAATGTTAATCATAAAATTAATATGCAAATGCTATCATATCGTAATATCTATGTGCAACTAATATACTGCCTAGTACTAATGTGCATTGCATTTTCACATTAGTATTTGGAAAAATCTTAATCATGTATCTGAAAAATGGTTATCATGTATACAAAAAATATAAAATGTGTATGAAAAAATTAGACATTTGTTGGGGGGAAATGATGGGAAAAGTTGAAGAAAAAATAAATCAAAAAATCTTGTAAACCCACACAAAAACTGTTGAAAACCAATACATAAGCCAAAAAAATGAAAATAGAAACAGCATAAAACCAGAAAAAAAAATATAAAAGAAACAAAGAAAACAAAAAGGCACTTTGAACGTTCTAAAACTGCTCGAAACTGGTCTATAGAACCTTCCTGAAAATGTTTTAATCGGCTGGTCCACGAACGCCCGCAATAGACGAGAAATAGCCCTGAAGAAATATCTGGGAGCTCCTATAGGTGGGAGCTCCTATACGGCGCATTAAGCGCCGGTACAGGCAACTGGCGCCCACTGTCGCTATCTGGTGGGCCGGCCCAGGAACACGCCGAGAAAAAACTCCCAAAAAATCTGCTCCAACAGGATTCGATCTTGCACCATTTAGTTACGACACAGCGTGCCTAACCAGTACATCTACTACAACCTACTGATTAATTACAGCGCGAGATATTTAACAACAACACTAACCGCAATATTTCTGGTACAAACAATTTAGAAAGACGTGATTTTTTGGAAAAGAAAAAAAATCCCGAATTAGAAAAAAGTTCATGTCTTCAAAAACTTTCACCAAATTTTATAAAAGATCACCGTGTATTGCATAAAATTTCATTGTATTTAGAAAAATGTTCATTGTATATTATGAAAATTGTTCACCTTTGCATATAAAAATTTTCGTCGTGTATCATAAAAATGTTCATCGTATATTATGAAAATTTTCAACGTTTTTACTAAATGTTGAATGCATATTCAAAAATTGTTCGACACATATAATCATATTGTTCCAAAAATGTTCATCTTGTATTATTTAAAATGTTCGATG
>NC_041389.1:34242028-34247866 GCF_002162155.2 Triticum dicoccoides
TTTCTTAATTTTGTTCAGTATATATTACACAATGTTCAATGTGTATTCGCAAATTGTTCAGCGTATTTTCACAAAATGTTCAGTACATGTCCGAAAATTCGATGTATGGTGAACAATATTCAAATACACGTTGAACATTTTTTTTAAATACAATGTACTCCTTTTGAATGCACGCTGAACAAAATTTCTATACATGATGAACATTTTTTATACACACTGAACATTTTTCAAAGTTCATCAAATTTGATAATAGTTCATCAATTTTGAAAAATGTTCATCAATTTTGAAAGAAAGTTCATCAATATGAAATAAATTTACAAAATTGAAAAAAAAATCTCGCGCTTAGCAGAAAAGACGAAAGAAAGAAAAAGAAAAGAAAAACAGAAAAAAAAACTCTTTCCACGAAAACAGGAAATAGAAAAAGGTTAAAAGCCTGTCAGTTAACACGAATTGGTAGGTTAGCCAAGTGGTTTGGCAAGCGCGCCTGTAGTCATGAGATCCCATGTTCAAAACATGGTTCTCGCCATAAAGCTTTTTGCGTTTTCAAAATCAGAAAAAAGAAGTGGGCCGGCCCAGTGCGGCGCGAGGGTGTGCGCCCGATTGCATTTATGCCTAAAACGGGCGCTTAAGGCGCCGTTTAGGATTTGCCCCTATAGGGCGCCTTCTGCGCCGCTTAATGTTCCTGGCGCTCGCGCGCGTCGCCTAGCGGGCCGGCCCAATAACCTCGCCAAAAAGAAAACGTGGTTGAAACATAATTTCGCCAAAAAGCAAACGTAGTAGAAACATAATTGCAGGTAGTGGGATTCGAACCAACGAACCTACATATACAGCCGAAAGAAACAGTGCAGTTACCACTGCACTAGGACAGCTTACATGTCCACAATCCAAAAACAAACCTACTTAATACTTCTTCTAGTACAACATTGACATAACTTCCGTACCATAAAAATCATTTCAGAAAAGGGAAACGTAAAAAAGAAAAAGGAAATCATAGATGTGTAATAAAATTTCAATTTTAAAAAACATTCATGGAACTCGAAAAGGTTCATCAATTTTCTTAAAAAATACGAATTAGAAAAAAAAGTTAACCAATTCTGAAAAAAGTTCATCGAATTTGAAAAAATTAGTTCATCAATTCTGAATATAGTTCATCAAATTTCGAATATTCCTTTTCTTTTAAACGCGAACTATGTTTTTCAAAAACTGAACAAATTTCGAAATTTGAATACTTTTTTTGTAGTGTGAACAATTTTTAGAAAGCAAATTTAGAATACACATTGAAAATTTTCTAAGTATAGGGTGAACATTATACAAAGAAACACTAACCATTTTTTTAGAATACGCTGAACTTTTTTTGAGTAAATGCTGAACAAAATTTCTCTACACAATGAACATTTTTTATACACACTGAACATTTTTTTTAATGTATGGCGAACAATATTCAAATACACATAGAACTTTTTTTAAGTACGATGAACTCCTTTTGAGTGCATACTGAACAAAATTTCTAGACATGATGAACATTTTTTTATGCACACTGAACATTTTTTAAATGTATGGTGAACATTTTTCTTCAATATGATGAACAAAAATTTCATAAAATTTGAAAATTAGTTCATCGTATTTGAAAAAAAGTTCATGAAATTTTAAAAGTAATACATTGAAATTCAAAAAAAGTTCATGGATTTCAAAAAAGTTGACCGTGTTTGATTTTTTTATCAAATTTCGAAATAAAAGTTCATTGACTTTGATAAAAGTTCATCAACTTTGAAAAAAAAGTTCATCGAATTGAGAAAAAGTTCACAAATTTGAAGAGAATGTTCATGTATTTAGAAAAAAATTGAAAAATATATAAAAAAAGAACAAAAACAGTTCTAAGAAAAACGAAAAAATAAAAGAAAAAAACTAAACGAAGCTCTTCCAAGAAAAAATAAAAAAACGAAAAAGAAACAAGAAAGAAGAAAAGAAGTAAAAAACTGATTAGAGACGCAAAAGGTGCGGTGGCTGTGGTGGTTAGCGTAGTGTGCATATGACCAGGAAGTCACGGTTCGATTCCCACTGCGTTCGTATTATTTTTGCTCCTTAATAAAGAGGAGGGAAAAAATGAAATAGGCCGGCCCGCGTGGAGAAGGGGGTGTGCGCCCGTTTGCCCTAACACCTAAAACGGGCGCTTATGGCGCCGTTTAGGAAATGCCGAAATATCTGTTTAAGTCTGGTCATACACAGCGGGTACAGTTGGGCTGTCATCGTGTGCGGCCCATTAAACAAGTGTATATTTCGTGATTTTGTTTCAAATATCACATTAGTCTACATATAATCAGTTAAATAAAATAAATAAAATTTGTCCTATAAGAAGATTCACCGCAAAATGAGTTATCCGTATGCTTTTAACATTATTTATTTATTTTTGTAAAATGTTCATGTATTATTTTTTAATGCTCATGTAATCACAAAAATTGGTCAAGTATTTGTAAAAGGAGTTTGTGTACTTTATAAAATGTCCATATATTTACAATATGTTAATATAATAAAAATGTGTGTAATACTAAAGTGTTCATGCATTTTTTAATATATATCCATGCAAAGTGTTCATGTTCACTTAAAAGTATATTCCTGCAATTTAAGATTGAGTGTTAGCATAAAAGGACACGTATGCGATGGTGCGGATTTTTGGAACATGAGCCAAGTCGCACCCAATTAGGTAAAAAAATTGAAAAATGTTTAAAAAATAAAAAAATGTGAAACTTTGTCGTAACAAGCATTGTGTTGTGCATTACTCACGTGTAAAGTTTCGCGACAAAATGGCTTCTATTTTATTGTTTGCAGAAAAGAAAAAAATTGCAAGCACAAACTGTTTGAATAGTAACCTTAATATAGTATCTGTTTTGTATTTATTCGTCCAGAATACCATTAAAGACATTTTGTCGTGAAACTTTACACGTGAGTAGTACACTAGACAATGCTTGTTCTGAAAGAAGTTTCACATATTTTTTTATTTTGTTTACTATTTGTTTTTTTACAATTCGGGTACATGTGCGAGACATATAAACATCTTAAAGCTACATCCATAATCAGTGCCAACTAATTCAATTCTTATTCAGGTAAGTGGTTAAAGCCCTAATCAAGTGAGTACAAAAAAAATGTAGCTACGTAACAGGTAGCCAACTTAATACAGACCGACCAAGGCCCTGTTTACTTGGGCTTTTGCTTCTGCTTTTGCAGTTTTTTCACTTTGGCCAAAAAGCCATAAAAGCTCCTAAATAGGTGCTTTTACAACTTTTATGGCTTTTAGAGCTAAATATTATTATATTGATTCATCAAAAGTCATAAAAGATGGCTTTTTGTCCAAGGTGAACAAGCTGCAAAGGTAGAAGTAAAAGCCCAAACAAACAGGGCCCAACTATATGATCCTAGTGGATTTCATTGACCACCATCATGTGTCAAAAAGGTTGACTAAAGTACGTATGGGTAAGTGCATCACTGACTGCGCATGCACTATTGCTAGCAAATGTAAGGTGTGGCCGAATCTTAAGGGCAAATAAGCAGCAACCACCACATGTGTTATATCAAACATAACTCACTTGTTGCATTTTGGGGCTTAATTACATGACTGATACTACTATATAGCTAGATAAACCAATCAAGCAGACAAAAAGTAGGAGTAGATCACATGCAGCTGCATGAAGAAGAAGAACAGCAGTGAAGGAGTAGATCCAAGATAGTTCTTCATGTGTATGTAGTTCTTCATGTGTATGTTAGTTTAGGGTTAGATCTAACTCTAACCTCTAACTGGGTTAGAGTATTCAAACAAGGCCCAAGTATATTAGCATACGCCAGAAGCACCATGCATGTAGAGAAAGCGTGGTGATTTTTCCTATATATGCTCGCAGATAGACAATATGTAAAATGGTAAAAAAAATGTTTTAGAAGTTATATACTCCCTCCGTCCGGAAATACTTGTCATCAAAATGAATAAAAGGGGATGTATCTAGATGAATTTTAGTTCTAAATACATCATTTTTATCCATTTTGATGACAAATATTTTCGGACGGAGAAAGTAATTGTTAACCTTTTGGTAATCCTGTCTTCTACCCGTGTGCAGAATTACATGAAGCAAAGATATACAGACAAGATTAGTACACTTGTCTTTTTTCCATGAAAATTTTTGTGTACGCATAAAACACAGACATGCACATGTACATGTACATATATATCCACGTACACTTGAAGTTCCAACAATATGAGTACATTCCTGGCCTTTCCCGGGGACGCGATGGAGCTAGGTGGCTATGTAGCCGACAGAGCGAAAGGGCGACAAATGATAAGCTATACTGGTATAGCACTACTAGGGTTAGAATTTAAGTTTAGAGTTTAGGGTTTAGGTAGATGGAAACAAACCACGACGTCTAGAGACTAGAGCGGTCCGGACCACATACATACACCGGCGGAGCTAGCATTTGAGAGCAGGGTGATCCGCCCAAATATTTTTTGATAAGCAATATCACAGTGGATCGTTCTAACTAATTACCAATATCACATAGAAATAGATCAATATGGTATTACAAACACATTAAAATTCTCAATTAAATCTCTGTTTTGGACAAAGTCTACATACTACATGGACCATAGAACATACCTTGAGAAGTTCTTCGGCCACATCCGACGGATTCTTCTTCCCTATCTTCAAAGCATGTCTATGAAAAAGAGAAGCAATGTCCCATGTCCTCTTCACTCTTCAATATTATGCAATAATAATTTCTTTTCTACCTATCACAATGACACAACTCAACACAAAATGATGTGCAACGTTAATCAGTTCATGTACTGGTAGAAACCCTAAGTTCAAGAAGAAACACCAAACTAAAATTGGGGAATTAGGGAAGTGGGCAATCTCTGAGCTGGATACATCAAATCTGGCGACCACCAACTGTGCTGGAAGCCTGGAAAGGCTAGGATGCCGACTGGGCGGTGCCATGGAAGCCGTTCACTTGCAGCGGCCGGGGGCAGAGCCGCAACCTGCAAGGGCGCAGGGCAGCAGCCAGCAGGGGACGGGACGCTACGGGCGCGACTGGATCTGAGCACTGGGACCGCGAGAGGGTGAGGCAGGACCACAGGAGGGAGGAGCGACGAACGGAGGCGGCGACCGGCGATGGCGAAACAGGGGGCAGGACGACAGGGCACGGCTATGCGAGGCATCGGGACGGGGCGGCTGGTTCTGCTGGATGTGAGGGTGTGTTTGCGTTCGTCCATGGTCAACAGATAAGCATTATTGGGCCTTTTTTATCTGGCCCAGTTAGGGATCCATAGGTATATGGCTGATCCAAAATCCCAGGGTGGGCCGCGGCCTACCCTGGCCGAACGAAATTTTTTTCTGTCATACATATGACACTTCTATGACGATAATTGTGACAAAACCCGGTATTATCATAGATGTGGTGGGCTCCTACTTCTATGACAAAAAAACATGACAGAAAATGGGCTTTTCGTCCTGGGCGGGCCGGAGACGCAGCTGCATGACATTCTTTGGGCCGTCCATGAAGGAAAAAACCGTCGTAGAAGCGAGGGCGAGGAAAATTTCGGGGAGTTTTCGGTTAAGGTGGGAGGTCGGGGGCCAAGCGATGCACGTTTCTCTCATACACGTACGCGCGTGTGTGCGAGGTGTTGGCTCTAACTGAACCCGAGCGAGGCGTTGGGCTCTAACTGAACCCGAGCGATTGCACTGCAGGCTACGCGTTACTGAACCCGAGCGATCGATCGATGGCTGTTAACTGAACCCGATTGAGCGATTCCTTCACTACTGCTGCTAACTGAAGCCGATTGATTGAATGAACAGTGAG
>NC_041389.1:34248053-34253257 GCF_002162155.2 Triticum dicoccoides
TGAGCGGTGGCGTTGCCTCTAGATGAACAGGACCTCGTGGTGTGGAGGGTTGGATGAACAGTAAGCGGTGGAGGGGTGCCCGTGGAGGGGTGGATGAATAGGACCCCGTGGTGTGGAGGGCTGGATGAACAGTAGACGGTGGAGGGGTGCCCGTGAAGGGTGGATGAATAGGACACCATGGTGTGGAGGGCTGAATGAACAATAGACGATGGAGGGGTACCCGTGGAGGGGTGGTTGAATAACAGTAGCCGGTGGTGTACTGCGCGGTGGAGGCTGGATGAACAGGAGCCCGTGGATGAACAGTCGCAGGTGGAGGCTGGAGGAGGTCGACGGTGGATGAACAGTAGCCCGTGGAGGCTGAAGGAGGTCGACGGTGAAGATGAACAATATCCCGTGGGGTCCCGTTTTGCGGTACGCACACCCCTCCCGATGAACAGGACCCCTGTTTCGACCGTAGCGCTCCAACACAAGTCCGTTTCGTCCGTTTTGCGGTATGCCACACCCCTCCCGATCAACGGGACCCCCGTTTTGACCGTAGGAGGTCCGTTTCGTCCGTTTTGCGGTACGCCACACCCCTCTCGATCAACAGGACCCCCGTTTCGACCGTAGAAGGTCCGTTTCCTCCGTTTTGCGGTACGCCACACCCCTCCCGATCAACAGGACCCCCGTTTCGACCGTAGGAGGTCCGTTTCCTCCGTTTTGCGGTACGCCACACCCCTCCCGATGAATAGGATCCCGTTTTGAATGTGGCCGGTCGAACACAAGGCCGTTTCCTCCGTTCTGCGATACGCCAGGCCTCGTTTCCATCGCATGTTCTATCCACGCCCTCCCGATGAACACGACAACGCATTCCGTTCTGACTCAACCGGTTGGCTCCCCATGAACACGACGACGACGCTGTTTCTCCGTTCCGACCGAGCCATGTACACGAGCCCTGGTCGTACGTATGCGCGAGTAGGCGTTCGAGACCCCGTCCGTATGTACACATACGTGGCTGTATTTTCTTTCTTGCGCACTGGCCGCTGTACATACGTGTACATGCTACATGCGCGCCTCTACTACGACACGTGCGCGCCTCTACTATGACATGTGCGCGCATCTACATTGACCAGTATATATGTACGTACATGTTCGCGACCAGAATGAGAACGCTACGTACGCTTCGACCAGGTGGGTCCCGACTGTCAGGCACTTCCTTGCGTGCGAAGATGTAGCTGGTGGGTCCCAGCAATCAGGGGGAAATGTTTTTTTTCGCAAAATACGGTGGCCCGTCCGGTGGGTCCCCGCTGTCAGGTGGAGGAATAATTATTTTGCACGTAATAAGGAGGCACTTCTTTGCTGCGGCCGTGGACCCAGCTGTCAGCCTCTCCACATACAGTCCACGTCCGATGGAAGCCGTTCCTTGACCATGTTGACCACGCCGTGCCGAGAGCACCAGGGCGGTGGACGATGGCGAGGCCTAGGAAGGGGACGACGCGGAGCCGGGGAAGACGTGGTAGTGGATGCCCACGCGTAGAGGAGTATGAGGGTTCACTGGTTCGCTGCGGTGTGAGGCTGTCGTCGCCGCAGAATAACAGGGGGTGTGAGTGAGTAGAGGGATGGCCTGGCCAGTGGTGGGAGTAGTAGGCGGTGGTGAGACCTCCGCCGCATCGCAGCCGGCCACGGGAGGCAGGAGCACGAGGCACGACCGCTGGTTTGGGCGGCTGGAGCAAGAAGACCAGAGGTTGAAGAAGCACTACGACCCTTGGATGGACATCGTACGGTCACTGGAGCTAGAATCGTGCATATTGACTAAGTTGACAGAGACCTCCGTCCCCGTCAACTTAGTAGGCCCACAAGTCAGCCTGCCACTATACTGAGTCCCAGCTAACAAGGGGAGTATTCATTTTTTTTGTGCATAATAAGGAGGCACATCCTTGCGTGCGAAGATATAGCTGGTGGGTCCGAGCTGTCAGCGGCGGTAACGTTTTTTTCACGAAATACAGAGGCCCTTTCGGTGGGTCCCTGATGTCAGGTGGAGGAATCATTATTTTGCGCGTAATAAGAAGGCATTTCCTTGCGTGCGGATGTGGACCTAGTTGTCGGCCTCTCCACGTACAGTCCACTTCAGATGCATGTCGGTTGTTGACCACGTTGACCAGGCCGCGCCGAGAGCACCAGGGCGGTGGACGACGGCGAGGCCTAGGAAGGGAACGACACGGAGGCAGGGAAGACTCGGCAGTTGTTTCCGCCGCGGAGGGGGGTACCATTGTACGAGGGTTTACTGGTTCATATGTCGTCGCCGGAGAATAACAGCAGGTGTGGGTGAGTAGAGTGATGTCTAGGCCAATGATGGGAGTACGGTGGGGCTGTGAGGCCTGCGCGGCAGCACAGCCAGCCGCGGGGAGGAGGGAGCAGGCAGTCCCGCTGGCGCTTGTTTGAGCGGCTGGAGCAGGAAGAGCAGAGATTGAAGAAGCACGACGGTCGTTGGATGGCCATCCAACAGTCACTGCTTGTGCGTCAACCTTTTTTTTAGGAAAGCCTCAAATCTGTGGAAAACAGCATACAAACCATCTGCCATTATTTCTAATAATTTACAGCCCATTTGCTAATTCTTAAGGTTTTTTTGGAGCCCATATTCTTTTGTTAGCATTACAGCCCATATTGTGGGCACGGTTAAAAAATTATACGAAATTTTGCATATTTCGGTGCGGTCCGAACTGTTTTTAATCCCGAAATTTCGACTCACATTCAAAAAGATTTTAAAAATAAATGTATATCAATATAAAATTCAACAAATTCTCCATGCATAAAAATTAATGTAATTTAAAATCTCGAAATGAAAAAAAAAAGATATTTGAAACTAATTGCCAGTTAGATGTGTTTTAAAAATGTACATCCCATTTCTCATTGTTGATGGGCCATTTTCTCGGACAGCCGAATGAAAGCTCTCCTCGTCTTGAAAGATTTGCAGCCCAACAGGCCTGACAAAGCGACTTACTTGGCAAGTCACAAAAAAACTGGGCTGTGGCCGTGGACCCAGCTGTCAACCTTATTTTGCATATTTCAGTGGAGTCCGAACTGTTGTAATCCCGAAATGTTAAACATTTTTTAAGAACTTATTGATTTGCCAAAAAAATCTTTTTGTTTTTGTAAGCAAATAAGAAGGGGGACAATTGAGTTGGTTTAAGGGAAAACTAGTGGTAAAAAAATCAGCACTGGGTGAAAAAAACAACAAAAATAAGGATGTAAATATGAAAAAGGAATTTTATGTGTTTTCAATATAATCGTACGTGTATATGAACTAGTAAAACTATAGGTAGAGTTTAGAAAACGGATGTAGGGCATGCGTTTCAAGAGGAAAATAAAACTGGGCTGTGTGTTTGATTCAGTAAAAAAACTACCTGCGGATGTTGTAAGACAAAATATAACTAACGATGGCGGGCCAGAGGCCAGTAGATACCTGCTGGATCTTTGTGCCCCGTTGTCGTCATGGGCTGGGCCTGGTAAAAATAAAACCAACCCTGGACAGTCTACAGCCCAGTTGAAACTTGCTCGACCTGAAAAAACAATATACGTGCTCAATAAACGGGAGAATTCTGCAAGTACATACTGATAACTGCGATGCAACACGGATATTGTTTTTTTATCGTGATTATAAGTGCATGCACTTGTTTCGAAAAAACTGGAGAACTGGGAATTCGAACGGCAGGTGCTTATGCTACCCATCAAATAAAAATCAGGTGCCTGAAAATTCATTTCGAAACAAATGATTCAGCTTTATATCCACGTCGACCCTCGTCATGATGGTTGGAAGCAAATGCAAGTTCATACCAAAAGATTGTTAACAACAATACCAACTTGCGAACGACAAAGTAGTACAACTACCAATACCAAACTAACTTATAATCTTTTTACTCCTGGCCCTAAGTGTTCATCTAGTAGAAAATCTTGCAGAGGACCAGCTCCCGCTCCTTCTCTTGCTCCAGGTCCTCGAGGTGGTACTGGTGCATCACCCAGTTGGTCCTCTGCTGGTCGAAGTTCTTGTTGGTGTGCAGCACCAGAACCTTTTTGCTGCCCGTCTGCCGGCCGTTGACCATCACCGGCAAGGTATTACCGGTCTTGTGCCACATCGCGTGCATACCGCACTCCGACTGTATCTTGCGACGCGTCCACGTGCCCCTTTTGAACGCCCTGGAATTACGCTGGAAGAAATGCTTCCTTAGGCCACTCAGTGTGATACCTACAGTATTGTGGAATATAGGTTTTAGTGTATGTAGTTGGCATTTTCATATCATCTTTGGCATGTTGCAGTCACTTGTTTCACTTTTTATTAACTGTCAAATTGTAATTGCTTCACCAGGTCTGCGTCTAAAAAGAAAAATGGAGCTACAAACAAAGGAATATGTTTGTGCAAGTAGACGGCCGATCGGTGTCTTACCTAGAAATTTCTCAGGTTGGGTGTAGCATATGCCGTGCTCGCTGTCGATGGTTGGTATGAACAAATCGATGAGAGACTGAAATCTCGCACTGTCAGCACTCACTTTGGCCTCAAGGTGCTCGATTAGCTCCTGATCCGTGGGATCGGACTTGATGCCAGCTGACAGCACCGGCCAATCCTTCTTCGACTTGCATCGGTAATTCCAGTTATATGGTACTCAATGTAGGATCAATCGACTGTTTTAAGTGAATGATGAAAGATTTCGACACATAAGTGGTACTCGAAATCTGAAGTCCAGAATACCCGAACATGCCGCCGGGATTCTTGTGTCACCTCACGCGCAGCGTGTTGTCATGTCAATTCAATATGTGGACATGATGAATAATTTGACCGACGTATACTAGTACTGCTACTGTACTACTTACTAGTCATATTTAGTGTCACAATTTATACATAGGTTTAACTAACAAGTACGCACTTGAAGCCTAACTTATATATATATATATATATATATATATATATATATATATATATATATATATATATATATATATATATATATATATATATAAACACTATTCTGATCACGGGATCAGAATAATATTCTGATCACAACCTGACCTGTCCCGCTAGTAGTACGTTGAACTTCCCCGTAAACTCGGTTGAACTTCTGCAAACATTGCCCAAACGGGGCTTGCGATATACCGTTGGAAAGCTATGAACACCAATATCATGACGCAACTTAAATTTTTTGCAAAATACAAGCAGTTTAAGAGCAGTTTTG
>NC_041389.1:34253305-34260196 GCF_002162155.2 Triticum dicoccoides
TCAGAATAATATTCTGATCACAACCTGACCTGTCCCGCTAGTAGTACGTTGAACTTCCCCGTAAACTCGGTTGAACTTCTGCAAACATTGCCCAAACGGGGCTTGCGATATACCGTTGGAAAGCTCACCAATATCATGACGCAACTTAAATTTTTGGCAAAATACAAGCAGTTTAAGAGCAGTTTTGAAAACCGTTTTTGCTTCGCACAAAAAACGTGAATTGTATTTTCGATCGCATTTGTAAACTGTTTATCGGAATGAGGCATATAATATGGCGTTGGAAACCTGCTGCAAAACCGCTCCTTCCACATGTTGAAAGTTTTTTCTAATTCCCTATGGTTAAAGAGTAATTTGAAAAAACGTAAAATTTCATAAACCGAACAGCTGAGTTCGTTTTTTCGATGTCATTTCTAAACGGCTAATCCAATGGAGGCATATGATATGGCATTGGAAAGCTTATGAAAATGCGCTACTTTTTCATCTGGAAAGTTTTTTTCTAATTTTGAATAGTTTAAGAGTAATTTAGAAAATGGTCCAAGTCCTATCGAATTCGTATTTTTGAGCTAATTTTTTAACCGTGCGTCCGAATACAGCAAATGATATGGCGTTGGAAAGCCTGAACAAATGCAAAACTTTTTGGTATGTATTGTTTCTCCAAATTTTTTACGGTTTTAAGTCAGTTTCGAAATTTGGGAAAACATATTTTCACCGTAATTTCTACAAACTTTATCGGAATTGGGAAAATAATATACCGTCGAAAAGCTACGGAAAATGCGAAACTTTTTCATGTTGATGGTTTTCTCTGATTCCTAGCCATTTTCAAGTAATTCCGAAAACAGCGGGATCATTCGTTCTGCCTCTACCGCGAAACAAATTCTTCGAAAATGCATCGCGTGAAGAACCTGAACTTCTCGATGCGTGTACCTGAACTTCACTCTGTTTTTCACGTGATTTTTTAGCTCGTAGATCTTCATCCACTGCTCGTAGCTCTCCATCCCACTCACGGGAATTGAGCGGGTGATATACCGATGGAAAAGCTGCTGTAAACACGCAACTTTCCCGTGTTGATCATTTTTTCATACTCGCGACGATTTTGAAAGTTTTTCATCTGAAATTCATTTAGTGTAGTAGTTGAACTTCATGCTATTTTGACGTTGAACTTCTGTGTCGTATTTTTGTTTGTACATGCGCCTGAACTTCCCTCTGTACGAACCCGACCTTTATCGGAATTTTGAAAACCGTTTTTTCTTCATACACAAAACGTGGATCGTATTTTTGATCGCATTTCTAAACCGTTTAGCAACTAAATACTCGTTTTAGATAGGAATCTTGCTCATAGGCAGATTTTGCACTCGGGTCATGAAGAACTCACGTTTTTTGCGATTTTACTGCATGAGTAACGCGCCTGACCTTCCCCGTGAACTCGGTTGAACTTCTGCGAACATTGCCCAAACGGGGCTTGCGATATACCATTGGAAAGCTATGGACACGAGTATCATGACCCAAGTTAAATTTTTCGCAAAAAGTAAGCGGTTTAAGAGCAGTTTTGAAAACCGTTTTTTCTTCACACAAAAAACGTGAATCGTAATTTCGATCGCATTTCTAAACCGTTTATCGGAATGAGGCATATAATATGGCATTGGAAAGCTGCTACAAAACCGCTCCTTCCACATGTTGAAAGTTTTTTCTAATTCCCTATGGTTAAGTAGTAATTTGAGAAAATGTAAAATTTCATAAACCGAACAGCTGAGTTCGTTTTTTCGATGTCGGCTAATCCAATGGAGGCGTATGATTTGGCGTTGGAAAGCTTATGAAAATGTGCTACTTTTTCATCTTGAAAGGTTTTTTCTAATTTTGAATGATTTAACAGTAATTTAGAAAATGGTCCAAGTCCTACCGAATTTGTATTTCCGAGCTAATGTTTTAACCGTGTGTCTGAATGCAGCAAATGATATGGCGTTGGAAAGCTTGAACAAATGCGAAACTTTTTGGTATGTATTGTTTCTCCCTATTCTTTACGGTTTTAAGTCAGTTTCGAAAATGGCGAAAAACATATTTTCACCATAATTTCTACGAACTTTATTGGAATTGGGAAAATAATATACCGTTGAAAAGCTACGAAAAATGCGAAACTTTTTCATGTTGATGGTTTTCTCTGATTCCTAGCCGTTTTCAAGTAATTCTGAAAACGGCGGGATCATTCGTTCTGCCTCTATCGCAAAATAGATTCTTCGAAAATGCACCGCGTGAAGAACCTGAACTTCTCGGTGCGTGTACCTCAACTTCACTCGGTGAGAACCTTTTAAGCTCTTAATTTTCTAAATTTTTTATTCTCACCTGAAATGCATTCATTGCAGTAGTTGAACTTCTTGTTGTTTTCACCTTGAACTTCTGTCTCGTATTTTTGTTCAACCTCTCAAAAGAATTTTTGAACTTTCTTGGGCAGAGCACTTGAATTTCTAGCATAATTTTTTTTTGGACTTTGCCTGCTTATTCTATTTTTTTCACATATGAAACGCACACCATGCAGCACATTAACTTCTAGCTTTTATCAATTTGAACTTCTCCCTATTTCGCTTTAGTAACGGAAAAAATTAAGTTTTTTATAGACATCGAACCTCTCTAACTTTTTAAATTTGAACTTATTTATGTATTTCTGGAAATGTGAACATTGAAGTTTTGTTAGAAACATCGAACTTCTTCATTATTTCAAATTGAACTTATTTGTTTGTTTATTTTGAAAAGTGAACTACTCTACATTATTTTTAACTTCAAACTACACCGTTATTTTAATTTGAAATTCTATACTTTTTAGAAATGAGGAAAATTCTTTTTTATAATATTTTTGAACTACTCCACTTTTTTAATTCGAACTTCTTGGTTTTATTCGAACTCTCCAATTTATCAAATAGAAACTTCGAGAGTCAACATTTTCTAGATGAAGCTTGTGTTCTTCTCGGTATATAAACATCGAACTACTCTATTTTTTAAATTTGAACTTCTTATTTTATTCTTTAGTATTGAGGAAAATATGAGTTTTTTATTTTGGACTTCTAGGTGTTACTCGTTAGTAGCAATAAATGATGTAGCTTTCTAATAGACACTGAAACACTTCAATATTTAAATTTCAACTTCAAGGGTTTTTTAAGAAATGGGAAAATCCTTTTTTTCTAAACTTTTTGAACTGCTCTGTTTTTGTAATTTGACCTTCTTGGATTTGCAATAAATATTGAACTTCTTCATTATTTAAATTTGAACCTCTACATATTTTTCGAAACATGGAAAATCCATTTAAAACAAGTGTACTGCTCTATTTTTTTCAATTTGAACTTCTTGGGTCATTATTTACTAAGAGGGAAATCCTAATTTTGTAATAAAAATTGAACCACTCTGTTATTTATATTTGAACTTGTAGGTTTCTTTTAGAAACAGAGACAATCTATTTTTTTTAAATGTGAAACTTCTTGTTTTTTAGATACAAGAAAAAACATTTTTTTATAAAAGTGAGGATATTTTCTAGAAACATTGAACTCCTCAATTATTTTATTTTGAACTTCTACGGTTCTTTTTTCTAAGTCAAGGAAAAAATTGAGCATCTTCTTTGCGCCCTTGTTTTTAAATTTTTTTAGTTCTATGACCTTTTATTAGGGTGGTGGATATTCTTATGTGTACATATACCAAAACAATGGAAGCATCAATTAACTAGTCAGCACGGGCTTAACTAATATATATATACCTGGCCGGGCTCGGTTTGGTCACCGGAGCAGTCAGCACGGTCTCCTTCTTGTACCTCCATTGTGTCATCGGAGCCATCATGAACATAGTCATGTTCTTGTACCGGCATTAATGGGCCGAAGCCATCATGAACATAGCCCTCTTCTTCACCCTATTCTTCCAGCTGACCAACGGTGTCGAGGAGAAATGACGCAACTTCATCCCTTCCATTTGCGATTATGTCCCTCAATATCGCTTATGTTTTTTCATCTCGGCAGTGCTCCATAGTTTCTGCAAATATTTACAACATGTCAATTATTATTCAAACATGGTACAGATGGATATATATATATATATATATATATATATATATATATATATATATATATATATATATATATATAGAAAAATAGGTTGATACACCTGGGAGTATGTACTCCTTTGCTTAATCCACCGTCTGCACCTCCGAGCGGGCTCTGTCCACCAAAACCGTTCCTGTTTTTTAGTTAAGAAAAGATATTAACTTCCCCGCAAAAAAATAAATTATTATTAATTGTATGTTGATCGATGGCGCTGGATCTAAAAGTTTGTTGAACCGATCTTCGTGTTTCTAGGCGTGCAATAATTTCCATCGCATCAATATATTCAATACGTTCTCATGTATCATAGATGTCGCCGGCGACGATCGATATTGAAGTCCGTTCTGCTGTGTCTCGTCGATCAACTTCCGCTCCGAGCACCACCGCCGACCACGACAAGCACGTCGTCTTGCACTTGGCGCCATCGTCGGATAGGTGGATAAAACGACGACTTCCATTGCAGGTTGTAGGAGGATGACCGATCAGATTATACCGCTAGGTTATAAGTTTGCTTGCTTTCTCTTGTATAAGTAAAACACGTGCAGTATATTCCTAACGCATGCACCTTCTCCAAATCACTCTCTGTTCTACAGGCATTAATCGGTGAGGTTAATCATGCAGGGTGTATGTCTTCAGATGCATTACGCCGCCACCGCCGACGGCCACGTGCCATGGAGCAGCCATGGTTAATTTTCATGCATGCGCGACGAGTCATCTGACTCGCCCGATCTCACCAGCAGTGTCGCAGTCCTCCCCGGGTCTGCTGTCTCCAAATCTGGCACACGCTATGGAAATATGACGCTCAGAATGAAGAATACATGCATCACCATGGATGTCCTAGCTACCGATGGTGCCTGATGGATCCATGCCCTATGATATACTGTGTGCATGACAATAATTTGCTAGTACGTACTACACACTAAAAAGAGTCATGTTTCTTATTGATGATGATGTATATGTTCAGAAAATGATGATGTATATGTACTACTTCTGACTTACTTTTTTTATTTCAGATGAATATAATAATTGTTCTGAGAATGGATGCATATATGTATTACTCCTTTTGATGCAGAATATACTTTTTTTGGTATATACTTCTTCAGAAAGAAACTGCAACACATTCTTCCAAAAAATGTTGTATATACTCCTTTTTTTTGCATGGACAGTATATACTCCTTTTTTGCATAGACAGTACAAGCTGAAAGAGACAGTATATACTCCTTAAAAAATGGCAGTATATACTCTTTGAATTTTGTTAGTATAAACTCCTTCAAAAAGTTTAGCACATACTACTTTAAAAGGCCGTACAGACCTCTTTACTATAAAATGTAGTATATGCCTTCCATGCTATTGGGTATATATAGTCCACCAACAATTTGAAATATAATATTAAAATACATATGAGGTATATACAATGTAGATAAAAAGGCCTATATTTTACACGCTTCATTTCCAAAGTGAAGAGGTATAAAGGGTACATAGTACGGTTAAAAGGGGGTATATATTCCTTGCATTCAAAGTGGCATCTCACTTTCGTAACAGACTTTGCCACGCAAAAGAAAAAAAAACAGACTTTCCATTGGATAACATGCATCCGTTGCCTACAATCTTGGAGGTTCTTTGCGCATGCAAGTAGTTTGTTAATATCTTAATTAATTAGTTCATTGGCTCGGTCATTAAATAGGGTGGGAGTACATACTCGTGGGAGTACAAAAGAGGAGTCCTATATATATATATATATATATATATATATATATATATATATGTATGTATATATATTAGTGGCAAACGTAGAACTAGCCAGCTAATCACAATAAGAAATCATGTTAGTGGCCTCGACGCCACTTCTCTAGGGTTTGGGGTCGCCTCGACACAACAACGCTTCAAAGGTTTGGGGTGGCCTTGACGACAACGCTCTTTTAACTTGGTAAATTTGGGTGGCCTTGAGAGAGTTAATTTGTCGGGTAGGGGCGCGACGGGAGGGGGTAGGAGACCAACATCGTTTTCTCTCTAGGGTTTGGGTGTCCTCGAGAGTTTTGGTCGAGCGAGAGGGCCGAGGGGGAGTATATATATCGACCGCCCCTCATGTCGAAGTTATCTTGAGGGTTTATATCGACAACGACGCGACAACGACGAGAAAGGAAAATAATTAAGGAAAAGGAAGAAAAGAGGAAGAAGGAAGAAGGAAGAAGAAGAAGAAAAAAAAGAGGAGAAGAAGAAAGGAATAGAGGAGAAGAAGAAAAAATAGAATTTCTTCTTCTCCTCTATTCCTTTCTTCTTCGCCTCTTCTTTTTCTTCTTTTTTCCTCTTTTTATTTATTTCTCCTCTTCTTCCTCTCCTCTTCTTCATCTTCTTATTTTCCTTTTTCCTCTCATTCTTTTTCTTCTTCTTTCTTCCTTCTTCCTTCTTCCTCTTTTTTTCCTTTTCCTTATTTTACTTTAAAATTTTCTCCTCTATACTAACCTAAAATGCACTAACCTAAAATCGATATCTACTAACAACCTAAATAAAAAATTAATACATATATGAAAAAACATATATAAACAAAAAAATGCTATGAACATTATATTCATACATACATATATATATAGCCACATCCATTCATCATATATATAGCTACCACACACATATACATTATATATATGAAAAAAATGCAATGAACAAAAAAAATACACTTATGAAAAAAATACTATGAACATGTACACATATATATACACATACAAACACATATACACACAAAAAAATGCAAAAAAATTGCAGGGGCGGCGGGGCGGCGCGCGGCGGCCGCGCAGGACAGGGGCAGCGCGCGGCGGCCGCG
>NC_041389.1:34260794-34261381 GCF_002162155.2 Triticum dicoccoides
CCGGGACCAAAGGCCTCTGTGCTGCCCGCCTCGAGGCCAAAGTTTAGTCCCACCTCGCTAGTTGAGAGGTGCGCGCAGTGGTTTATAAGCCCCACTGCCGCACCCCTCTCAAGCTCCTCTCCACCGCAGGCTTTCGTGCCTACTTGCTATTGCTTTGCCTGATGGGCCTTCTGGGCCTACTGCGGGCCTGAATCCTAGCCCATAGTAGGGTTTCTAGTCGTATTCAAGCCATGGGGGCCCAGTAGGAGGCATTTTTTTGTTTTTTTGTTTTCTTTACTTATTGTTGCTATATTTATTTTTTTCCAGTTTTTTCTTTTGTTTTCTGCATTATTTATTTTTTTGTTTTTTTGCTTTATTTTTTAATTGTTTTTGCTTTTAGTTTTAGGAAAATTATAAACTTTCTGTTAGTGCCATTAGTTTTCAAATTTGAAAACACTTTTTTTGTTTTTTTGTTTTCTTTCTTGCTTTATTTATTTTATTTTGTTTCTACTTACAACAAAATACTTATTGTTGTTTTTTCCTTTTGTTTTCTGCATTATTTATTTTCTTTTGTTTTTTGCTTTATTTTTTAATTGTTTTTGCTTTTA
>NC_041389.1:34261555-34269227 GCF_002162155.2 Triticum dicoccoides
TTTTTGTTTTCTTTCTTGCTTTATTTATTTTATTTTGTTTCTACTTACAACAAAATACTTATTGTTGTTTTTTTCTTTTGTTTTCTGTATTATTTATTTTCTTTTGTTTTTTGTTTATTTTTTAATTGTTTTTGCTTTTAGTTTTAGGAAAATTATAAACTTTCTGTTAGTGCCATTAGTTTTCAAATTTGAAAACACTTTTTTTATTTTTTTGTTTTCTTTCTTGCTTTATTTATTTTATTTTGTTTCTACTTACAACAAAATACTTATTGTTGTTATTTTTAATTATTACGAGGGCCGAACCATAAGACATTAAAGCATTTCAAATGAACTCTGAAAAAGTTGAAAGTTGGCATGGTATCATAAATTGACCCACATAGCATGTGCATGTACAAAACGGACAATGGTATCATACTCGTCAGTTATAAAGTTGGCATGGTATCATCATAATAGTTGCGGGAGAAAGTCTTCACTTTTTCTTCGCTTGTGTCATTTGCTTATTGCGCCGTAACCATGGATAATCTTCATCGTTTATCAGGATGCTGGGGTCAGCCTTGACTTTGAAGGGAGGAATTTCATGAAACTTTTCATAATCTTCAGACATGTCTGTCTTGTCCTCCACTCCCACCATGTCCCTTTTTCCTGAAAGAACTATGTGGCGCTTTGGCTCATCGTATGATGTATTGGCTTCCTTATCTTTTCTCTTTCTCGATCTGGTAGACATGTCCTTCACATAGATAACCTGTGCCACATCATTGGCTAGGACGAACGGTTCGTCAGTGTATCCAAGATTTTTCATATCCACTGTTGTCATTCCGTACTGTGGGTCTACCTGTACCCCCCTGACAGATTGACCCATTTGCACTTAAACAAAGGGACCTTAAAATCATGTCCGTAGTCAAGTTCCCATATGTCCACTATGTAACCATAATATGTGTCCTTTCCCCTCTCGGTTGTTGCATCAAAGCGAACACCGCTGTTTTGGTTGGTGCTCTTTTGATCTTGGTCAATCGTGTAAAATGTGTTCCCGTTTATCTCGTATCCTTTCCAAATCAATACAGTCAAAGATGGTCCCCTGGACAACAAGTACAGCTCATCACAAACAGTGTTGTCACCTCTGATACGTGCTTCCAACAAACTGCTGAAAGTCCTGATGTGTTCACATGTAATCCAGTCGTCGCACTGCTCCGGCTGTTTGGAGCATAAACTGTTCTTGTGTTCATCGACATACGGGGTCACCAAGGTAGAGTTCTGTAGAACTGTGTAGTGTGCTTGAGACCAAAAATATCCGTCCCTGCATATTATTGAGTCCCTTCCAAGCGTGCCTTTTCCAGTCAATCTTCCCTCATACCGCGATTTAGGGAGACCTATCTTCTTAAGGCCAGGAATGAAGTCAACACAAAACCCGATGACATCCTCTGTTCGATGGCCCATGGAGATGCTTCCTTCTGGCCTAGCGCGGTTACGGACATATTTCTTTAGGACTCCCATGAACCTCTCAAAGGGGTACATATTGTGTAGAAATACGGGGCCCAGAATGACAATCTCGTCAACTAGATGAACTAGGACGTGCGTCATGATATTGAAGAAGGATGGTGGGAACACCAGCTCGAAACTGACAAGACATTGCACCACATCACTCCTTAGCCTTGGTATGATTTCTGGATCAATCACCTTTTGAGAGATTGCATTGAGGAATGCACATAGCTTCACAATGGCTAATCGGACGTTTTCCGGTAGAAGCCCCCTCAATGCAACCGGAAGCAGTTGCGTCATAATCACGTGGCAGTCATGAGACTTTAGGTTCTGAAACTTTTTCTCTGCCATATTTATTATTCCTTTTATATTAGACGAGAAGCCAGTCGGGACCTTCATACTAAGCAGGCATTCAAAGAAGATTTCCTTCTCTTCTTTGGTAAGAGCATAGCTGGCAGGACCTTCATACTGCTTTGGAGGCATGCCATCTTTTTCGTGCAAACGTTGTAGGTCCTCCCGTGCCTCAGCTGTATCTTTTGTCTTTCCATACACGCCCAAGAAGCCTAGCAGATTCACACAAAGGTTCTTCGTCACATGCATCACGTCGATCGAAGAGCGGACCTCTAGGTCTTTCCAGTAGGGTAGGTCTCAAAATATAAATTTCTTCTTCCACATGGGTGCGTGTCCCCCAGCGTCACTCGGAACAGCTAGTGCGCAGGGACCCTTTCCAAAGATTACGTGTAAATCATTGACCATAGCAAGTACGTGATCACCGGTACGCATGACGGGCTTCTTCCGGTGAGCTGCCTCGCCTTTGAAATGCTTGCCTTTCTTTCGACATTGATGGTTGGTCGGAAGAAATCGACGATGGCCCAGGTACACATTCTTCCTGCAGCTTGCCAGGTATATACTATCGGTGTCAAGTAAACAGTGCGTGCATGCGTGGTATCCCTTGTTTGTCTGTCCTGAAAGGTTACTGAGAGCGGGCCAATCGTTGATGGTCACGAACAGCAACGCCTTTAGGTTAAATTCCTCCTGTTTGTGCTCATCCCACGTACGTACACCGTTTCCATTCCACAGCTGTAAAAGTTCTTCAACTAATGGCCTTAGGTACACATCAATGTCGTTGCCGGGTTGCTTAGGGCCTTGGATGAGAACTGGCATCATAATGAACTTCCGCTTCATGCACATCCAAGGAGGAAGGTTATACATACATAGAGTCACGGGCCAGGTGCTGTGATTGCTGCTCTGCTCCCCGAAAGGATTAACGCCATCCGCGCTTAAAGCAAACCATACGTTCCTTGGCTCACTTGCAAACTCATCCCAGTACTTTCTCTTGATTTTTCTCCACTGCGACCCGTCAGCGGGTGCTCTCAACTTCCCGTCTTTCTTACGGTCCTCACTGTGCCATCGCATCAACTTGGCATGCTCTCTGTTTCTGAACAGACGTTTCAACCGTGGTATTATAGGAGCATACCACATCACCTTCGCAGGAACCCTCTTCCTGGGGGGCTCGCCGTCAACATCACCAGGGTCATCTCGGCTGATCTTATACCGTAATGCACCGCATACCGGGCATGCGTTCAGATCCTTGTACGCACCGCGGAAGAGGATGCGGTCATTAGGGCATGCATGTATCTTCTGCACCTCCAATCCTAGAGGGCATACGACCTTCTTTGCTGCGTATGTACTGTCGGGCAATTCGTTATCCTTTGGAAGCTTCTTCTTCAATATTTTCAGTAGTTTCTCAAATTCTTTGTCAGGCACAACATTCTCTGCCTTCCATTGCAGCAATTCCAGTACGGTACCGAGCTTTGTGTTGCCATCTTCGCAATTGGGGTACAATCCTTTTTTGTGGTCCTCTAACATGCGATCGAACTTCAGCTTCTCCTTTTGACTTTCGCATTGCGTCCTTGCATCGACAATGACCCGACGGAGATCATCATCATCGGGCACATCGTCTGGTTCCTCTTGATCTTCAGCAGCTTCGCCCGTTGCAGCATCATCGTGCACATCGTCTGGTTCCTCTTGATCTTCAGTAGCATCACCGTATTCAGGGGGCACATAGTTGTCATCGTACTCTTCTTCTTCGCCGTCTTCCATCATAACCCCTATTTCTCCGTGCCTCGTCCAAACATTATAGTGTGGCATGAAACCCTTGTAAAGCAGGTGGGTATGGAGGATTTTCCGGTCAGAGTAAGACTTCGTATTCCCACATATAGGGCATGGACAACACATAAAACCATTCTGCTTGTTTGCCTCAGCCACTTCGAGAAAATCATGCACGCCCTTAATGTACTCGGAGGTGTGTCTTGAACCGTACATCTATTGCCGGTTCATCTGCGTGCATTATATATAATTAAGTGTGTCAAAAATCATTACAGAACATCATGAATAGATAATTAAGTGACCAAATTAATAGAAGTTCATCATCACATTAAAATCAAAGTACATACGT
The DNA here is from genome assembly GCF_002162155.2 of Triticum dicoccoides. Lineage (NCBI taxonomy): Eukaryota > Viridiplantae > Streptophyta > Magnoliopsida > Poales > Poaceae > Triticum > Triticum dicoccoides. Next base: position 34,265,490 of record NC_041389.1, read on the forward strand.
AGTTCTCATCTAACAACATAAAGCTCTGCAGAGCATCTAAATTAATTAAACCATACACTGAAACTATGTAAAACATTTCAATGCGAAAACAAATGCGATCGTAATTGCAACCAATGTAACAACTGATCCAACGGCATAATGATACCAAGCCTCGGTATGAATGGCATATTTTCTAATCTTTCTAATCTTCAAGTGCATTGCATCCATCTTGATCTTGTGATCATCGACGACATCCGCAACATGCAACTCCAATATCATCTTCTCCTCCTCAATTTTTCTAATTTTTTCCTTCAAGAAATTGTTTTCTTCTTCAACTAAATTTAACCTCTCGACAATAGGGTCGGTTGGAATTTCCGGTTCAACAACCTCCTAGATAAATAAAATCTATGTCACGTTGGTCGGCATAATTGTCATAAATAATAAATGAACCAATAGTTATGAAAAGATAATATATACCACATCTGAATCATAGACAGGACGAGGGCCGACGGGGGCGGATACCAAAAACATCGCACTATATAAGATGCAATAATAAAAGTAAGAAAATTATACAAGTATCTATATAAATATACAAGTAAGATTTTTTTTCTTTCAGAAAGAAGATAAGAACAAGAGGCTCACCACGGTGGTGCCCGCGACGAGATCGGCGCGGGCGATCGACAGCGGTGAAGACGGAGACGGTACGTGACGGACCGCTAAACCTAGACAAATATTGACGAAAATGGAGCTTGAAGGTCGAGCTTGGAGAGGAGAAAGCTTAAGTAGTGTGGCTCGGGCATTCCATCGAACACCTCGTGTGCATAGGAGGTGAGCTATAGCACCACAAAGCTCTCCCCTCGCCGGCCACGAAAAACAGAGCACTGGGAGTGCTCTGCTCGCGAGCGAGGGCTAGATATAGGCAACTAATTGGTCCCGGTTCGTGCCACCAACCGGGACTAAAGGGCAGCCTTTGGTCCCGGTTCAGTTCATCAACCGAGACCAATGGTTGTGGGCCAGGAGCGAGGCGCATTGGTCCCGGTTCGTCCCACCAACCGGAACCAATAGGTCCAGCCGAACCGGGACCAATGGCCCACGTGGCCCGGCCGGCCGCCGGGGCTCACGAACCGGGTCGAATGCCCCTATTGGTCCCGGTTCTGAATTGAACCGGGACTAATGGGCTGACCCGGCCTGGACCATTGCCCCTTTTCTACTAGTGCATGGGGGCAAATTTGACAAATTTGACTTGTGGACGAAATCAAATCATAGAATGAACTGCCCGTGAAACTATTTCACACGGCTGACCTTTTTGTGTGACGTCCGACACGAAGGTGCCACACAACAATGTGCAACGCCTCACAGATAGGTGCTACACGTCTGGCCAGCGTTGCACCCCAGACTGCCTAAAAATTGCTAAGTCAATGTGCAGAGCCTAAGAGCTAGGCGCTGCACTGTATAGTGTGGTGCCTAGCTCTCAGGCGCTGCACTAGTGGTTGCACTACAAAATGAAGCAACCACTAGTGCAACGCCTAGAAGCTAGGCGCTACACTGTATAGTGTTGTGCCTAGCTCTCAGGCGCTGCACACTGACTTGGTAATTTTCGCATCACACGGGTGCGACGCTGGCCAGGCGTGTACCGCCTATCTGTGAGGCGTTGCACAGTATAGTGTGACGCCTTCGTGTCGGGCGTCACACAAAAAGGTCAGCCACATGAAATAGTTTTACGGGCAGTTTATTTTGTAATTTAATTTCGTCCATAGGTTAAATTTGTCAATTTTGCCAACCATGGGCTGATTCAACAAATACTATTTTCTGCCACAATTAACAATTCACATACGTTGCTGCTGTCATTTTTCAAATGCCTAGTAGGATATAGATTGGAAGATAGTAGCATGCATGCACATGTGATGAGCGAGTACACACTGACACAGGACAAAATCAAAGTTGACTGATCATTACCAACTGAAGGAAGAGAAGAAGGGGGGAGAACAAGAACATGCACACACTTGCATGTCCCATAAACAGTAGATAAACCACACAACTTGCAAGAAATTAATGAAGTAACTAATATTGCAAGTTGCAGCATTTTCTTTCTCTAATGCCCACATGTCACATAGATATAAACTAAAAATGAGCCTACAAGTGGATATATACTGCAAGTCTGCATACACTAGCCCACATGTACGTCGAAACAACTTACCAGATCAAGCAAACCTGGCCTAGAATGAAGTGTGGGTTCATGGCATCTTGTGATGCATGTTCCCCTAGATTTTTTCTTATGGTGATGCATGTAAGCACATTCTATTGTATCTCAACCGCACAAGAACTTTTTACTTGTGGCTCCGTATGTAGTCCGTATTGAATTTTCTAAAAAACTTATATTTAGAAACGGAGGGAGTACATATGCATGTGCAGGTGTACAGATTGAGACATGCAATCCCAATATGTATCTCAACCTCACAATTCCATTTGCATGTTGCAATTAATACAGTAATAATATGTCAATCTTTGATTGTAGTTTGACTATCTTTTTTTTAGAAAAGGAGGATGACCCCCGGTCTCTGCATCTGGGCGATGCATACGGCCATTTTATTAATTATTCTCACAAGATCTTACAAAGTCATACAACAGTAAGACTAAAGCCACCGTCTAAGCAACAACTGTCGCTACACCTATCCAATTGATGAAGGGGCGCTGAAAGCCTGGACCTAATACCAAACAGACTTCACAGCCAAACCTAAACATCTAAGACCTGAGGTCCCAACCAGCACGCCTGCCTGGTATGGGGCACCTACCAGCCCGGCGCACTCCTCAACCAGGACGCCTGCCTGGTATGAGGCCGCCGCAACCATTTGCCACGAGTCCATCTTCAGAGATGTACTGTTGTATCTACCTTGCCAGGTCTCTCTGCCATCGACGCCACCATGATGCCAAACAACGTCATCCTCCTGCGCGAGTCCATCCTCCCACATCGAACTCTGAATCTGCACTGCGCCACGCTGTCAAGATCCGTCGCCATCAATGCATGGATGAAGCACCGCTCCAGCAAAGAAACCGTTCGCTGGTCCCGCGAAGCAACAGCAGCACCAAGTAGAAGGCCGAAGTCGCACCGCCACCATGCCATCAGCAGCCCCGCCTCCAAGAGCTGTTCCTAGCCGCCGCCTTCAAGAAGGAACATGACATCAGGGTGCCATCGACGCCCAGAACAGGGGAACAAAAGCGTTCGCCATAGCTCGAGGAGGAGGCGGAAGGGAGATGGTCCACCCCAAAGCCTTCGGGAAGGGGATCGGCGCCAAAGGCGTCGACTTTGGGGAGGCCGCCGCGCCAGCCAGGGGTTTCCCTCGGACCCTCACCCGCACGCCAGATCCTCCAGGCTGGCAATAGGGGACGCCGAAAGCAGCCGCCAAGGACCGGTGCCAGCATGGATCGGGACAGATCGGAGCAGGGGCGGATCTTTTACATGGAGCCATGACGGATTGCGAGGAGCCGCCACTGAGCCAGCGTCCGTAGCCCCCACGCCGCCTGCACGGCCGTGGGAGGCTGCCCACCAGAGCCCGCCGGTGCAGCCCGCCGGCTGCACCACGCCCACGGGCTGGGGCCGCCGCCCCGGGGAACCAAGGCCCTCCAAAGGAGAAGAGGTGTCAGATCCCGCCGCCACCATCATTGGGGCCAAGCATCCGCGCCTCGGAGGCCCTCAGGCGGCGGCGGGGGGAGGGGAGGAGAGGGGGAAAACGCGGCGGCGGCACTAGGGTTGGCCCCCGA
>NC_041389.1:34269582-34303409 GCF_002162155.2 Triticum dicoccoides
GGATGCCTCGCACACCAGAGACCGTACGTACTGAAGTGTATTTTTTTTGAGCATCAGTACAGACACAAGCGCTCATATACACGCGCACACACTCACCCCTATGAATGCACGCACGCACACCCTACCCCTATGAGCACCTCTGAGAGACTGAGCGGGTATATTATCTTGAAATTTACGAAGTCACCGTAGGCGCCTCGTCATCGACGGGAACGTCTCGTCCCACTGAAAGCGTATCGCCGGAAATCCTGAATAAATTCAGGAATAATGCGAGCACTATAATTTGAACCCTGGTGGGTTGGGGATACCACTGTCCACCTAACCAACTCAACCACAGGTTGATTCGCTACTGAAGTGTAATTTGATTATCCGAGCTCTCACGTGCATAGCTATGCACGTATTACGTACTGATGGAGGGCATATGTAGCTACAGAAGGGCAAGATTGATCCCCTGCAGTCAAAGTTGTGCCGGCCGGATGATTTTTGTGTGTGTGTGTGTGCAGCCGGCCAAATGTAACTTTACGTCCCTGTCTTGACTTCACTCGCACCCATTATTGGCACACAATGCGCGCAAGAACTGACATGATCGATCTGACCAGCTGCATGTGCAGTAGCAAGTCATGTGGCATGCATGCTAAAGGATCAAGATGATTGGTGGGTGGATGCATAGATAGATCAAATTATTGACGGTCCATGCGTACCTGTACATGTCTTAACGTGGAGATTGATGATGGTCAACGGCTCCACCATGAGATAGATCAACATTTTTTTTCCTTTTCTTGTGAAAGAGAGATGAGATCAGATCAAGCAGTGATCTCTCTTTTTTTTATCAGATTTTTTTAGTGGTTATTTTTATCACTTAGAGTAGTGATAGACGGTAAGTACAAGGAAAGCTGGTAACGACCCACGGCCCGGCCGTATACAGAGCCTGTTATCAACTGAACCAATAACAAGGCCTAGGGCCAGCCGGTTGGTCCTCAAACCAATTTATAAAGGACAGTGCTAACTTTGGCACGTACTAAAGTTAAGCAATAGATCGCACGATTTCTTCCTAACTTGCATGCATGCAATAGCTTCATCTTATTTTCTTTCTTTTTCTGTGTGTGCTCACTGTTTATTAGCAGTTAATTAGTAGCTACTAATCATATACATGCAGAAAAATGAAATTGATGATGTCATCAAAGATTCTTCTCAATGCGAAAATTTAAAATATTTTTTAGGTCAAATCGTCGGTCCGATTGAAAAAGTATTTTCACATAAAAGATTCGTCGCGACGAGACCCCCGAAACTAGATCCCATGTTGGTATGTTTTAGTGACTTTTTTTGGGTCAAAAATTATCAGACCTAGGCTAAATAAGTTATCCCTATATGGTATGCCAGTTACCATCATGTTTACATGGAAATTACCAGGGCATAAAAAATGACTCCTCCAACATTCCCTCCATATGCAAATGCAGTAGAGCACAGGAAACCTGACCTCATCGTAGATTCTCGCTATTTCGAAACTGTAAAAAAATAAGATCAAAACTGTCGTTTCTGATTGAAAAAATGTTCTCACATAAAAATTCGTCGCAGCGAGAACTTCCAAATAGATCTCATGTTGGCATGTTTTGATCACCTTTTTGGTCAAAATGTTACTGCAAAGTTATCAGTTATGTTATACGTATATATTAACATGTTATTTATGCATAAGTGGCTGGGAGCTGTGTTTTCAACAACTTTTCCCCTCGGGTCTAAGTTATCGTGGTATTTGTACCTAAGTTATCAGCTCATGGTGTATATATTACCGTGCTATTTTGCATAGAAGTAACCGGGGTATATTTCAACAAATTTTTATTTGGGTGTAAAGTTGCCCGGGTGTTTGTACCTAAGTTATCAGGTCTGTGATGTGTGATTTACCATGCTATTCACACAAAAATTACCAGGGGAGGGGGTATATTTCACCAACAGCCCTCCCCCACCACCATCGCCAAAGGTTACCAGGACTGGGGTACATAAGTTATGAGGTCTTCGATGTGTGAGTTACCATGCTATTCACGCAAAAGTTACCGAGGGAATATTTCATCTCCCCTCGCTCCCTGTCACCAAAGTTACCAAGACTGAGGTACATAAGTATCAGGTTTGCAACGTGTGAGTTACCGTGTTATTAACATAAAAGTTACTGTGGGTATATTTCATCACTCCCCTAGCCAGAAGTTAGCAGGACCGTGTCACATAACTTATCAGGTCTGCAATGTGTGAGTTAACATGCTATTCACACAAAAGTTACCGGGGGATATCTCGTTAACCCCTCCCCCCTAATGTCAAAGTTAACAATATTGGGGTACATAAGTTATCAGGTCTACGATGTGTGAGTTACCATGCTATTCCAATAAGCTTACCAGGGTGATATTTCATCTAGCCCCCACCCCAATCGCCAAAGTTATCAGGACCGGGGTACATAAATTATCAGGTCTGTGGTGCGTGAGTTACCATGCTATACACATGAAAAAAAAATCAACGGTTATATTTCATCCCCCCCACCTCCATCTCGTCAAAATTACCACAGTGTCATCAACTCGACACTAGCTGGTAAAATAATCTACTTAAGTGCGAAAATATCGGACATTGCATTAACTTTTGTGCAAACCTAGAAGAGGAGACATGTTAAATGAGAGAGGCGTTTTGGAGGCCGAGCTCCATGAAGGCCTTTATTTTTGAAAAATTCAAATTGAAACAACCTATTTACTTTCATTCGTTCAAGAAAAGGGAACGCGCGTGAGGTGGTTGGCTAGTAGAGTTACCTCATAAAAGGTACAAGGATCGAAACATGTTGTGCATATAACCATACTAATAGAGTAGATAAGTCATCGGACTAGAAAAGAACAAGAAAACAAATGCCAAAATGGTAAGAAAAAAATAGTGTAAAAAGAAAAGGAAAGAAAAAGGTTTATTTTTCACCTCGCGTTACATACATGTACAAAAGACGACTGACCTAATTTTAAACACAAGCTAGGCCATGTGGTTAGCTACCACAGTTAGCAACCAGGAGGTGTGGGGATTGACTTCCTCTTCCTCCAAACTTTTTACTGTGCGGGCAAAATGCGGGATCGCGGGAGAAGTGGAACGAGAGAAAAAGGAAAGTACGGGATCGTGGGAGAAGTGGATCGAAGCTTTCTCGATTTATAAAACCTTGGCTTGCTTTTATAGGGCAGAAATAGACGAGAGCAACTAATTGAGGGGTCACTTGCAGGGGTGTTCTCTTTGAATTTCATTTTTTTTCCATACGCGCTTTCGGCTTTTGGATGATTTTTTTTTGTTTTTTCGGCTTTTCTGTTTTCCACATCTTTTTAGGATTTAAAAAAATTGCTCTAAAAACGCATCTTTTTCCTTCAACCAGAGGCACAAATTTACTTCTCGTGGGGGCACAAATTTGCTTCGGCAAAAGGGACGAGCATGCTTCTCTTTCCCGCGAGAGGCACGGATTTATTTCTTGTGAAGGCACATATTTGCTTCCGCAAAAGGCTTGGACGTGCCTCTCAGAAAGGAAAAAATGTGTTTTCCTTTTTTCATTCCGCGAGAAGCGCTGATTTGCTTCTCGTGGAGGCATGAATTTGCCCGTGAGGCACGGGCGTGCCTCTCGGAAAGAAAAAAAAATGTGTTTTTTTCGTTCCGCGAGAGGCACAGGTTTACTTCTTGTGGAGGCACGAAAAAGAATTTGCTTCTGCGAGAAGCACAGCCGTGCCTCTTGGAAAGAAAAAAAAACGCGTGCCTCCTCGGAAAGGAAAAAGGTGCTCTCGGTTCGGGTTTCTTCGTCCAGTTTGTTTCAAGAGAAAAAAAGTTTATCGAAACCTATCAACATGGGATCTACTTTTAAAGATCTCAACAGGAGGGAACTAACGGTGTTCAAGATTTGGACGCACAGTTTAAGAGATAAAACGTTTTGAATAAATGAATCTACGAAAAAAAACTGCCATGTTGCGACAAGAGGGGCATATGCAGCATGCCACTTGTCGCAACCTGGGAAGGTGGGAGTAATCTTTGGAAGGAGTACTCCTCAATTATTGATTTTTTTAAAAAGGCAGACGTAAAGAACATACTAATAGATAATACCGAGAATCTTGATGAGTAAGCAAGACATGTGTCTTTCAGTATGTGGACCATAATTTTTATAGCACACCACAATCAATACAACCCATTAACAGTCGCGCAAAGGGCGCCCTCTTGGCTATGCCACGTCAGATTTTGGATGGTTGTGCGAGGAGCTGAGATTAGGCACACGGTTGGCTTCGTCGCTGCCCCACAACCCACTTTCTCCCGGAACCGGATCCTCTAACATCCTCAAGGGATGTCACCTAAGCTACAGTAACCGTGACATCCCTTGGTTAAGCCAAAATGATTATAATTAATTTGCAACTTACAAATCTATTGTATACATTTGCAAAAATTACATACTAACAAAATTATGGTGCAATAAAATTATTTTTTGATTTATTTTTGTACATGCTACAGTAAATTCGCACAGTGGTTGCTACAGTGACCCTGACATTTCTTCTTCGTTTTACACCCGTATTTTACTGTAGCTTCATGACATCCCTTGAGGATGTTAGAGGATCCGCTTCCCTTCCTCCCTCTTTCTTCTGGATCCGCTTCCCTTCCTCCCTCTTTCTTCTGGACGAAGGAAAAGATCGCCAGATACGGCCGCCCCGCTCCAACCTACTTCTCCTCCCCACGCACGCCACCTCCTCTCTCTCTCTCTCTCTCTCTCTCTATCTATCTATCTATCTCTATCTCTCTCCCCCTCTCTCTCAGACCCACTCGCCGCGAAGACTGGAGGCAGAACGCCGCACGCGCCGGTCGACGAGGAGGAGCCGCGCCGCCGCCGGAGCACCGACTGCATCTACTACCTCGCGCTCCCCGTTGACCTGCAAGAAGGTACCCCCGCACCTCCCTCACTCTTCGCGAGCTGATGCGCCGCCGGACGGCAAGGGCCCGTCCATTCGGTTTTGATCTGACCGGGGGGCTCCTTCTCCTCTGGTCTACGATTCGAGCTTTGTCTTAGTTTCTGACAAGCGACCGACCTCTGCTCTGCTTGGTGCCGGTAAATTCGACGGTTTCAATCGAGATCTATTTGTTCGTTATAGAAGCTTTATTTGGGACCTTGTGTTCTTACTGTACTGGAAAATGAGGAAGGCAAAATTATGGTAGCTGCTTAGGGTAGGCATTGGGGTGGATTTGGGGAGGGGGCGAGGGGAGGGATCAGGATTCAGTAGCATGTTATCATGTATATATGTTGCATGCCTTGACTATTTCTCTTGTCTAAGTAAGGTCCAACAACATTCTTGACTGGGCAGCTAACCTGCCACTGCTGCTGGAAAGGATTTGATTCTCCTGCTCCATTTCGGCCTTGCGTGAGAGCTGTTGCTTTGAGCGGCAGCACTGAAATGCAAATTGTTTTGGGTCTTGCATTGAGCGGCACAGAGCCCAGAAACACAAGTTTGGTCTGGGCTTGTCATTGCGTCTTTATGCTTGTCATCTGCCATTTTTCCTGTCAAGATATTTCATTCAGAGATCTCCAAGATATAGGCGTTTTTTTTTAATCTTCGTTGTGAAAGAAAACAAGGAGTGCCGTGACAACGCCAGGGCTTTCTTCCGGAATTATGACCACGTGGTAGTCCAGGCATCCAATGATTTGTGCCAGTGCAAGCACTTTTTGTTCGTTGCGGTGTTAAAATGCACTAGCAGGTGTACTTCATGGCGGCCCTTTTTCTTCTTTATATTTATCCTAGTCCAAAGGAGAAGCTACTACTTATCCTTCCAGTCGATCGTCTATGTCTGTCTTTCGGCCATTGGCCAGCCATTCCTTTAGCAAGTCAAACGACTACTCTCTATTCAGCTGAGCCCTTATTTTGCTGCTGCAGCTTCTATCCGAAAACCTGCAGAACTAGATTGCACATCTCAGAGAAAGCATTCTCCAATTGTTTTATTTGTGAACGCCATTGCTCAGGGCTCCATGTGCACGTTCACAAACATTAGTCGCCAATGGAGCAGAGCGTCATTGCTGATGTAGCTTAAAATGGTGATCAGCGACCGACTGAGTGTGCTTGAAGTTTGAGGTGGAGTGCAAGGAGGAGGACACCTGGGTGGAGATCTACTGCGCCGCCATGCCGGGGCTACTGCTGTCGATGGTGAGCACCCTGGACACACTGTCCCTCGACATCCAGCAATGCGTCGTCGACTGCTTCAACAACTTCGCCATGCACGCCTCCTGCTCCGAGGTACCAATGATTCCATCCATGGACTCGTCACTTCACCAGCAAACATGGATGAATTCATCTTCTTCTTCAGCTAGATCATCAGTTAAGTCACCAATTCCACCTGATTGATTCGAGTTTTGTATGCAGATGCAGAGGGAGATGTGCTGCTGGATCTTACAAGAAGGTCACTGTAGAAGTTAATCACGTTGCCTCGGTACACGTAGGATTAGGAAAAAGAGTAAGTACGAGTCCAAGTAGTATTAGGATTCCTAGTCCTAGTCTATTTTCATAGCCCCTTATGGACGTGTATAAAAAGCACCCCAGGGGTGCTCCTTGTAACCAGAAAAATCAGAAAACGAAAAGAAGGGAAATACAAAGGCTCGATACGGGCCTTTAGCCATCCAAATCAGTTTGCCTCTGTTCAGTTTCGTGCGCAAGTTTCCGTCGACTTGATCATTGCTTGAAGCTAGCTCTAGTTCTCTGTGTACGTACGCGGCTACGTTCAGAATCAATTAAGCTGCTTGTGCTAGCTTTGCACTAGCACGCAAGTATTGCTCATCGGGAGATTACGAGCTAGCCCTATAAAACCAACAATTGGTATCTAGAGCCTCGACGATCTACGATGCCGGACAGCGATGCTGAGTCGGTCAAGTTCGGCAACGGTGGTTCCAAGGCGAACAAGAAAGGCGACAATGTGAAGAAGGGCGACAAGTCAGCAACAAGTGGTGGCGGAACGAGCGGCGCCAACGTACAGACGCATCGCAACATCTCCATCCAGTATCCGATGCTCGCCGACACCAACTACGACGTGTGGGCGGTGAAGATGAAGATTATTCTCCGAACCCTTCGAGTGTGGCAGGCCATCACGGACGACGACATCGACAAGGAGTGCGACGAAGGTGCCATGGCCGTCATAGCCAGTCTGTGCCGGATTCCGTGCTGATGACATTGGCGGAGTTCGAGACAGCAAGAGAGGCGTGGAACGCACTCAAAAAGATGAGGATCGAAGAAGATCGCGTCACCAAGGCTCGGGCACAAGTGCTGAAGCGCCAATTTCACAAGTTGCAGATGGAGGAAACTGAATCGGTGAACGACTATGCCATGCGTCTGACTACATTGGTGGGAGAGATCCGCACGCTTGGTGCAAAGCTCGACAAGACCAAGATTGTGGAGAAGTTTTTCAGTTCAGTGACTGATAAATTCACGTACATCATCGGCACGCTCGAGCAGCTTTACGACATCGACGACATGACCATAACAGAGGCGATTGGACGCTTGCGGACATGGGAAGAGAATGCTCGTGGTTGTCGGAAAGGCAAAGGAGGAGGTGGTGACCAACTCATGTACTCGCGCGTAGATTGGGAGTCCCCAAGTAGCAAAGGAAGGCACAACGTTGCCGAAGGCTCAAACAACGCGAAGAGCGGTGGACAAACCAAAAAAGGCAAAGGAAAAGGCAAGCCACAAGGTCGTGGTAAGGCGGACCGATCTAAAGAGCGGAAGCCACGGAACTTGGATATGTCCGAGGTCAAGTGCTATAACTGCAACGAGATGGGTCACTTTGCGAAGGATTGTCCGGAGCCTAACAAGCGGGAGATCAAGGCAAATTTGGCGAAGCAGGAAGACGAACGTCCAGGTCTTCTGATGGCCGAAGTTTGTGATCTCGTCCAAACGGCGGTTGTGGAACCAAACCGGAAGGTGCTACTTCATGAGAAAAAAGTAACACCAAAGTTATTCGGGAGCCAGAACGTGTCGTGGTATCTCGACATGGGTGCCAGTAACCACATGACGGGGTGCAAGGAGAAGTTCCTCGAGCTAGAATATGATGTTCAAGGCTCGGTCAAGTTCGGTGATGGTTCAAATGTGGAGATTTGCGGGCAAGGTTCTGTCCTCTTCGAGGGTCTCACAGGAGAACATCGCATACTCACCGGAGTGTACTACATCCCACGGCTTCACAACAACATCATCTCTGTCGGGAAACTTGATGAGAATGGATGCAAGGTGGATATTGAGAACAGAGTGATGACGATCTTCGACAACCTCTGAAACGTGCTAGCGCGTGTGAATCGCACACGGAACAGGCTCTATATCCTCAACCTTGATTAATCTCAACCGGAGAGATTTGGACACGTTAACTTCTACGCCTTGAAGAAGATGTCGAAGATGGAGATGGTATCTGGGATGCCGTTTGTCGACCATGTTGATCGAGTATGTGACGGGTGCTTGGTCGGAAAACAGCACCGCAGGCCATTCCCTGCTCAGTCTACCTATCGTGCAAGTGATGCACTCGAGCTGCTCCATGGTGATCTATGTGGCCCTATCACCCCAGCTACTCACGGAGGAAAGAAGTACTTCTTCCTTGTGGTAGATGACTACTCGAGATACATGTGGATCGTTCTCCTACGATCTAAATATGAGGCGTTTGAAGCGTTCAAGAAGCTGAAGGCTGCAACGGAGATGGAACACAAGTTGAAGGTTCGCGCTCTACGGACAGATCGCGGCGGAGAGTTTACGTCAAACGAGTTCAACGACTACTGCGAGAATATTGGCATAAAGAGGTTCCTCACGGCACCTTATATGCCGCAGAAAAACAAGGTTGTTGAAAGGCGCAATCGAACCGTCGTTGACATGGCGAGAAGTTTACTCAAGAGCAAGAACTTGCCGGGGATTTTTTGGGGAGAAGCTGTCTCAACGGCGGTCTATCTTCTCAACCGGGCTCCAACGAAGGCGGTGATCGGCAAGACTCCGTATGAAGCAATTAAGGACGTCAGCCGAATGTGTCTCATCTACGGACGTTCGGGTGCGTGGCGCATGTGAAGACGGTGGAGCCGCATCTCTCAAAGCTTGCCGATCCCAACACCAAGATGGTGTTCATCAGATACGAGAGGAGTTCCGGCACCAAGGCATACCGCTTCTACGATCCACGGACCAAGCGTCTACGGATTTCACGCAACGTTGTGTTTGAAGAAAACCAAGCGTGGAATTGGAGCGCGGCAGCCGACGATGCTCCAAACGGTAACATATTCACAGTTGAATTTCCAACTGAAGATGATGCAGGGGAGGATGTCCAGGTGGTTGGCAAGACACCCAACCAAGGTGACCGCAATGGCAGTGATCACCATGGTGCCGACACCAACGATGACGCGCATGGGTAGCAAGGTGATAGCGACAACAATTTGCACGACACGGGCGGAGATCTCGACAATGAGGCGCATAGTGACGATGACAATCAAGATGATGGTCATGGTCACGACGACTACGCCGACGACGAGGATGCCAACGACCCAGAATCTACCACGCCCGAGACTCAACGGTCTTCCTCAAGTGCATCAACACCGACACAATTTGTGTCGCCCCCTTCGCAAGCCACAACAAATTCTTCAGGGCCTCGTCGCTACAAGCCCCTCAAGAAAGTCTAAGTACGCAAAGCCAGTTACACTCGAGTACTCCGATTTGTGTTTACTCGGAGTTGAGGAGCCGGCGAACTTAGTAGAGGCGAGCAAAAGTTCAAGTTGGATGCACGCCATGGATGAGGAGATGAAGGCGATCGAGAGCAATGGCACGTGGACTTTGGTAACCCGACCTCTGAACCAAAAGGCCATAGGTTTGAAGTGGGTTTACAAGTTGAAGAAGGACACGAAGGGTGCCATTGTGAAGCACAAGGCAAGACTCGTCGCAAAGGGCTATGTACAACGTCAAGGAGTTGACTATGAGGAGGTGTTTGCACCGGTTGCTCGAATCGAGACAGTGAGAGTGCTCCTAGCTTTGGCAGCACAAGAGGATTGGAAGGTTCATCATATGGATGTGAAATCCGCTTTCCTCAACGGCGAACTCAAAGGAGAAGTGTACGTGGAACAACCCCTCGGCTACGAGAAGAAAGGCGAAGAAGGGAAAGTTTACAAGCTCAAGAAGGCACTTTACGGGTTGAAGCAAGCGCCAAGAGCTTGGAATGCAAAGTTAGACCGAAGTTTGATCTCGCTCAGGTTCAAGAGATGTCCCATCGAGTACGAAGTCTATACAAAGAACTCCAAAGGCTCAAACCTGCTAGTTGGAGTTTATGTCGACGATCTGATTATCACCGGAGACAACGCACAAGAAATTGAGTGTTTCAAGGCGCAGCTGAAGAAGAAGTTTAGCATGAGCGATCTGGAATTACTCAGCTATTACTTGGGCATCGAAGTGAAGCAAAGCTCCGGAGAGATTTCCCTATGTCAATCGGCTTACGCGGTCAAGTTATTGGACAAGTGTGGCATGACAGATTGCTACGAGACACATGCTCCAATGGACCAACAACACAAGTTGAGCAAGCGTAGCTCAAATCCACTGGTGGACACCACAGTGTATCGAAGCGTTGTGGGCAGCCTAAGATATTTGGTGCATACCCGACCTGACTTGGCTTATTCAGTCGGGATCGTGAGTCGTTTCATGGAGAATCCGACAATCGAACTCATGAGCGCAGTCAAGCAAATCTTGCGCTATGTGAAAGGCACTATTAATCTTGGCTGCATGTACCGAAAGGGAAAAGAAGGATTGATCCTTCGTGGATACTCAGATAGCGACATGGCAGGTGATGTGGATGACCGGAAAAGCACAACGGGCATGGTATTCTACCTTGGCCCAAATCCTATCAGCTGGAATTCTCAGAAGCAAAAGGTGGTTGCGCTGTCTTCATGCGAGGCAGAATACATAGCGGCAAGCACGGCGGCTTGTCAAGCAGTGTGGCTGAGAAGACTCCTAGTTGATCTTGCAAAGCGGGAGGTGCAGAAGGTGTCATTGAAGATTGACAACCAAGCTGCAATCTCATTGTGCAAAAATCCGGTTCATCACGAGAGGAGCAAGAACATAGATACTCGATTCCACCATATCCGGGAGTGCATTGAGGAAGGGATGATCGAAGTTCAGCACGTGAACACGAAGGAGCAGCTTGCCGACATTCTCACAAAGTCCCTCGGTCGACAGAAGTTCATCGAGATGAGGAACAAAGTCGGAGTACATGAGATCCAGTCAAGCAACAAGGTTAAGGAGGTGAATGTAGAAGTTAACCACGTTGCCTCAGTACACGTAGGATTAGGAAAAAGAGTCTTATGAACGTGTATAAAAAGCACCCCAGGGGTGCTCCTTGTAACCAGAAAAATCAGAAAACAAAAAGAAGAGAAATACAAAGGCTCGATACGGGCCTTTAGCCATCCAAATCAGTTTGCCTCTGTTCAGTTTCGTTCGCAAGTTTCCGTCAACTTGATCGCTGCTTGAAGCTAGCTCTAGTTCTCTGTGTACGTACGTGCGGCTACGTTCAGAATCAATTAAGCTGCTTGTGCTAGCTTTGCACTAGCACGCAAGTACTGCTCATCGGGAGATTACGAGCTAGCCCTATAAAACCAACAGTCACTCTGACAAGACTGGCTAGCTGTGATCCTCGTGGGAATAAAGAGGATGTGACCTGTGATTGTCGTGGATTTAGAGGTGACACTGATTAGGAAGGTAAGTTTACTACTGATCTGAAGTAATATTACTAGATTGCAAATCATGAATTTAGTAGTTACTGCAGAATATTGATTAGTTGGTTCAGTTTACCTTTTATGTTTATATGGTCTAACGACATCAGACATAGCAGATGTTTGGTCCAGCTGGAGATAGCTTACATGGTTTTATTTCACCATAATATATTTCCAACAAGATCGTTCCCTACTGTTTCCTGAAGAAAACTAACGATCAAACTGCAAAAAAAACATTGTTTAGAGAGGAGTTAATATACAGTTTGTAGTCTTGCAATTGGCTTCTAAAATTTACAGCAGGAGTACGAATGAGTTTGAACAAATGAATGCAAAACCTACCAAATTTTGGAATGTTACTGATTCTTGATATCTTCCTCATTTGTATTATGTGTATTCCTTAGTTGGCAGCTATTTTAATGTGTACTCTCCCCTTATTTTGAGGAAACTTCACGGGGCTGAGGATCACTACAATTTTTTGTTTCAAATAGGAAATGAACAAAACATGATTTTGCTAACCTCTCATGTAGTACTCCCTCCGTCCCAAAATTCTTGTCTTAAATTAGTCTAGATACGGATGTATCTAATACTAAAACCTGACTTGATACATCTGTATTTAGACAAATGTAAGACAAGAATTTTAGGACGGAGAGAGTATATATGTACCTATTTCATAAAGTACATCAGTGTAAATACAAGTTTGCAACTCATGACGGTGAGTCGAGGAGTGAAAGAAGTTTGGAACTCACACAAGTGTCATACTCGCATGACCAAATCAGGCTACGAAGACAAGTCTTCATGCGCACATGTATGACCTTGCCTCTGTCATTGTTATTCTTTTTTTCTAAAGAAAAAAACTGCTGTCATTAGGCTCTAAATTTGCAAACTAACTAAACATCAAATACAAATTGCATGTGAGTTTGCCAAGATTTTTGTTGTCTCTGCAATTTTGTTTGTAGGATTGCCGATTTTACTTACACGGTACCATTTAAAAAGCGGCTGCCATTTGATGAATTGCTGAAGGGTGGTGGCTGGACACCATGGGGGACAGTGTTCCCAGATGGTTAGACGTTAGCTACCGATTCACAATCTATCAATCCTCTGTGTGTGTTAGGTACATCTACTTGATTTCTTCTTCTGATTTTGGGAGGTCTTCAGAATCTGGGAGGAAATTGATGTAAAATTTATTTTCCTATTCTTGGAAACTCTTGCTTTGGAAAATCATAATGTTCTTTTCATTGTACAGGCAGTACAAGGTCCAACGTTGTTGTGCTAATGTCTAGGTTTCGGCTTCCTGGTGAGGTGCCCTCCTCTTGAGTATGCCAGTACTTCACAGTGGTGAGGTCTGTCTCGATGGTAGACCGGTTGATTGATTAAATGGCAATAGGAGCAGCTTAGTGAGCTAGTGATGCAACTGTGCATCGTATCTTGACGCACCACTGTTGACCCCAGCTACTGCCTGTACATATGATCCATGTATCGTGTTTAGCTTCTCACTAAGACTTGGTATGCTTGTGTTGTGATGATCCGAGGAACTCTACCTCTTTTGGAGATCGCCCACCATTTGGAGACTGCTAAACCTTGACTTCAACAGTTGGATGTGTTTCTGTGATCAGTCATCGAACTATCCACTTGGAAGATTGTCACCTCTATTAATAATTTAATATAGATCTATTAGCATCTATGAAACTACTTTGCTTGCTTGCTTTGCTTTATGAATGAACACTCTTCTGCTGCAGTTCTATTTTGTATACTATATTTTTATCCATTATTGCTCGTTTGGATTGTCAACACGTTAATAAGTGTGTCAGCTTGATTCACTACTAGGAAAAGGCCTACTAATGGCGCACCTAATTTGGCCATTAATGGCGCATTAGTGGTGCGCCATTAGTGCCACACCATTAGTATATTTTACTAATGGCGCACCACTGGTGCGCCTTTAGTATCTGGTATACTAATGGCGCACCACGGATGCGCCATTAGTATATACAACAATGCGCCATTAGTATGCCTCCCAGGGGGCCATGTATACCGAGGTGCTTTGGCATACTAATGGCGCACAACAACAAGATGCGCCATTAGTCTTCGGCATACTAATGGCGCACTGTGATGTGATGCGCCATTAGTATGAATGTTAGGTTTTTTTTATTTTTTTATTTTCTGTTTTTTGCACGGGTTACAAAACGTATAATTGGACAAAATATAGACAGCACACATCAACAACAGATTCATCGAATACAATAAAAGATTAGTCTCTGAATACAATTCATCATATTAGTCTCTGAATACAATTCATCATATTAGTCTCCGAATTGAAAAGACCGAACAAAGATAGAACATTATATTACAAGTCTCGAGACCACGAGTAGCGAGTTTGTATTCACATTACAAGTCGATGTCGAGGCACCGCCAACGGCGGGCGTGCAGTTGACGGAGGGGCCGCTTGCTGCAGAGGTGCCGGCCGGCGTACACCCGGGTGCATTAAGCTCCCGTGCCGGCGTCGGAGACACCAATGCCGCCTCCGCCGGAGACACCAATGGCCCCGCCATCGCATTCTGCGAGTTGCTGGCCGTGCCAGTTTTTTTTTCTTTCGAAAAGGGGGGATACCCTGGCCTCTGCATCAGCATGATGCATACGGCCCTCTTATTAAACAAAATAGAGTAGTATCAACAAGGTTCCAAAGGTCCTGAAAAATGAAAAAAGAAAGCAACACAAGCTCACACAGAGCCCGGATAAGCTAGATACATCAAGCTAGCCACATCAAAGAGCCACAACCGGCGGGGCAAACTAGATAGGAATACTAAATGCCTATCCTATTACATGACCGCCATCCAAACCGGTTGAAGATATCCCGAGCTACCATCTCCCAACGGACAGACCCAGTAACCAAATGCTCCCTGGCCTCCGTCTGGGTGAGTAGCGACCATGAACGAATCAGAGCCGTAGTCCGGAATAAAACCTGCAAAAAATGTATATATGATGTTCTGTTAAAGACCAAATCGTTTCTGCAGTTCCAGATGGTCCACAGCAAAGCACAAACCCCCACCCGAATATGTCTCCCTAAGTTGGGCTCAATCCCATTAAGCCATGTCCCAAACAAAGTACTAACAGAATTCGGTGGTTTGATGTTAAAAGCAATGTGGACCGTCTGCCATAGAACCTTTGCAAGCGGGCAATCAAAAAAGAGGTGTTTAATAGACTCATCCTGATCACAGAAACTACACCTAGTAGGTCCTGTCCAATTGCGCTTCTTCAAGTTATCCTTAGTTAGAATTACTTGTTTATGAACAAACCACATAAACACTTTTATTTTCAAAGGAACTTTGACATCCCAAACATGTTTGGACGTGGGAATGGAGCTCAAATTAATAACATCAATATACATTGATTTGACCGTGAAGCCTCCAGACTTAGTCAACTTCCAGCGCAATTCATCAGGTTGTTGAGACAGCTGGATATCCATCAGCCTTCTAACTAGATGGAGCCATTGTTCCCAACGATTGCCCGCTAGCACTCGTCTAAACTGAATATTAAGGGGGATAGATTGGAAAACCGAAGCAATGACCACCTCCTTTCGTTGAACAATACGATACAAGGAGGGATATTGGATGGCCAGTGGTGCGTCACCAAGCCAAGTATCCTCCCAGAAACGCGTGCTCGAGCCGTTTCCTACAACAAACTTTGTCCTATTAACGAAAGCCTGCTTGACCTTCATGAGCCCCTTCCAGAAAGGCGAGTCAGTCGGCCTTACAGATACTTGCGACAAAGTTTTTGACTGGAGGTACTTGCCGCGAAGGATCTGTGCCCACACAGCATCCGTCTCCGACGAGAGCTTCCACAGCCACTTGCTAAGAAGGCATTTATTCTTAATTTCTAGGTTCTCAATACCTAGACCCCCTTGGTCCTTCGGTCTACAAATAATGTCCCACTTAGCCAGTCTGTATTTTCTTTTCAGCTCATCACCCTGCCAGAAGAACCGCGATCTATAGAAATCTAGTCTCTTCCTGACTCCAACTGGTATCTCAAAGAACGAAAGAAGAAACATCGGCAAACTTGTGAGCACCGAATTAATAAGTATTAACCGGCCTCCATAAGATAAGAGCTTGCCCTTCCAGCAGCTCAGTTTCTTCTCAAATCGGTCTTCAATGCACTTCCATTCTCTGTTCGTTAGCCTACGATGGTGGATAGGAATCCCTAAGTATGAGAAAGGTAACTGTCCCAACTCACACCCAAACAATTGTTTGTAGGCCTCCTGCTCATCTTTGGCCCTACCAAAGCAGAACAACTCACTCTTATGAAAGTTGATCTTCAACCCGGTCAATTGTTCGAATAGGCATAACACCAGCTTCATATTCCTAGCCTTACTCACGTCATGCTCCATAAAGATGATCGTATCATCAGCGTATTGTAGGATAGAAATGCCTCCATCAACCAGATGAGGCACCAATCCACCTACTTGACCATTTTCCTTAGCCCGTCCTATCAGAATTGCCAACATATCTACCACAATGTTAAACAAGATAGGGGACATTGGGTCTCCTTGTCATAGGCCTTTATGAGTCTGAAAGTAATGACCTATATCATCATTAACTTTAATTCCCACACTACCCTTTTGCGTAAATGATTGGACCTGCCTTCGCCAGGCTTCATCAAACCCTTTCATACACAAAGATTGTTGGAGAAATGGCCACTTTATCTTATCATACGCTTTCTCGAAATCCACTTTAAAAATCACTCCATCCAATTTTTTGGAGTGGATTTCATGGAGCGTTTCATGCAAAACTACCACTCCTTCAAGAATGTTTCTGTCTGGCATGAACGCGGTTTGGGATTGATGCACCACAGAATGCGCGATCTGTGTGAGCCTGTTGGTCCCGACCTTTGTGAAAATTTTGAAACTAAAATTGAGGAGACAGATCGGCCTGAATTGCTCAATTCGTACCGCATCCGTCTTCTTAGGTAGTAATGTGATAGTCCCAAAATTCAGGTGGAATAATTGAAGCTGTCCAGAGCATAGATCATGAAACATAGGTAGTAAATCCCCCTTAATAATGTGCCAGCACTTCTTATAAAACTCGGCCGGGAAACCATCCGGACCAGGAGCCTTATTATTTTTCATTTGAGAAATTGCCTCAAGAACCTCCTTCTTCGAGAACGGGGCAAGCAGAATGTCATTGTCAGCAGCCGAAAGCTGAGGTATATCCTCAGTCATGGACTCATCAAGTGACACCGTATTCTCCTTCGGTGGACCAAACAACTGCTTATAATACTCAGTGATATAAGTTTTTAGGTTATCCTGACCTAAAATTGTACCCTCGTCCTGCTCGAGCTGAAAGATTCGCTTCTTTCTGTGCTTGCCATTAGCAATTAAATGAAAGAACTGAGTATTTGCATCCCCCTGGACCACTCTACGAACCTTAGCACGTAAAGCCCACTTCAATTCTTCTTCACGCAGTAGTTCTTTCAATCGCTTTTCTGCCTCATTTTTAACCTGAAGCTCTGCGGGGACTAACACATTAGACTCGGCTTTTACGTCCAAGTCATGTATAAGAGAAAGGAGTCTATCCTTTTTAATCTTATACGCACCACTAAGATGCTTAGCCCAACCCCTCAAGAAGCTCCTTAAATTCCTAATCTTATTCTGCCAACGCTCAATGGGTGTTTTACCGCGAACCTCATTAGCCCATTCCCTAGCAATCAAGTCAAAGAACCCCTCACGTTCGAACCATGACGTCTCAAATGAGAAGGTGTTCTTATTTCCCACGTGGTTCGGCTCCCCTGAGTCCACGAACAATGGGGTATGATCAGATATGCCCCTCGAAAGGGCTTGCACCGTGACCAACGGGAATTTTTGTTCCCACTCCACGTTTGCAAGAACCCGATCAAGTTTTTCGTAAGTTGGGTTTGGCATAGCGTTGGCCCAAGTAAACTTTCGACCCGAGAGTTCTATCTCTCTCAGATCCAAACTTTCAATAATGGTGTTGAACATGAAGGACCATCTACCATCAAAGTTGTCATTGTTTTTCTCCTCCCGCCTCCGGATGATATTGAAATCTCCTCCGACTAAAATCGGTAGTTGTTCTGACCCACAAATTCGAACTAGGTCAGCTAGAAACTCCGCTTTAAAATCAGGCTGCGCGGCCCCATATACCGCCACCAAAGCCCAGTTAAAGCCATCAATCGTAGACCTAACTCGAAACTTTACGGCGAAGTCGCCCATCACAACACTACGGACTTCCAGTGAATCGCATCTCACACCTAGTAAGATGCCCCCCGATCTTCCTCGCGGAGGTAAGCAGTGCCAATCGAAATCTATACCACCAACTAGTGAGGAGAGAAACTGAGGTGCAAAGTTATCTCTACCCGTCTCCGATAGAGCAACAAAATCTAGCTTCTGCTCAATAGAAGTCTCAGCCAGGAATCTTCTTTTAGCCAAGTTTTTAAGACCTCTGCTGTTCCAAAAAATTCCTCTCATAGTTCATCATGGAATTTTTTGGTGGTTCGAATCCTAGCACTCCTACGGACTGCGGAATCAGGATAGATCTTTCGTTTCCACTTACGTTTAGGTTTATTAAGTTCAAGACCCCTTTCCTCATGACCGGGTTCTGGAATATTGCTAGCGTCATTCTGAAGGGGCACATCCTCTTCGTCAGCCTCCTGGTTAGTGGGTGCGAGATCCTCACACAGGCTATCAAGCACTCTAACTCATAACGCATTTATCTCATCATCATTCATAGGTTTAACTGCCGCAAGATTACGAATAGTCTCTAAAGCCCGTTCCGCTTCCAGGTCTAAAATATCATTCACCGATTTAGTAATTTCACTATCTGTAGCACCTAGTGAAACTCCTAATTGGTTTGCCTTATTTATAATGTCCTCATTAGAAAAATGCAATAAAGAATTAGACAAGTCAACGGACATACCCGATGACCAAGCAGCCTCCTGAAGCTTGGCCGCCCTCATAGCGCACCGCTGCTGCATGTCATCAACCTCCGGGACGTCGAGGATGTGAGCACTCATCCGTCTGCCCCCGGAAGTAGGGTCCGGGATCCCGCCAAACGCGATCACCTCCTCCCTAGTATAACCTGGCACCGAAACTCCAGTTGGTGCCGAGGTCACTAGCGGAGGCATCTGCGGGCTCCCGATCCCGCCGGACGAGTGCCCCACCGCAGGCAATGGGGAGGAGAGAACGACCGGGGCCACCTGCCCGCCGTCTCCTCCCGCCTCAACCTGCGGCGCGGACGAAGTATCCCTCGGAGGGGTGGTCCGCCGGACCACCCGGGCAGAGGGAGGAGACCAGGCCACCTGCCCTGGCGTCCCCCCTCCCACAGCAGCGACAGTGGTAGCCACCTCCATCGCGGAGGTCGTCAAGGCCGCCTGCCTCGAGGACCCTCCAGCCGCTGGAACTGTCCCCCTAGGAGTCAAGGCCCCCGGCGAAACCTGGAACGTCCGCGGGACGGGGGGAGAATGGACTATAAGTCCCGAACCCTCACCCCCACAACCCCTCGGCCCCGTGCTCGCTGACACCGAGGTCACTCCCGCAGCAGTCAGCAGTCCAGTAGGGCTATCACTGTGCCCGCAGTCTGCACCAACCTCCCTCTCAACCTCCAGTGAAGGAAGCGTGTGCTCAAGAGCATCGTCTGACTCCACCCTGTCACTCCAAAGCCTGGGAGGTGCCGAAGCTGGGTCGAAAGAACCGAACCGCAAAGTAGCCATGGGCACCGCCGGTGAGTCAGTGGGCTCAGCCTCCGGTCCAGTCCCGACCGACTGAGGGTGCGATCCGTTGGATCCCTCTCGCATGGTCTCATCTGACGCGGCCCCCTTAGTCCCAGTACCTCCCTCACGATCGTGCATATCAACATCATTACCGTTAACTGCATCATCAAACAAGTCGGTGTCCTCAAACTCAATCTCTAGCGGGAAGACCTCACCCTTATATGTCCAGTTGACCTTATCGGGCACATACTCAATATCCAAAATGCTCACAAGAATCCGGGCAATCCCATTGGCACGAGTGAAAACCATGTCCACTTTTTCAGTTTTTCCAACGAGGATACCCAAACTAGCCACAACACGAGCGTCCTGCAGAGGCTTTGGTGGAGCCCCCAAAAACCTCAGCCATACCTGTGTAAGCGGTTTTCCTTTAGGCTCAACCTGTTTCCACTCGTTAAACTCCAGAATACACGTAGTACCGGGAACTTTACACAAGCCAAAACTTAACAATTTCTGCAGGTCCTCGACAAACGGGAAGTCCACCTTAAAAACTCTGTCCTCAATGGGTACTAACTCCCAAACAAAATCACCGGGAGCTAACTCCTGCAACCTCCTCACAATCTGTGCCTCAGTCACCGCTCCCTGTGTCGCTCTGACAATCCCAGTAGTCGTAGTCTGGTTATCCTCCGGGACCTCTCTCGCCTCCGGGGACTCAAAAAACATGAGCTCAGCACAGTAGACTCCATAGATGTGTAGAGTCGGAGGCACGTCACGCAACATCGGGCACTCACCCGACTCATGGGCAAGTTTGCCACAAGACTCACACAATTGGGCCACACACTCAGCAATGAAGTGGCCCTTGTCCCCACATCGATAGCAAATCATCCTCTCCTTCTTACGGGCATACTTGGACGCCCTCTCTGCATCAGACCTATCGGTGGCCTCATCCACCGTCCCAGCCTCAGAAACATCAACATTGGCCAACTCCTTCACCACCTCCATCGCCTGTGGAGGTAGCTCTGAGGAAAGCTGAGTCTCAACCGTAGCATCAGTATGAATAGTCCCCCGAGGTTGTTGGCGGCGAAATCTCCCGCGACCCCAGCCTCGACCACCTCGGTTTCCACGAAAACCTCCTCTCTGACGATTGTCCGGGCCGGAGGCTCCCTCAACAAATCCGCCAGCCGGCCCGAGAAAGGGTCTCTCGGCCGTCCCGTCACTCTGCCAAGCGTAACCACGCCCTCCTCCCGTTGACGAGGAGCCTCGGTGTTGTCCCTCGCCGTAAGCATCACAACCGTCGTCTCCCCACTGGCCTCGGGGAGGAGCATTAGGCTGAGTGGACCTGTTCTGCACCGGCCTGGCAACATAAAGCGGTGGTGGTTTTCCTATGGTGGCCGGCTCAGCTCGAACCTGCCGCTGACCATCGCCGCGGCCAGCAGCCCCAACACCAGCAGCACCCGGTACAGGAGGCCTCGGTCCCCCGCGGCCCGCAGCCTGGGCAAGGGGCGGCGTTTGTCTCCCGAACCCCCGGCCGGCCGTAGTCGCCGCGGGCGCCGAGACCGGAGCCACCGGCCTCGTGCCATTCTTCCCAGGAGCCGGCTGCGGTAGGGCTGGCCTCGGCGGCTGCGCACTCCCAGTGGGCACACCTCGTCCCGCGGCACCGGCGGCGCCGCCTCCTCCCGCCGGCTGCCTTTGCCCGATCTGCGACTGACCCCCCGTCCGGCGTTCGCTGCTGGTGGAGGAGGCACCCCACCCCGACCTGCAGCGCCAGGCAAGGGGCGTTTCGCCGGCGGAGGAGCTTCACCTCTTCCTGCCATGGCCGTCCCGGGCAAGATGCGTGTCGCACGTCTATCCCCGCAGGACGGGAAGCCCTTCGTGCCCTTTTTGCGAACCCTACCCGGCGGCAGGCGAGCCAAAGACAGGAGGCGATCGACGTTCGTGCATGCATCATCAACGGGCCGAAACGACAGGACGGGATCCTCCTAGGCCGCATACCCATTGGAGGCGCCACTGTCAAGGCCGGTCGCTACACCCCCATGATGGGCCTCATGCCCATGCATGGTCTGAGGACCGGCCCACACCAAACCAGCCTCCTCAGAGCCGATCAGCGAATTCAAACGCAAGGATCTGGCCGCCCTGATCCCGTCCGCCGCCATGGTCGCCGGCGGCGTCGGTGCTGGATCTGGCCGCCCTCCTTTCTTCTTTTTCTTCCGAGTAACCACGATCCAATCCTCTTGCGGAAAAAAATCGGACAAAGTTATAGGTTGAACGCGTACCTTAGGCAGAGGCCCTTTCCATGGTCGGATCGCCGTCGCCGCCGTTCTCCGGTGAACAATCCGGCGTACCACCTCGAGCCGGTCGGTGGAACACAGGCCTAGCCGCGCCGGATCCTCTCCGGGCACGATCTCATCCACCAACGCAGCGACATCTTCCTCCGAGAATCCTGGTTTGAACGCCTCGCAGATCACGTCGGATGGTGTTGGCGAGTAGTCCGGCACCGGAACATCGTCGTCCTCATCATCTTCCGAGTCCGCTAGCGCCCAGAAACGCCCTCCTACGCGTGCCTCAATGGGATCCGGCGACTCCCGCCGGCGGCCGGCGACGGTCGCCACGGGAGGGTCGCGAGTCGCCCCGCTAGTCGCTCCCCTCATCGCACGGCAGGAAAGAAGCGGCTTCGAGGGCTTTGGATCCTCCGTGAGATCGATCAAGTCAATGTGATCAAGAATCTCCGGTTCCTCCTGCACACGCGAATGAACGGTAACATCAAAAACATCAATGAGCAACCGCGTACCTTCGTTAATCTCCTCATCAGCTTTGAGGTACTCCCCTCCGAGGATGTCACCATCCAGATCGCGCACCACCGTCCACCTCGATGGGTAATACGAGTAGAGAACTCCCTCCGATCTACGGCCGCCATCCCGGACATCTTGGAAGAACATTTTCCATTTGGCCGGATGGAGAAACCCCCCGATCTCCGCCGCAGTCTGCGGATCCGGCGATCCGCCGGCCTCTAGTGACCTCCCCGACAGCAGCGACTCCTCCCGAGCAGGCCGCGGCGGCGCCGATCACCCCGCCGGCGGCGGATCAGGAGGGGGCGGTAGGCTCGCAGCCCCGTCGCCCATCCAAACAGTCCCGTGATCCGGATGGATCCAGACTGCCTCCATCAACGCATGATTTGTGCCAGTGCAAGCACTTTTTGTTCGTTGCGGTGTTAAAATGCACTAGCAGGTGTACTTCATGGCGGCCCTTTTTCTTTTTTATATTTATCCTAGTCCAAAGGAGAAGCTACTACTTATCCTTCCAGTCGATCGTCTATGTCTGTCTTTCGGCCATTGGCCAGCCATTCCTTTAGCAAGTCAAACGACTACTCTCTATTCAGCTGAGCCCTTATTTTGCTGCTGCAGCTTCTATCCGAAAACCTGCAGAACTAGATTGCACATCTCAGAGAAAGCATTCTCCAATTGTTTTATTTGTGAACGCCATTGCTCAGGGCTCCATGTGCACGTTCACAAACATTAGTCGCCAATGGAGCAGAGCGTCATTGCTGATGTAGCTTAAAATGGTGATCAGCGACCGACTGAGTGTGCTTGAAGTTTGAGGTGGAGTGCAAGGAGGAGGACACCTGGGTGGAGATCTACGGCGCCGCCATGCCGGGGCTACTGCTGTCGATGGTGAGCACCCTGGACACACTGTCCCTCGACATCCAGCAGTGCGTCGTCGACTGCTTCAACAACTTCGCCATGCACGCCTCCTGCTCCGAGGTACCAATGATTCCATCCATGGACTCGTCACTTCACCAGCAAACATGGATGAATTCATCTTCTTCTTCAGCTAGATCATCAGTTAAGTCACCAATTCCACCTGATTGATTCGAGTTTTGTATGCAGATGCAGAGGGAGATGTGCTGCTGGATCTTACAAAAAGGTCACTGTAGAAGTTAATCACGTTGCCTCGGTACACGTAGGATTAGGAAAAAGAGTAAGTACGAGTCCAAGTAGTATTAGGATTCCTAGTCCTAGTCTATTTTCATAGCCCCTTATGGACGTGTATAAAAAGCACCCCAGGGGTGCTCCTTGTAACCAGAAAAATCAGAAAACGAAAAGAAGAGAAATACAAAGGCTCGATACGGGCCTTTAGCCATCCAAATCAGTTTGCCTCTGTTCAGTTTCGTGCGCAAGTTTCCGTCGACTTGATCATTGCTTGAAGCTAGCTCTAGTTCTCTGTGTACGTACGTGCGGCTACGTTCAGAATCAATTAAGCTGCTTGTGCTAGCTTTGCACTAGCACGCAAGTATTGCTCATCGGGAGATTACGAGCTAGCCCTATAAAACCAACAATTGGTATCTAGAGCCTCGACGATCTACGATGCCGGACAGCGATGCTGAGTCGGTCAAGTTCGGCAACGGTGGTTCCAAGGCGAACAAGAAAGGCGACAATGTGAAGAAGGGCGACAAGTCAGCAACAAGTGGTGGCGGAACGAGCGGCGCCAACGTACAGACGCATCGCAACATCTCCATCCAGTATCCGATGCTCGCCGACGCCAACTACGACGTGTGGGCGGTGAAGATAAAGATTATTCTCCGAACCCTTCGAGTGTGGCAGGCCATCACGGACGACGACATCGACAAGGAGTGCGACGAAGGTGCCATGGCCGTCATAGCCAGTCTGTGCCGGATTCCGTGCTGATGACATTGGCGGAGTTCGAGACAGCAAGAGAGGCGTGGAACGCACTCAAAGAGATGAGGATCGAAGAAGATCGCGTCACCAAGGCTCGGGCACAAGTGCTGAAGCGCCAATTTCACAAGTTGCAGATGGAGGAAACTGAATCGGTGAACGACTATGCCATGCGTCTGACTACATTGGTGGGAGAGATCCGCACGCTTGGTGCAAAGCTCGACAAGACCAAGATTGTGGAGAAGTTTTTCAGTTCAGTGACTGATAAATTCACGTACATCATCGGCACGCTCGAGCAGCTTTACGACATCGACGACATGACCATAACAGAGGCGATTGGACGCTTGCGGACATGGGAAGAGAATGCTCGTGGTTGTCGGAAAGGCAAAGGAGGAGGTGGTGACCAACTCATGTACTCGCGCGTAGATTGGGAGTCCCCAAGTAGCAAAGGAAGGCACAACGTTGCCGAAGGCTCAAACAACGCGAAGAGCGATGGACAAACCAGAAAAGGCAAAGGAAAAGGCAAGTCACAAGGTCGTGGTAAGGCGGACCGATCTAAAGAGCGGAAGCCACGAAACTTGGATATGTCCGAGGTCAAGTGCTATAACTGCAACGAGATGGGTCACTTTGCGAAGGATTGTTCGGAGCCTAACAAGCGGGAGATCAAGGCAAATTTGGCGAAGCAGGAAGACGAACGTCCAGGTCTTCTGATGGCCGAAGTTTGTGATCTCGTCCAAACGGCGGTTGTGAAACCAAACCGGAAGGTGCTACTTCATGAGAAAAAAGTAACACCAAAGTTATTCTGGAGCCAGAACGTGTCGTGGTATCTCGACATGGGTGCCAGTAACCACATGACGGGGTGCAAGGAGAAGTTCCTCGAGCTAGAATATGATGTTCAAGGCTCGGTCAAGTTCGGTGATGGTTCAAATGTGGAGATTTGCGGGCAAGGTTCTGTCCTCTTCGAGGGTCTCACAGGAGAACATCGCATACTCACCGGAGTGTACTACATCCCACGGCTTCACAACAACATCATCTCTGTCGGGAAACTTGATGAGAATGGATGCAAGGTGGATATTGAGAACAGAGTGATGACGATCTTTGACAACCTCCGGAACGTGCTAGCGCGTGTGAATCGCACGCGGAACAGGCTCTATATCCTCAACCTTGATTAATCTCAACCGGAGAGATTTGGACACGTTAACTTCTACGCCTTGAAGAAGATGTCGAAGATGGAGATGGTATCTGGGATGCCGTTTGTCGACCATGTTGATCGAGTATGTGACGGGTGCTTGGTCGGAAAACAGCACCGCAGGCCATTCCCTGCTCAGTCTACCTATCGTGCAAGTGATGCACTCGAGCTGCTCCATGGTGATCTATGTGGCCCTATCACCCCAGCTACTCACGGAGGAAAGAAGTACTTCTTCCTTGTGGTAGATGACTACTCGAGATACATGTGGATCGTTCTCCTACGATCTAAATATGAGGCGTTTGAAGCGTTCAAGAAGCTGAAGGCTGCAACGGAGATGGAACACAAGTTGAAGGTTCGCGCTCTACGGACAGATCGCGGCGGAGAGTTTACGTCAAACGAGTTCAACGACTACTGCGAGAATATTGGCATAGAGAGGTTCCTCACGGCACCTTATATGCCGCAGCAAAACAAGGTTGTTGAAAGGCGCAATCGAACCGTCGTTGACATGGCGAGAAGTTTACTCAAGAGCAAGAACTTGCCGGGGATTTTTTGGGGAGAAGTTGTCTCAACGGCGGTCTATCTTCTCAACCGGGCTCCAACGAAGGCGGTGATCGGCAAGACTCCGTATGAAGCAATTAAGGACGTCAGCCGAATGTGTCTCATCTACGGACGTTCGGGTGCGTGGCACATGTGAAGACGGCGGAGCCGCATCTCTCAAAGCTTGCCGATCCCAACACCAAGATGGTGTTCATCAGATACGAGAGGAGTTCCGGCACCAAGGCATACCGCTTCTACGATCCACGGACCAAGCGTCTACGGATTTCACGCAACGTTGTGTTTGAAGAAAACCAAGCGTGGAATTGGAGCGCGGCAGCCGACGATGCTCCAAACGGTAACATATTCACAGTTGAATTTCCAACTGAAGATGATGCAGGGGAGGATGTCCAGGTGGTTGGCAAGACACCCAACCAAGGTGACCGCAATGGCAGTGATCACCATGGTGCCGACACCAACGATGACGCGCATGGGTAGCAAGGTGATAGCGACAACAATTTGCACGACACGGGCGGAGATCTCGACAATGAGGCGCATAGTGACGATGACAATCAAGATGATGGTCATGGTCACGACGACTACGCCGACGACGAGGATGCCAACGACCCAGAATCTACCACGCCCGAGACTCAACGGTCTTCCTCAAGTGCATCAACACCGACACAATTTGTGTCGCCCCCTTCGCAAGCCACAACAAATTCTTCAGGGCCTCGTCGCTACAAGCCCCTCAAGAAAGTCTAAGTACGCAAAGCCAGTTACACTCGAGTACTCCGATTTGTGTTTACTCGGAGTTGAGGAGCCGGCGAACTTAGTAGAGGCGAGCAAAAGTTCAAGTTGAATGCACGCCATGGATGAGGAGATGAAGGCGATCGAGAGCAATGGCACGTGGACTTTGGTAACCCGACCTCCGAACCAAAAGGCCATAGGTTTGAAGTGGGTTTACAAGTTGAAGAAGGACACGAAGGGTGCCATTGTGAAGCACAAGGCAAGACTCGTCGCAAAGGGCTACGTACAACGTCAAGGAGT
Organism: Triticum dicoccoides; assembly: GCF_002162155.2. Classification (NCBI taxonomy): domain Eukaryota; kingdom Viridiplantae; phylum Streptophyta; class Magnoliopsida; order Poales; family Poaceae; genus Triticum; species Triticum dicoccoides. Next base: position 34,296,455 of record NC_041389.1, read on the forward strand.
TGACTATGAGGAGGTGTTTGCACCGGTTGCTCGAATCGAGACAGTGAGAGTGCTCCTAGCTTTGGCAGCACAAGAGGATTGGAAGGTTCATCATATGGATGTGAAATCCTCTTTCCTCAACGGCGAACTCAAAGAAGAAGTGTACGTGGAACAACCCCTCGGCTACGAGAAGAAAGGCGAAGAAGGGAAAGTTTACAAGCTCAAGAAGGCACTTTACGGGTTGAAGCAAGCGCCAAGAGCTTGGAATGCAAAGTTAGACCGAAGTTTGATCTCGCTCAGGTTCAAGAGATGTCCCATCGAGTACGAAGTCTATACAAAGAACTCCAAAGGCTCAAACCTGCTAGTTGGAGTTTATGTCGACGATCTGATTATCACCGGAGACAGCGCACAAGAAATTGAGTGTTTCAAGGCGCACCTGAAGAAGAAGTTTAGCATGAGCGATCTGGAATTACTCAGCTATTACTTGGGCATCGAAGTGAAGCAAAGCTCCGGAGAGATTTCCCTATGTCAATCGGCTTACGCGGTCAAGTTATTGGACAAGTGTGGCATGACAGATTGCTACGAGACACATGCTCCAATGGACCAACAACAGAAGTTGAGCAAGCGTAGCTCAAATCCACCGGTGGACACCACAATGTATCGAAGCGTTGTGGGCAGCCTAAGATATTTGGTGCATACCCGACCTGACTTGGCTTATTCAGTCGGGATCGTGAGTCGTTTCATGGAGAATCCGACAATCGAACTCATGAGCGCAGTCAAGCAAATCTTGCGCTATGTGAAAGGCACTATTAATCTTGGCTGCATGTACCGAAAGGGAAAAGAAGGATTGATCCTTCGTGGATACTCAGATAGCGACATGGCAGGTGATGTGGATGACCGGAAAAGCACAACGGGCATGGTATTCTACCTTGGCCCAAATCCTATCAGCTGGAATTCTCAGAAGCAAAAGGTGGTTGCGCTGTCTTCATGCGAGGCAGAATACATAGCGGCAAGCACGGCGGCTTGTCAAGCAGTGTGGCTGAGAAGACTCCTAGTTGATCTTGCAAAGCGGGAGGTGCAGAAGGTGTCATTGAAGATTGACAACCAAGCTGCAATCTCATTGTGCAAACATCCGGTTCATCACGAGAGGAGCAAGAACATAGATACTCGGTTCCACCATATCCGGGAGTGCATTGAGGAAGGGATGATCGAAGTTCAGCACGTGAACACGAAGGAGCAGCTTGCCGACATTCTCACAAAGTCCCTCGGTCGACAGAAGTTCATCGAGATGAGGAACAAAGTCGGAGTACATGAGATCCAGTCAAGCAACAAGGTTAAGGAGGTGAATGTAGAAGTTAACCACGTTGCCTCAGTACACGTAGGATTAGGAAAAAGAGTCTTATGAACGTGTATAAAAAGCACCCCAGGGGTGCTCCTTGTAACCAGAAAAATCAGAAAACAAAAAGAAGAGAAATACAAAGGCTCGATACGGGCCTTTAGCCATCCAAATCAGTTTGCCTCTGTTCAGTTTCGTTCGCAAGTTTCCGTCAACTTGATCGCTGCTTGAAGCTAGCTCTAGTTCTGTGTGTACGTACGTGCGGCTACGTTCAGAATCAATTAAGCTGCTTGTGCTAGCTTTGCACTAGCACGCAAGTACTGCTCATCGGGAGATTACGAGCTAGCCCTATAAAACCAACAGTCACTCTGACAAGACTGGCTAGCTGTGATCCTCGTGGGAATAAAGAGGATGTGACCTGTGATTGTCATGGATTTAGAGGTGACACTGATTAGGAAGGTAAGTTTACTACTGATCTGGAGTAATATTACTAGATTGCAAATCATGAATTTAGTAGTTACTGCAGAATATTGATTAGTTGGTTCACTTTACCTTTTATGTTTATATGGTCTAACGACATCTGACATAGCAGATGTTTGGTCCAGCTGGAGATAGCTTACATGGTTTTATTTCACCATAATATATTTCCAACAAGATCGTTCCCTACTGTTTCCTGAAGAAAACTAACGATCAAACTGCAAAAAAAACATTGTTTAGAGAGGAGTTAATATACAGTTTGTAGTCTTGCAATTGGCTTCTAAAATTTACAGCAGGAGTACGAATGAGTTTGAACAAATGAATGCAAAACCTACCAAATTTTGGAATGTTACTGTTTCTTGATATCTTCCTCATTTGTATTATGTGTATTCCTTAGTTGGCAGCTATTTTAATGTGTACTCTCCCCTTATTTTGAGGAAACTTCACGGGGCTAAGGATCACTACAATTTTTTGTTTCAAATAGGAAATGAACAAAACATGATTTTGCTAACCTCTCATGTAGTACTCCCTCCGTTCCAAAATTCTTGTCTTAAATTAGTCTAGATACGGATGTATCTAATACTAAAACCTGACTTGATACATCTGTATTTAGACAAATCTAAGACAAGAATTTTAGGACGGAGGGAGTATATATGTACCTATTTCATAAAGTACATCAGTGTAAATACAAGTTTGCAACTCATGACGGTGAGTCGAGGAGTGAAAGAAGTTTGGAACTCACACAAGTGTCATACTCGCATGACCAAATCAGGCTACGAAGACAAGTCTTCATGCGCACATGTATGACCTTGCCTCTGTCGTTGTTATTCTTTTTTTCTAAAGAAAAAAACTGCTGTCATTAGGCTCTAAATTTGCAAACTAACTAAACATCAAATACAAATTGCATGTGAGTTTGCCAAGATTTTTGTTGTCTCTGCAATTTTGTTTGCAGGATTGCCGATTTTACTTACACGGTACCATTTAAAAAGCGGCTGCCATTTGATGAATTGCTGAAGGGTGGTGGCTGGACACCATGGGGGACAGTGTTCCCAGATGGTTAGACGTTAGCTACCGATTCACAATCTATCAATCCTCTGTGTGTGTTAGGTACATCTACTTGATTTCTTCTTCTGATTTTGGGAGGTCTTCAGAATCTGGGAGGAAATTGATGTAAAATTTATTTTCCTATTCTTGGAAACTCTTGCTTTGGAAAATCATAATGTTCTTTTCATTGTACATGCAGTACAAGGTCCAACGTTGTTGTGCTAATGTCTAGGTTTCGGCTTCCTGGTGAGGTGCCCTCCTCTTGAGTATGCCAGTACTTCACAGTGGTGAGGTCTATCTCGATGGTAGACCGGTTGATTGATTAAATGGCAATAGGAGCAGCTTAGTGAGCTAGTGATGCAACTGTGCATCGTCTCTTGACGCACCACTATCGACCCCAGCTACTGCCTGTACATATGATCCATGTATCGTGTTTAGCTTCTCACTAAGACTTGGTATGCTTGTGTTGTGATGATCCGAGGAACTCTACCTCTTTTGAAGATCGCCCACCTTTTGGAGACTGCTAAACCTTGACTTCAACAGTTGGATGTGTTTCTGTGATCAGTCATCGAACTATCCACTTGGAAGATTGTCACCTCTATTAATAATTTAATATAGATCTATTAGCATCTATGAAACTACTTTGCTTGCTTGCTTTGCTTTATGAATGAACACTCTTCTGCTGCAGTTCTATTTTGTATACTATATTTTTATCCATTATTGCTCGTTTGGATTGTCAACACATTAATAAGTGTGTCAGCTTGATTCACTACTAGGAAAAGGCCTACTAATGGCGCACCTAATTTGGCCATTAATGGCGCATTAGTGGTGCGCCATTAGTACCACACCATTAGTATATTTTACTAATGGCGCAACACTGGTGCGCCTTTAGTATCTGGTATACTAATGGCGCACCACGGATGCGCCATTAGTATATACAACAATGCGCCCTTAGTATGCCTCCCAAGGGGCCATGTATACCGAGGTGCTTTGGCATACTAATGGCGCACAACAACAAGATGCGCCACTAGTCTTCGGCATACTAATGGCGCACTGTTTAATAATGCGCCATTAGTATCCTTTGGCATACTAATGGCGCACTGTGATGTGATGCGCCATTAGTATGAATGTTAGGTTTTTTTATTTTTTTATTTTCTGTTTTTTGCACAGGTTACAAAACGTATAATTGGACAAAATATAGACAGCACACATCAACAACAGATTCATCGAATACAATAAAAGATTAGTCTCTGAATACAATTCATCATATTAGTCTCCGAAATGAAAAGACCGAACAAAGATAGAACATTATATTACAAGTCTCGAGACCACGAGTAGCGAGTTTGTATTCACATTACAAGTCGATGTCGAGGCACCGCCAACGGCGGGCGTGCAGTTGACGGAGGGGCCGCTTGCTGCAGAGGTGCCGGCCGGCGTACACCCGGGTGCATTAAGCTCCCGTGCCGGCGTCGGAGACACCAATGCCGCCTCCGCCGGAGACACCAATGGCCCCGCCATCGCATTCTGCGAGTTGCTGGCCGTGAAGCTAGGAATCGGGGGCGGCCCCTGTTGGCCGCCCGCAATCCACGCACTCAACCCCTCGATCAAGGTAGGCACAATGGCGGAGATCGTCGCTCCGAGTTGTTGTTGCACTTGCTCTTGGACAATCTCCAGAATCCGCGCCACCTGTGCCTTGAGTTCTTGAACCTCGCGCGCCTGGCTTTCCGAGCTGGTCTTTTTCTTTATCCGCACACCAGCGGTATAGTATGACCCCCATTTTGTGGACAAGCCTTTGCCGGCCACACGACCAGCTGACGTCGGCTTACTGAGCTTATCCTTATTCTTCATTACATTCAACGCCCTATTTACAGTGGTGTTCCAAGGGTTGCTCTTAGTCGACCCCGCGCTATTGCTTTCAGTCACTTGCGGAAGGAATGTGAACCATTTAGAAATTTGGCTTCATTAATTAGAATGCAACCATATGGAGCTAATTACGCGGGGATGTATTCCTTACCAGAACAAGCTCAAGCGCCCTGGTCTTCGGATCCGTGGTAAGCTCCTTTGTTATCGGGTCCTCCTTGTACCGGGCCCTGACATAGTTCCTGGTTTGCTTGTTACCGCTGTATTTCTCGAAGCGGGGCGGTAGGCCTTGCTCGGCACGCTCCGCGTCCTCCTTGTCCCATATAGGCTCCGCCACTCTGTAACCGCCGGGACTGAGTTTGTGTTCCCCTAAGTTCAACTCCCGCATTTCTTTCCCTCACTGACTTGATTCGGAGTTTGCGGTGCTCGAGCAATTGATCTTGAAGTCGTTGTAGTCATCTTCGGTGATCGAAGGATTTTTCTCCTTGATCTTCTCATAAATCTCACCTTTCTCGATCATTCTCTTCACATTGCTTTTCCAAGTAGACAGGGCCTTGCTCATCTTCGTGAGGGCAGCATTGTTCACTTTATTCCCTTTGAGGCTTGTGTTTTCAAATTCAGCGGGGAACTTGTATCGTTCGTGCAGCTTCATGAAGAGGAGGTTGCGCAAATTCCCTCGGTCAGGATGCCTCAGGTTCTCGATGTTGATCGAGACGGTGCTCCGGAGAATGCACCCGAGCTGAAGCGAGTACCCCTTGACTATTCGTTCGGGCGCCGTTGGATTCCCGTCGGAGTCCACTTCAGTAACTTCCTCCTTGAGGGTGCGGAGCACGGTCGGGCGCCGGTCCTTCCGTTGCCTCTTCGGTTGGCTTCCATCTGTGCGTGCGCCGCCATCATCAGTGGTGGCATCCTCGGCGGCACCATCAGTGGTGGCATCAGTGGGGTCATCCTCGGGGGTACCATCAGTGGTCTCAGGATCGGTGGGGAAGGCGGCGTCCTCATACAAGTGAGGTTGTTCCTCCATCTCCTGGGACAGTTTCCAGAATGCCTTGCCGCCCGAACCCCCGGCCTCATCGTTGTTTGCCATGTTTCTCTCTAAATAGGAACAAAGTTGGTTATTGTCAAGGAACAAGATCATGGTCTCATCATTTAGGGTTTGTCGACACCGAGGCATCCTAAAAGCTAAGCTTTTATCAATGAGGGTTTTTCGACGCCGAGGCACCCTAAAAGCCTAAGCTTTCATCATTAGTCACAAGTACCCCGGCCCATGCATTAGTCACAAGTACCCCATATGTCCTATTTTTAGCAAAGTCATGCTAAAATTCACGGAAAATTTTAGCATGACCTTTGCTGAAAATAGGACATATGGAGTACCCGGATTTGCTGGAACGGAAGTTAATCGACATTCCAGCAAACTCAAGGGCCTCTCGGGTGGACAAGGCACAAAAGGCCTCCATCACAACATGGAAAATACATTGGCATGTGAAGAGGTGAAACAATATATGCATCTCCAAGCAGTATCATTCAACATTTTGGACAAACCACTACAAGCAACATGAGACACTGAAAACAATTGCTACCAATGAATCTACACTTCTATAAGAAAATAAATCAGAAACTTAGTCTGTCATCATTAGGCAGCCACCATTAGTTATTCCGTTATGTTAAAGCAGAAATAGAAAAATAGACTGAAAACACTAAAATCAGAAACTTAGTGCATGATACAGATGCAAAGTAGGTTCAAAGACAAATGAAGACCATATGATAAGTACAGCAAGCGAAATAGGATCACCAACTAATAGCTGAATGAAAGGCATATATATGACAAGCATATTTTCCGGCTACAAAGTGTTGTGGCAAATATGCCAGGCACCACAATGTGATCACACAAACAAAATAGCCTCAAACCAGTTATTCTCGCATGATAATATGAAAATGCATATGGCACTGCCAAATTATACTATCCATATTTCGGTATAATGTCATTATTCCATACGGCAGGCAGCACTGTCACCACAAATCAGTTATTCTAGCATAATATAAATACGCAGAACAGAAGCAACAATTTACATTTCTGCATACAGCGTTGCCAATTTTTTTCTATCCATGTTTCAATTTGATGTCATCACTCCATTCAGCAAGCAGCATTGTAACAAAAAGAAATTCTAGGCGCAAATTTCTTCAGAATGAAATTAAGTTAGTGAAACTGTCACACATTTCTTCACAATGAACAGATTTATACTATCTATCAGCAAGTAA
>NC_041389.1:34303691-34310301 GCF_002162155.2 Triticum dicoccoides
ACGAGGTGGGGCGACGAGGTCCAGGTGGTGGTGGTGCGACGAGGTCCGGGAGGCGACGAGGTCCGGGTGGTGGTGGTGCTCCAGCGACGGTGGTGTTGACAGGGCGGCGTCCGGGCCACCAGCGATGAGGGCGGTGGGGCGATGGCGTCCAACGAGGTGGGGCGACTGGGAGAGCGGCGCCGAGGAGACGAGGACGACGGGGCGGCGGGGCGGCGGCGTCGGGAGAGGAGAGGGCGGCGTCGCGGCGTCGGGGTGGAGACGAGGACGACGGGGCGGCGTCGAGGCGGCGGCGGGGCAGCGACGTCGGGAGAGGAGAGGGGAAGTGGATCGAGGGCGAGGGCGAGGGAGAGAGAGGGGATAGGTTTGGGCCGGGGAGGAAATATGGATGGGGGCGACACAATACTAATGGCGCACCACCCCTCGGTGCGCCATAAGTACATCCATACTAATGGCTCACCTCGCCCTGTTGCGCCATTAGTATTTTTTTTTTGATTTCTGCTCGAGCCAACATGTTATCTTCCACCTGACCTGATCCACATCAAGTTCCCTCTACTAGCTCGACTGGTCAGCAGCCAGTTCTCACAGCAGGAGGTCCTGGGTTTGATTCCCAGGCTCCACAATTTTTTTATGCATTTAAAATGTTGTTTGATACTTATTTGTGTTTAAATATGTTCAAACTTGTTTAAATTATAACAGTAATATATTTTCTATAAGACAGTAATAATTTTTTAAAAAATATCATCAAACAGTAATGCCGGTGGAGCGGGGGAGGGTGCGGGGGGTGCGGCGGGTCGGCGGCGGCGGTTGAGTAGGGGAATCGAGGGTGCGGGGGGTCGGCGGCGGCGGCCGGTGGACCGGGGGGTGCTCGGCGGCGAGGGGGACCGGATCTGGCGATGTGGGATAGCGATCGAGATGGAGGGGGATCGAGATCGAGTGTCCATGAAATTTAAAAATATTCATGATAGTTCAAAAGTGCCCATGAAATACAATCGAGAAATGAAGGCTACGATTTAAATACAATCGATCTTAGCTAGCTATCTGTTCATAATCTTCTTGCCCTTCTTTTTCGCAAATGGAGTTCTTCTGTGGAACGGACGTCCTTTAGGTAGGGTGGTCCTGCTTCTTCTTGTGGTGTATGCTGCTACTTCATCATCGTCGTCATGTTCGATCCTCGGGTCGCCGTACTTGTCGAAGTCTTGCTCATTGGCTACTCCATCCATTCCGATGATCTTCCTTTTGCCTCTCCTCACGACAACACGACTGGGCTTTGGCGGGTCGGTAATGAAGAAGCATTGGTCCACTTGGGAATCCAGTACCCATGGCTCATTTTTTGCGGTGACGTTTGCGCCCGCGGTCTTGGATTTGGCTTCGGGTATAACCATGGTGGTGAAATATCGGTCTTCTTTTAGGACACTCTTGGCCCATCTGACACGGAACATCGGCACCTTCTCTCCAGCGTAGCTCAGCTCCCAGATCTCCTCGATCCTTCCATAGTATCTGTCCTTGTCCTTACCGGTGTAGGATTCCATCGTTACCCCGGAGTTCTGATAACCATCGCTCTTCATGTCCTTGTCCTCGGTGTAGAATATCATACTCCTCGTAGGTCATCAGGTTGTGCTCGGCGCCCTGTGACAAGGCGAATATGAGTTGTTCTTCCGCGGAAGAATCTTCATGTAAAGGGTACGACAGAAGCTTCTGCTTGAACCAACGCGTGAAACATGAGTTGTGCTCTTTGAGTATATCTCCGTCCGTCCTCTGTTGGCCTCGGTCATTGTACGTCTTCTCAATAAAGGTTTTGTGCTCTACCACCCAAGGATCGACCACTGTGTTGTAGTGCAACTAGGTTTGCTCTTTCAAAGTCTGCGAGTCGACCCTCGAAGTTGACATGCATTTCGCGGCGACCCTCACAGTGACCCCATCCAGCGAGCCTGCCGAGGTGCCTGTTGACGGGCAGACCAACGGGGTTCTCGATGCCTAGATAATTCGTGCAGTAGAAGATGCACTCTTCGGTCAGAAAGGCCCTGGCTATACTTCCCTCTGGACGTGACATGTTCCGAACGTATCCTTTGATGACACCATTCATCCTTTCGAATGGCATCATGCTGTGCAGGAAAGTCGACCCGAGTTGGATGATATCCTCCATGATATGGACCAGCAGATGCACCATAACGTCGAAGAATGCGGGCGGGAAGTACATCTCAAGCTCGCATAGTATCACCACGATCTCTTCCTATAGCCTTCTGAGTTGCCTCACGCCAATCGACTTCCGAGAGATGACGTCGAAAAAGTTGCATAGGCCAAATAGCGTTTCACGGACGTGCGCGTCCATGATCCCATGGATTGCAACTGGAAATATCTGCGTCGTCAGCACGTGACAGTCGTGAGACTTCATCCCGCTGAACTTCTGCTTCACTGGGTCTAGGTATCTGCTTATCTTCCCCGCATAACCGTAAGGAAGTTTTACTCCTAGGAGGTAGGTGAAAAACTGCTCGATCTCCTCCTGACTTAGAGTGAAGCACGCGGGAGGGTAGTCATTTCCGGTCTTCTTGGCCTTTCTGCCTTTGCGACGACTTTTTGTGTCCTGCTTCGCCTCATCATCATCATCATTATCATCATCATCATTAGCATGAAGCTCCTGCCTGATGCCCATTGATTTCAAGTCTGCCCTTGCTTTCGGCCCATCTTTGGTCCTCTCTGGCATGTTGAGCAAGGTACCAAGCAGACTCTCGCACACGTTCTTCGTGATATGCATGACATCAAGGCTGTGAGGCACACGGTGGATCTTCCAGTACGGCAAGTCCCAGAAAACAGACCTCGTTTTCCATACCTTCAGCAGCGGCTCTGGCGCCTTTCGCTTCTTTCCCGGCTCTGGCGCCTTTTGCTTCTTTCCCGGCAGTGGGCAGTCTTTCCAATTTTTCAACAGCTTGTCTATTTCCTCGCCGCTCCTCGTACACGGGCGTTTTCGGGGTTCGGTTTCACCATCGAACAGATCCTTGCGTTTCCTCCACGGGTCATCATCGCGAAGCCACCTTCGATGTCCCATGAACACGGTTTTCGAAGACCCAGGATCTCTATCTAGCTGGCGATACGTTGTGTCATCCATGCACCTTACGCATCCAGAAAATCCGTGGACTACCTGCCCCGCGAGATATCCGTAACCGAGATAGTCGTGCACCGTCGTGAGCTGTGCGGCTCTCATAGGGAAATATTCTTTCTCTGCGGCGTCCCACGTATTGGCTGGCGTTTTCCACAGCGTGTCAAGCTCCTCTTTCAGCAGCCCCAGATACAGATTGATGTCGTTCCCTGGTTGTTTCGGTCCTTCAATTAGCATACTCATGTGAATGTACTTCCTCTTCATGCACAACCAGGGGGGAAGGTTGTACATCCACACAAACACAGGCCAGGTGCTATGTGTGCTTCTCTGGCTGTCAAACGGATTGACTCCATCGGTGCTCGCGCCCAGCACGATGTTCCTTGGATCGTTCCCAAATTGTAGGTCTTCGAAGTTCAACGCTTGCCACTGGCTCGCATCCTTAGGGTGACTCAGCATCTTGTCTTTTTTATCTATCTCCGGATCATTTGCGTCATCTTCTCGCTTCTTCTCCTCCCTATCCGCGTGCCAACGCAGGAGCTTTGCTACCTTAGGGTCCGCGAAACACCGCTGCAGACGAGGAGTGATCGGAAAGTACCACACCACTTTTCGAGGAGCTTTCTTCCTCTTCTTGTATCGAGTGACGCCGCACACCGGACATATGGTAGACTCCGCGTGCTCGTCCCGATAAATGATGCAATTGTTCATGCACACATGGTATTTCACGTGCGGTAAATCGAGAGGACACACGATTTTCTTCGCCTCCTCCAAACTGGTCGGGCACTTGTTCCCCTTGGGAAGACGTTCGTGCCAGAATGACATGTTCTCGTCGAAGCATGCGTCGGTCATTTTGTGTTTTACCTTCATCTTCAGAGCCATGAGCGTTACTTTCAGGCGGGTATCCTCGGGCCTGCATCCTTCATACAATGGAGTAACCGCGTCTAACTCAAGTTGATCCATCTTGGCTTTCTCTCGGGCGGCAGCTCTTGCGTTATCTGTCTGCTTGAGAAGCAGCTCTTGAATATGAGGATCCTGCACCCAGCCCATCGATGGTCCAGCGTCGTCTGCTCCGCCGGCATCATCATCTTCATGATCATGCCCGTCGTCTGCTCCGGCATCTTCCTCATCATCATGTCCTGCATCTTCTACATGATGACTGTGTACAGCATCACCGTCGTGATCATCTCCTGGGGATTCTTCGTCTTCTCGCCCGCCCGAGCTGCGGTGGTTGTCTTGCTGCCCTTCCTCATTTCTTGCCCGGCCCCCATGGACGACTTCGTAGTCATCTTCATCACCTTGCCACCGATAGCCATCCATGAAACCACGCAAGAGCAGGTGGTCCCGCACCTGCCCGGAATCCGGGTCCGCAATAAGGCTCTTCAGCTTGCATCTTCGACACGGACATCTTATCTCCGTCTCGTTCTTTTGAAGCATCTCGGCCTTCGCGGACCTCAAAAACCTATTCACGATGCCTTCGGTCATCGTACGGACCATGGTCGCCTGCGGGGTAGAGCAAAACGATATTTTAGAACCAAAAAAAAATTTGGCATGACTTTCCCTAAAAATAGGACCAAAAAGAATGCTTAATGCCAAAATTCTCGCCGAAACGGAAATGAATCAACATTCCGGCAAAATATTGGCAACTATGGTATTTCAAATACCGGTACACCTCCAAATACAAACACATATGCAACACCACAAAGATATGCAACACCATGAACATACATAGATCTAGCTAGGCCATAAAAAGTGCATGTGCACATTGTTGTAGGGAGAACAACATAAATATAGCTTCCCCCCTTACTTACCTATCAAAATAAGGTAATTTAACCACTTAATTTGAATGAATCTATGGTGGAAATGAGGTGAAAAAGAGGAGGCACCCGAGACAAGGAGGAGGTGGAGAGAATGAAGTGGGGAGAAAGTGAGTGTGGGTAGGAGAGGCTGTCCAAAATATCTTGTTGCTGGTCACTTACTAATGGCGCACCAACTCTGAATGCGCCATTAGTAATCCAGGTTACTAATGGCGCACCTTCTGGTGGTGCGCCATTAGTAGTTTTGCAAAAAAAACATACTAATGGCGCATTATTCCACAGTGCGCCATTACTAGTTTAAACTAGTAATGGCGCACGGTGAAATAGTGCGCCATTAGTAGTTTTGCAAAAAAAGGAATAAAAAATATAATAAAAAAAACATTAGTGGCGCACTTTCCGACAGGTGCGCCATTACTAGTTAGAACTAGTAATGGCGCACTGAGTCTGGATGCGCCATTAGTATGTTTGGACAGGCGCACTAGTTAAAAAAATTTGATACTAATGGTGCACCTTGGGCCAGGTGCGCCATTAGTAGTTTCAACTCTAATGGCGTATCAGAAGGTGGTGCGCCATTAGTATATACTAATGGCGCACCGCTTGTCTGGTGCGCATTAGTGTCAATCCCATCTATAGCCCTTTTTTTAGTAGTGATTAGTGCGCACATTACCACATAGGTGGCGCCCCAGCCACTAGTGGATCTTCATAAGTGTACCCAAATAGATCATGGTCATACATCATCAAAATGGTTAAATAAAAACAACCATGAAATTGTCAGAAAAAACCAAAAATCCGGCCATTGATCTGATGAAACCTCTTTAGACTAATGAAGCAAAACCACTAGATTTTTCATACCCACCATTTGGTGAACCCAGTCATACATGATTATATACATCTAAAATAGAGTGCCGTGGGAAAGAAAAAGTGGGCGACAGAGTTTCCAGATTTGGTTTCAAAACTCTTACCGGAAACCCCAGCCAAAGGGAAGGCATGCAATAGCAGATAATCAAACTACTAATGGCACATTTTCCTTGAGAAGCATGGAGTATCGATCCCGGCATCAAAGAAGATGATAAGCTATCTAGTAGGAGTAAATGATAGACCGACGTATATTTTAATTAATTAACTAAACTAGGAGTAGCATGTCTAATCTTGTTGATAGAAAAATGCACAGAAGCATCCTATCTGAGAATCCAACGGCCAGGAGTACGTGTCATGGTAGCATCTGGGTCTCGGTAGTACCATATATTCTCCCATTTACTTGGACATGCTGTTTCAAAAAAAAAAACCTAGACCTGCTAGCGAGCGAGCCATGACCACGTGTGAAGTAAGCTCTTCTGCAGCGGGTGAGTAGGTAGGTAGTCGCTGTTCTGTGGCCGTCGATGCATCCGTCCTACACCTGAAGCTAAGCATGCACGCAGTCAACTCTTACAAGAATATCCTTATTACCAAAGTAAAAAAGTAAACACCGATTGTTATTTTCAAAAGGTAAAAAAAACACGGATCCTTGGTATATTGACGCAGCCTTCCTCTTTCACTCGGCAACTGCACGTGATGAGCAAAACTCGATGTCGCCATTAGATCTCCAAAACACCCTCGGAGCAACAACCAAACAATCGTGATTCGGAGCAAGAAGCCAACAACAACAAACTGAAGATCTGTGTGCCATCCCGGAGATGAAGCGCTATAGCTAGACAACGCCAATCAC
>NC_041389.1:34310427-34321206 GCF_002162155.2 Triticum dicoccoides
AACCAGGGTTCGTCCACCTTGTCAGCGTCGGAAGGCACCCGGAAGTGAAAGGAACTGGCAGCGGCGACAACTGTTACATGAAAACCCTAGCCACTTTTTTTTGAAGGAAGGAGATGACAGAGGAGAGGAGGTATTCGCAAAAAAAGGTTAACAGAGGAGGAGGAAATGTAGTTTTTTGACTTTTTTGCGAAAAAACTTCTGACCTATTCATCTTCAATCACACTAGTAGAAAAGGGGGCATCAGTCCCGGTTCGTAAGGGCCTTTAGTCCCGGTTCTTGAACCGGGACTAAAGGGTCGTGACTAATGCCTCCACCCTTTAGGCCCGGTTCTAACATGAACCGGGACAGATGGGCCTCCACGTGGCCACTGCGAGCAGCCCAGGCAAGGGGGCCTTTGGTCCCGGTTGGTGACATGAACTAGGACCAAAAGGCTTCCATGTGTCAGCAGCTGAGGTTTTTTTTTAAAGTGTGTCGGGTGGTAGGTGCGACATATGCCAACGGATGGCTTATCATTGTGTGAGCCAGTAAGACATCGCCGGTGCCTGGAAACGGGATAAGGCGAAGACATGCACGCCGACGGATCTTACCCAGGTTTGGGGCTCTCCGTGGAGATAATACCCCTACTCCTGCTTTGCGGGGTCTCCGCATGATCACTAGATCGATAAGAAGCTACAAGAGGCTACTTGAGCTGTTCGGTGGAAGGAGGAAGAAGGGCAAGGCTAGCTCTCTCCTCTCCCTATGGTAGTGTCTAAAACTCTCTGAGATCAACCCTTTGCATGGGTGTCCCGGGGGGTTTATATAGGCCTACCCCCCGGGGGTACAATGGTAATCCGGCCTGGGCGTGGGCCCAGGCTGTCAGCGTCTACGTCCTCCGGCTTCTTGGGCCCGCCGACCGGTGGGTCCCGCCATCTACCGGCTCCACCGCTTGGGGGGTCTTGTCGGAGGCTGGTTGCTGTCGCCTCGCCTCTGATGACGAGGGCTTTGTCAAGGTAAGCATGGCTACAGTGTCGCCGCCTTGCGGGCGCTCACTGTAGCCTTACCTCGTCTTGTCCGCTTGATGGTGCTGTTGGGTTTCGTAGTAATTTCAAAATTTTCCTACGCACACGCAAGATCATGTGATGCATAGCAACGAGGGGAGAGTATTGTCTACGTACCCAACGCAGACCGACTGCGGGAGCGATGACACGACGTAGAGGAAGTAGTCGTACGTCTTCTCGATCCAACCGATCAAGCACCGAAACTACGGCACCTCCGAGTTCGAGCACACGTTCAGCTCGATGACGATCCCCGGACTCCGATCCAGCAAAGTGTCGGGGAAGAGTTTCGTCAACACGACGGCGTGGTGACGATCTTGATGAACTACAGCAGCAGGGCTTCGCCTAAACTCCGCTACAGTATTATCGAGGAATATGGTGGCAGGGGGCACCGCACACGGCTAAGGAATTGATCACGTGGATCAACTTGTGTCAACTTGTGTGTTTAGAGGTGCCCCTGCCTCCGTATATAAAGGAGGAGAGGAGGGGAGGCTGGCCGGCCAAGGGGGGGAGGTGCAGGAGAGTCCTACTCCCTCTGGGAGTAGGATTCCCCCTCCAATCCTAGTCCAACTAGGATTCCTCGGAGGGGAAAAGAGGAGGAGGGGGCCGGCCACCTCTCCTAGTCCTAATAGGACTAGGGGAAGGGGGGGCGCAGCCCAACTAGGGCGGCCCCTTCTCTTTTCCACTAAGGCCCACTATGGCCCAAATAGCTCCCGGGGGGTTCCGGTAACCCTCCCGGTATTCCGGTAAAATCCCGATTTCACCCGGAACACTTCCGATATCCAAATATAGGCTTCCAATATATCAATCTTTACGTCTCGACCATTTCGAGACTCCTCGTCATGTCCGTGATCACATCCGGGACTCCGAACAACCTTCGGTACATCAAAATGCATAAACTCATAATATAACTGTCATCGTAACCTTAAGCGTGCGGACCCTACGGGTTCGAGAACAATGTAGACATGACCGAGACACGTCTCCGGTCAATAACCAATAGCGGGACCTGGATGCCCATATTGGCTCCTACATATTCTACGAAGATCTTTATCGGTTAGACCGCATAACAACATACGTTGTTCCCTTTGTCATCGGTATGTTACTTGCCCGAGATTCGATCGTCGGTATCCAATACCTAGTTCAATCTCGTTACTGGCAAGTCTCTTTACTCGTTCCATAATACATCATCTCACAACTAACATATTAGTTGTAATGCTTGCAAGGCTTATGTGATGTGTATTACCGAGAGGGCCCAGAGATACCTCTCCGACAATCGGAGTGACAAATCCTAATCTCGAAATACGCCAACCCAACATCGACCATTGGAGACACCTATAGTACTCCTTTATAATCACCCAGTTACGTTGTGACGTTTGGTAGTACCCAAAGTGTTCCTCCGGTAAACGGGAGTTGCATAATCTCATAGTCATAGGAACATGTATAAGTCATGAAGAAAGCAATAGCAACAAACTAAACGATCGGGTGCTAAGCTAATGGAATGGGTCATGTCAATCAGATCATTCTACTAATGATGTGACCTCGTTAATCAAATAACAACTCATTGTTCATGGTTAGGAAACATAACCATCTTTGATTAACGAGCTAGTCAAGTAGAGGCATACTAGTGACACTTTGTTTGTCTATGTATTCACACATGTATTATGTTTCCGGTAAATACAATTCTAGCATGAATAATAAACATTTATCATGATTATAAGGAAATAAATAGTAACTTTATTATTGCCTCTAGGGCATATTTCCTTCAGTCTCCCACTTGCACTAGAGTCAATAATCTAGATTACACTGTAATGATTCTAACAACCATGGAGCTTTGGTGCTGATCATGTTTTGCTCGTGGAAGAGGCTTAGTCAATGGGTCTGCAACATTCAGATCCGTATGTATCTTGCAAATCTCTATGTCTCCCACCTGGACTAGATCCCGGATGGCGTTGAAGCGTCTCTTGATGTGTTTGGTCCTTTTGTGAAATCTGGATTCCTTTGCCAAGGCAATTGCACCAGTATTGTCACAAAAGATTTTCATTGGACCCGATGCACTAGGTATGACACCTTGATCGGATATGAACTCCTTCATCCAGACTCCTTCATTTGCTGCTTCCGAAGCAGCTATGTATTCCGCTTCACATGTAGATCCCGCTACGACGCTTTGTTTAGAACTGCACCAACTGACAGCTCCACCGTTTAATGTAAACACGTATCCGGTTTGCGATTTAGAATCGTCCGGATCTGTGTCAAAGCTTGCATCAACGTAACCTTTTACGATGAGCTCTTTGTCACCTCCATATACGAGAAACATATCCTTAGTCCTTTTCAGGTATTTCAGGATGTTCTTGACCGCTGTCCAGTGATCCACTCCTGGATTACTTTGGTACCTCCCTGCTAAACTTATAGCAAGGCACACATCAGGTCTGGTACACAGCATTGCATACATGATAGAGCCTATGGCTGATGCATAGGGAACATCTTTCATATTCTCTCTATCTTCTGCAGTGGTCGGGCATTGAGTCTTACTCAATTTCACACCTTGTAACACAGGCAAGAACCCTTTCTTTGCTTGATCCATTTTGAACTTCTTCAAAATTTTGTCAAGGTATGTGCTTTGTGAAAGTCCAATTAAGCGTTTTTGATCTATCTCTATAGATCTTAATGCCTAATATGTAAGCAGCTTCACCGAGGTCTTTCATTGAAAAACTTTTATTCAAGTATCCCTTTATGCTATCCAGAAATTCTATATCATTTCCAATCAGTAATATGTCATCCACATATAATATCAGAAATGCTATAGAGCTCCCACTCACTTTCTTGTAAATACAGGCTTCTCCGAAAGTCTGTATAAAACCAAATGCTTTGATCACACTATCAAAAACGTTTATTCCAACTTCGAGAGGCTTGCACTAGTCCATAAATGGATCGCTGGAGCTTGCACACTTTGTTAGCTCCCTTTGGATCGACAAAACCTTCTGGTTGCATCATATACAACTCTTCTTCCAGAAATCCATTCAGGAATGCAGTTTTGACATCCATTTGCCAAATTTCATAATCATGAAATGCGGCAATTGCTAACATGATTCGGACGGACTTAAGCATTGCTACGGGTGAGAAGGTCTCATCGTAGTCAATTCCTTGAACTTGCCGAAAACCTTTTGCGACAAGTCGAGCTTTGTAGACAGTAACATTACCATCAGCGTCAGTCTTCTTCTTAAAGATCCATTTATTCTCAATTGCTTGCCGATCATCGGGCAAGTCAACCAAAGTCCATACTTTGTTCTCATACATGGATCCCATCTCAGATTTCATGGCTTCAAGCCACTTTGCGGAATCTGGGCTCACCATCGCTTCTTCATAGTTCGTAGGTT
Organism: Triticum dicoccoides; assembly: GCF_002162155.2. Taxonomy (NCBI): domain Eukaryota; kingdom Viridiplantae; phylum Streptophyta; class Magnoliopsida; order Poales; family Poaceae; genus Triticum; species Triticum dicoccoides. Next base: position 34,314,836 of record NC_041389.1, read on the forward strand.
CATCATGATCTAGTAGCATGACCTCCAGAACAGGATTACCGTACCACTCTGGTGCGGATCTTACTCTGGTTGATCTACGAGGTTCAGCAGTATCTTGATCTGAAGTTTCATGATCATTATCATTGGCTTCCTCACTAACTGATGTAGGTGTCACTGAAACAGTTTTCTGTGATGAACTACTTTCCAGTAAGGGAGCGGGTACAGTTACCTCGTCAAGTTCTACTTTCCTCCCACTCACTTCTTTCGAGAGAAACTCCTTCTCTAGAAATGATCCATTCTTAGCAACGAATGTCTTGCCTTCGGATCTGTGATAGAAGGTGTACCCAACAGTTTCCTTTGGGTATCCTATGAAGACACATTTCTCCGATTTGGGTTCGAGCTTATCAGGTTGAAGCTTTTTCACATAAGCATTGCAGCCCCAAACTTTAAGAAACGACAACTTTGGTTTCTTGCCAAACCACAGTTCATAAGGCGTCGTCTCAACGGATTTTGATGGTGCCCTATTTAACGTGAATGCGGCCGTCTCTAAAGCATATCCCCAAAAAGATAGCGGTAAATCAGTAAGAGACATCATAGATCGCACCATATCTAGTAAAGTACGATTACGACGTTCAGACACACCATTACGCTGTGGTGTTCCGGGTGGCGTGAGTTGCGAAACTATTCCACAGTTTTTCAAATGTATACCAAACTCGTAACTCAAATATTCTCCTCCACGATCAGATCGTAGAAACTTTATTTTCTTGTTACGATGATTTTCAACTTCACTCTGAAATTCTTTGAACTTTTCAAATGTTTCAGACTTATGTTTCATTAAGTAGATATACCCATATCTGCTTAAATCATCTGTGAAGGTGAGAAAATAACGATATCCGCCACGAGCCTCAATATTCATCGGGCCACATACATCGGTATGTATGATTTCCAACAAATCTGTTGCTCTCTCCATAGTACCGGAGAACAGTGTTTTAGTCATCTTGCCCATGAGACACGGTTCGCAAGTACCAAGTGATTCATAATCAAGTGGTTCCAAAAGTCCATCAGTATGGAGTTTCTTCATGCGCTTTATACCGATATGACCTAAACGACAGTGCCACAAATAAGTTGCACTTTCATTATCAACTCTGCATCTTTTGGCTTCAATATTAGGAATATGTGTATTACTACTATCGAGATTCAATAAGAATAGACCACTCTTCAAGGGTGCATGACCATAAAAGATATTACTCATATAAATAGAACAACCATTATTCTCTGATTTAAATGAATAACCGTCTCGCATTAAACAAGATCCAGATATAATGTTCATGCTCAACGCTGGCACCAAATAACAATTATTTAGGTCTAATATTAATCCCGAAGGTAGATGTAGAGGTAGCGTGCCGACTGCGATCACATCGACTTTGGAACCATTTCCCACGCGCATCATCACCTCGTCCTTTGCCAGTGCCCGCTTATTCCGTAGTCCCTGTTTTGAGTTGCAAATATTAGCAACAGAACCAGTATCAAATACCCAGGTGCTACTGCGAGCTCTAGTAAGGTACACATCAATAACATGTATATCACATATACCTTTGTTCACCTTGCCATCCTTCTTATCCGCCAAATACTTGGGGTAGTTCCGCTTCCAGTGACTAGTCTGCTTGCAGTAGAAGCACTCAGTTTCAGGCTTAGGTCCAGACTTGGGTTTCTTCTCTTGAGCAGCAACTTGCTTGCCGTTCTTCTTGAAGTTCCCCTTTTTCTTCCCTTTGCCCTTTTTCTTGAAACTAGTGGTCTTGTTAACCATCAACACTTGATGCTCCTTCTTGATTTCTACCTCCGCAGCTTTCAGCATTGCGAAGAGCTCGGGAATAGTCTTGTTCATCCCTTGCATATTATAGTTCATCACGAAGCTCTTGTAGCTTGGTGGCAGTGATTGGAGAATTCTGTCAATGACGCAATCATCCGGAAGATTAACTCCCAATTGAATCAAGTGATTATTATACCCAGACATTTTGAGTATATGCTCACTGACAGAACTGTTCTCCTCCATCTTGCAGCTATAGAACTTATTGGAGACTTCATATCTCTCAATTCGGGCATTTGCTTGAAACATTAACTTCAACTCCTGGAACATCTCATATGCTCCATGACGTTCAAAACGTCGTTGAAGTCCCGATTCTAAGCCGTAAAGCATGGCACACTGAACTATCGAGCAGTCATCAGCTTTGCTCTGCCAGACGTTCATAACATCTGGTGTTGCTCCAGCAGCAGGCCTGGCACCCAGCGGTGCTTCCAGGACGTAATTTTTCTGTGCAGCAATGAGGATAATCCTCAAGTTACGGACCCAGTCCGTGTAATTGCTACCATCATCTTTCAACTTTGCTTTCTCAAGGAACGCATTAAAATTCAACGGAACAACAGCACGAGCCATCTATCTACAATCAACATAAACAAGCAAGATACTATCAGGTACTAAGTTCATGATAAATTTAAGTTCAATTAATCATATTATTTAAGAACTCCCACTTAGATAGACATCCCTCTAATCCTCTAAGTGATTACGTGATCCAAATCAACTAAACCATGACCGATCATCACGTGAGATGGAGTAGTTTTCAATGGTGAACATCGTTATGTTGATCATATCTACTATATGATTCACGCTCGACCTTTCGGTCTCCGTGTTCCGAGGCCATATCTGCATATGCTAGGCTCGTCAAGTTTAACCTGAGTATTCTGCGTGTGCAAAACTGACTTGCACCCGTTGTAGATGGACGTAGAGCTTATCACACCCGATCATCACGTGGTGTCTGGGCACGACGAACTTTGGCAACGGTGCATACTCAGGGAGAACACTTCTTGATAATTTAGTGAGAGATCATCTTATAATGCTACCGTCAATCAAAGCAAGATAAGATGCATAAAAAGATAAACATCACATGCAATCAATATAAGTGATATGATATGGTCATCATCATCTTGTGCTTGTGATCTCCATCTCCGAAGCACCTTCATGATCACCATCGTCACCGGCGCGACACCTTGATCTCCATCGTAGCATCGTTGTCGTCTCGCCAATCTTATGCTTCCACGACTATCACTACCGTTTAGTAATAAAGTAAAGCATTACATTGCGATTGCATTGCATACAATAAAGCGACAACCATATGGCTCCTGCCAGTTGCCGATAACTCGGTTACAAAACATGATCATCTCATACAATAAAATTCAGCATCATGCTTTGACCATATCACATCACAACATGCCCTGCAAAAACAAGTTAGACGTCCTCTACTTTGTTGTTGCTTGTTTTACGTGGCTGCTACGGGCTTAAGTAAGAACCAATCTCACCTACGCATCAAAACCACAACGATAGTTTGTCAAATAGACTCCGTTTTAACCTTCGCAAGGACCGGGCGTAGCCATACTTGGTTCAACTAAAGTTGGAGAGACAGTCGCCCGCAAGCCATCTCTGTGCAAAGCACGTCGAGGGAACCAGTCTCGCGTAAGCATACGCGTAAGGTTGGTCTGGGTCGTCTCGTCCAACAATACCGCCGAACCAAAATATGACATGCTGGTAGGCAGTATGACTTGTATCGTCCACAACTCACTTGTGTTCTACTCGTGCATATAACATCAACATCAAAAACCTAGGCTCGGATGCCACTGTTGGGTTTCGTAGTAATTTCAAAATTTTCCTACGCACACGCAAGATCATGTGATGCATAGCAACGAGGGGAGAGTATTGTCTACGTACCCAACGCAGACCGACTGCGGAAGCGATGACACGACGTAGAGGAAGTAGTCGTACGTCTTCTCGATCCAACCGATCAAGCACCGAAACTACGGCACCTCCGAGTTCGAGCACACGTTCAGCTCGATGACGATCCCCGGACTCCGATCCAGCAAAGTGTCGGGGAAGAGTTTCGTCAGCACGACGACGTGGTGACGATCTTGATAAACTACAGCAGCAGGGCTTCGCCTAAACTCCGCTACAGTATTATCGAGGAATATGGTGGCAGGGGGCACCGCACACGGCTAAGGAATTGATCACGTGGATCAACTTGTGTCAACTTGTGTGTTTAGAGGTGCCCCTGCCTCCGTATATAAAGGAGGAGAGGAGGGGAGGCTGGCCGGCCAAGGGGGGGAGGTGCAGGAGAGTCCTACTCCCTCTTGGAGTAGGATTCCCCCTCCAATCCTAGTCCAACTAGGATTCCTCGGAGGGGAAAAGAGGAGGAGGGGGCCGGCCACCTCTCCTAGTCCTAATAGGACTAGGGGAAGGGGGGGCGCGCAGCCCAACTAGGGCAGCCCCTTCTCTTTTCCACTAAGGCCCACTATGGCCCAAATAGCTCCCGGGGGGTTCCGGTAACCCTCCCGGTATTCCGGTAAAATCCCGATTTCACCCGGAACACTTCCGATATCCAAATATAGGCTTCCAATATATCAATCTTTACGTCTCGACCATTTCGAGACTCCTCGTCATGTCCGTGATCACATCCGGGACTCCGAACAACCTTCGGTACATCAAAATGCATAAACTCATAATATAACTGTCATCGTAACCTTTAGCGTGCGGACCCTACGGGTTCGAGAACAATGTAGACATGACCGAGACACGTCTCCGGTCAATAACCAATAGCGGGACCTGGATGCCCATGTTGGCTCCTACATATTCTACGAAGATCTTTATCGGTCAGACCGCATAACAACATACGTTGTTCCCTTTGTCATCGGTATGTTACTTGCCCGAGATTCGATCGTCGGTATCCAATACCTAGTTCAATCTCGTTACTGGCAAGTCTCTTTACTCATTCCGTAATACATCATCTCACAACTAACATATTAGTTGTAATGCTTGCAAGGCTTATGTGATGTGTATTACCGAGAGGGCCCAGAGATACCTCTCCGACAATCAGAGTGACAAATCCTAATCTCGAAATACGCCAACCCAACATCGACCATTGGAGACACCTGTAGTACTCCTTTATAATCACCCAGTTACGTTGTGACGTTTGGTAGTACCCAAGGTGTTCCTCCGGTAAACGGGAGTTGCATAATCTCATAGTCATAGGAACATGTATAAGTCATGAAGAAAGCAATAGCAACAAACTAAACGATCGGGTGCTAAGCTAATGGAATGGGTCATGTCAATCAGATCATTCTACTAATGATGTGACCTCATTAATCAAATAACAACTCATTGTTCATGGTTAGGAAACATAACCATCTTTGATTAACGAGCTAGTCAAGTAGAGGCATACTAGTGACACTTTGTTTGTCTATGTATTCACACATGTATTATGTTTCCGGTAAATACAATTCTAGCATAAATAATAAACATTTATCATGATTATAAGGAAATAAATAATAACTTTATTATTGCCTCTAGGGCATATTTCCTTCAGGTGCACGTGCCCCGAGGAGGAGGGCAAGCCGGCTGCAGGAAGCCGGCCTGGCCTTAGGCCGGCTAGGGGAGGCCAGGCCGCCTTCGGATGTCTCTCTGACCGAAGGGGCCCGCCGCATCTAGGTCGTACCAGCGGCCCGTCGTGGATGGCGTCATGGTTCGCATGGCAACAGTGCCTCGCCGGACAGGAGATGTCCGCCCTGTACGGCATACTGTAGCCATGCTTGTTCCGAGATTCGAGGGTGGCAGGGTCCACTGTAGCCACGCCCCGTCTCACCACTGTTATGGGGGGTTGACTATAGGGTGCGGCCCATGGCCGCCTGCCATGGGCCGGCTTTCTTGGAGCCGGTCCTTCATGGGCCGGCTTTCTTGGAGCCGGCCCTTCATGGGCCGGCTTTCTTGGAGTCGGCCCTGTTGTGGCGTCCCCTGAAGATTGTTTACGGCCGGGCTGCCTTCCGCTAGTCGGCCTAGGCGAGAGCCGGCCGAAAAAAGGCGGCCCCGTGTCTTGGGCGCCTCAAGGCTCCGTCGGCCCATTGTTTTTTCTGAGGGCCAAAGGGAGCCGGTTAGGCTACTCATGGTCATTTACTCCGACAATAGTCCCCGAAGCTGGTTGGGCTTCGCGGATGAAGGGGGGAATGAGAAGCTCGGCCAGCTTCCTATCCTGAAGAGTCGGCAGCTAGGAGCCGGCCTCCCTTGCGCGTGCCTTCTCGGCGAAGCTTTCCCAAATTCCAAAGGCGGGAAAACAGCTGGTGCGCCAGCCAAGCGGCGGGTTGACCGCCCGCCATCCACACGCCGCATGGCTCCCTTCGGCTGGGAGGGCCTGCCAGCCGACGCGCGCGATGGGACGCCGCTGCAGGCCAGGGCCCAACACTTCCGCGCCTCGGCCCGTGCGCGGATCTTTTGTGGCCTGAAACCGACCGCACTTCTTTCGGCGGCGGTTCCCACTCGCCATCAAGGCGCGATAATCGCGTGTCGTGGGGGAGTG